>NC_056759.1:1104166-1457500 GCF_018687715.1 Carya illinoinensis
TTTTTCTCTGACCATATTGGAAATTTCAGCTTTTCTTTCATCACGCATACGAATAATTTCATCTTCACTAGCACAAAGCTGGTGCCAAAGAGCAGCTCGACCAACATTGGCAAGTTCAGCAACCTCTCGCATCATGCTTAAAATTGGTCTAATAATTTCTTGCTCCTCAGAAACCAAAGTAACTAATATATCCAAATCTAAGTCTACTTCACGATTGTCACTGACGGTGCTAGTGGTGCGGTCAACAAGCCTCTTCAGTATCCTACCTCGGTAAGATTCATCAGCATACCATTTAAACAAAATTGTGTACAGGATCTTTACAAATTCCTTCACAGCAGGATCTCTTGAGAGGGCCAATGTCTCAGCAAGACCAAGAACCGAAGTAAAATCATCTCGTTGGAGTGTTGGCTGCTCATCAGCCTCACCCTCTGCTACAGCACCTTCATGCTGATAATTTTCAGTGACCAAACTGGCACTAAGATTCAATCCTTGTGCTAGACGCCTTTCCAACACCATGGCTACTGATTGAGCCACAATGGCACCTTGAGCTACAGCTCTCTCAAATGTTTGAGAAGCCTCAACAGCAAGGCAAGGTATAGATAGCATCTCAATAAGGATATAAATGTCAGAAAAATGACGACCAGCACGAAAAGCCTGCTCTTCCACCATATGCAGCCTTTCGGAAGCAGGACCGTATTCATCAAATAAGAAAAGCCCACGTGGAATTGTCGAGCAATTTTCACCAAAATCATCATCACAATCAATATCTCTAAGTATGATTTCAGCAACATCTCCCCAACTAATTATACTTTTACTTAAAAAGTTAAGGACACAAGGAGACACCTCAACACCCAAATTTTTTAGCCTAACACGGACAGATCTGACCTATAATAGAGAGAAAGAAGGTTACTGCATTTAAAGAAAAGCAATTAAAAAATTACCCTAAAAACACGAGTAAAAGTACCCAATCAAACTTCAGAATGCTCTAGTGCATACCGCTTCTGGAAGATGTTGACACTGGGATGCAGCTTTGAATATAAAATCCATGGTTGCGACAAGAGGTTCATCATTTGAGTCAGTCAAAAGCTCAAAAGATTGAAACAGAACACGTTCCCACACTTCACAGCCACACTCCAGTTGACTTAGAGCACCAAAAACCTAGGAAACATATTAATTAAGTTAAGAAAATAAAAGAAACGGCAATGGACTACATTCAGTTACAGAAAAATATTTTCCACAAAGATGCTTATATTTTCCAAGAGTAACCCTGAAAGCACATGCCAACAAGCCCAACAGGTTATTGAGAAAAGGAAGTATAGCCTCTACAGATGCTATCTTACAGGTATCCTTAATGCAGGTTCTGCATCTGGCTTTTGAAGTCTGTCAAGGAGCAGACAAGCAGCTAGCGGATGTTCAGACTGCTCAACCAATTTAGGTACCAGAGCTACAAGGTCTGCTTGCAAATGCTTGGGAGCTTTATCCAATACAAGTGCAATCTTTTGAGCAGACTGAGGCCGTCTCCTTGGTTCCAGACACCCTTGTGGAACAGCTCCATCAAGGGCTCTCAGCGAGTTTACAATCAAACCTAAAAGCTCCTCGGATTGCTCTGGCCATTTTGTCTGAAAAATAAAATTTGCTTTAAGTAGCCAACATCAACTTTGAAGCAAAGCAGTTCACTTACTATGAAATATAAGTGTACCTTCGAGCGAATGGGTACTTGATCTGAAGCCCCAGCAGATGTTTCTGGTGGACAAATAGGTTGCCCAGGAAGAGCTTTTTCTGGTCTATCTAGCCCATTCATGTCAGAGCTTTGTACAGCAGATGCACTGCCACCTTCATCAACACCAGAATCCAATCTCTCATATACAGGAAATTGCACAGATTCTGTTGCTCCATTCTCTCTATCGGATTCCAACGGAGTTGCAGACCCACTTCCATCTGGAGAAGGTTTTGAGTTTGCATCAGAAGAATCCCCATTAGAACTTCCGTTGGAAGGTTGGCAACACTCAACCATAATATCCAACAGTAAATCAATGATTGCCTGCTGCAAAACTTTGACTCCCATCAGTAAGTTCATCAAACTAGGGGAAGATTCATCAGGTTTTGTGGCCTTCTTTCCATCATTACTACCAGAGAGTTTCGTTGGAAGAAGCAAGCGCTTTACTTTAGCAGGGTCATCAAGGTACACACGAAGTCCGGTCAGAAAACCAGCAATTGCACCAGCATCCATCAGAAGCTTTTCTCGTAGAGTGACCTGTGGTTGTGAAGGATTATCTCCATATGTGAGGTGAAAACCAGCTCTAGAGAGAAGGTTTCTAAATATATCTTCTTCATCCCCACTTATTCCTTCACTGTCTTCAGAGTCAATCAATTCATCAGGATCTGTTGTCAAAGCATCCTGATCGTCATCCGAAGCCAAAACCTGAACAGTATTAGGCCATGCATAAACACAGTTAAAACCACCACATAAAGGAAAGCAAATAAGTTTTCTAATAAATTTGTAAAAATCCATAGTATATGCAAATATATACCCCAATATTTAACCTATATGAGCTTGGGTTTCTATAACTTGAAATCCGGAGCCTCTTCGTTCAAACTTTAAAACCAATCTACCTCTAGAACAGTGCACTCGAAGCTACGGACAAAAAAGGTGATGTTCAATTTTTTTTACAATAATATACCATGAATGAAACCTATGCTTCAAATCGTCAGTGTATGGCCTAATGATGATTATTTTTATAAGTACGTCAATTTTCTGAAAAACACAAAGGGGGTCAACCAAAGTACGCAGGGTCAATACAAGAGAAAGCAACCAACTACGAATAAGGGGAAAAAGATATAATTATGAACTATCCCTTTTCATAAATGCATCATCATTAAGCACCTTGGGATCTTTTTCAGAATATAGCCAAAGCCACGTTACATGAAGAACAAACATAAAGAGGGTTAGATAAAAGTTACAGAGACACCAAGTTTACGTCTGTAGCCAAGATTAGGTTAGTCTTTAACAATGGGAAAATTGCTTTTGACTAAGAAATTAATTTCTACAAAGGCCAACAAAAAAATATACGGTAATAGCCTAATAGGTTCAAACTCACTAGAAGAACCTGAAAAGAACTTTATAATGACTTCCATGTAACATAGAGATGAAACAAACCCACAAATACTAACCTCCAGATCTGAAAACTCAAACCAAGGGCAGCAATCTAATATTTCACAGACAAAAACAACAGTGTCACGCACAAGAAACCCTGCATCCACTTCCAACATATCTGAAACCTTCATGAATTGTAAGACAGAATTATTCCATGTCTTTGTACAAATAGAAGACTCCTTCCACACCGTCTTTGTTGGGTTCTTTTGATTTACAACAGCCATCCTGTATCTAACCCAAAAGTTTTTATCTGGATCACAGCCAACTGACTGATCACTCTCTAAATATATACAGATGGTTTCAAAGGACTCGTACACACCTGTGTTGTCAAAAAATAAAACAACAATAACAACCACCGTTAATCAAATACAGAAATGCAACAACTTCAACTAACTCTCCAGGGAAGAAGGAAAGTGGTGGATACCTACCAATCCGAAGCTCACATCCACCAGCTTGAAAAAATTTGCTAAATATTTTGCGGGTCTCCATTATTTCCTTAAAGGAGAAGAAGTTCTCCACCTTCCATGTAAATGAGCGTCTTTTCCCAACTGTGTCTGTATGTGAACCAGCATTGTTAGACTCAGTTTCCTGGTCAGTATAGTCCTGCATTATTGATGTCTCTTTTAATATAAGGACCTCTGCAGAGAAGACAACTGTGTCCTGAAGAAGAAATCCAGAATCTTGGTCGAATAAACTAGTGAGCGTCACAAATTCACGCCAACCCCAGTCCTTTGCAGCTTTGGAGTAGCGGTTCTGAGATTCCTTTGTGACGGACTTCTCTTCCATCCTCTGGTTCACAACAGACAACCGGTGACTAACAAAACAACTCCAATCACTGGAAGTATTTTGTGAATCCGTAACTTCAAGAAACACTGAAAGATGGCATGGTGGCTGAGACTGCCCTGATACCATCAAGTATATGGGAAATTTTCATCAGTTCACTCTTCTGAGCTCAACCTAAGCAATTTTCAGCCTAGGTCATATAATCACAAATGAAATGTCCAGGAAATACATCATAAGCTACAATGCAAGGTTGCTAAAAAATTGCCCTGCTACCATCAAGCATGGAAAAGCTAACAAGATAAAATATTGGAAGCCCACTTCCCTACACAGGCTTAAGCAACAAGTTTAAGAAAGTTAAGGTTTAGAGTACAAAATTATATGCTAAACTGAACAGAGGCTTAAACTGCATGGAGCTGCAGCATATGAGAAATCGCAATAAGACCACCATGCCAAGCAGCTATCAGCACAGCTTCATTAAGCTCAAGGGAAAAGGGTGGTGGTAAAAGATAAAAAACAATTTTTTAATAAGTTAAAGATAACATTACTAATTTACTATCTTACTAGAGGTACAAAAGATATTGGTAATCCTTATTACCTCAAATTGAGGCTCATAAAGTTCAACAATTTTTTCCAAGATCTGGAACCTCCCCAAGGTTGGTCCTAAGGACCCACACCTAGGTAGTAAACTCCAAATACACAATTCCAGCCAAAATCGTGTATAAGTTAATCCAAGGGAACTGTTAATGTGGAATTGAACCCATCTAGTTTACAGTTCATCCCAAACCCTCCCCTTGGCCACTAGGCTCCACCCTGACAGTTAAAAGATTAACAAATGAATTCACAAGAAAAAACAAATACGGCAATAGTCATACCTCGAGGATAAACGATGAGACGGCAATCCCTATTCCCAATCTGAAACCTCCTGCTCTTGATGCAGAGGCCCGTAATCTTCCTCTTTTTCAAAAGATCCTTCAACCTTGTGAAATTTTCAATCTTCCAAGTGAACTTCCCCATATGCCCGTCTGATTTCCTTGCCCCACTCCCACTCCTCCCTCCAATCAATCCTCCGCTCTTGGAAAAGCTACTAAACTCCTTAATCACATGAAAGGAAGTACTAAATACTGCAGTATCATCGACTACAAACCCTGATTCCAGCCCAATGAAATCCGACATCTTCATATAGTCATTCCAACCTAAACTTGTATTGTCCCCACTCTTATTGTCCGCAGCAAACCTCCCATAGGAGTCCCTGTGCATGTGATTCGACCCCGGCTTCTGATTCAACACGGACATTCGGAACAGACACCAACAACTCCTATCAGACAAAATAACCGTCTTCTCCGTGTCCTTACTCTCTAAACACATTGACAAATAGTCTACCCCATTCACCGAGCTCTGATACACACTAATCCTAAGATTGCACTCTCCGGCTGGGAACACCGGGCTCATTATCTTCTGAGTTTTGATCATTTCCTTAAACAAACTAAAATTGTGCACTTTCCAAGTGAACTTGCCATTCAAAACGTCCGACACGGGACCCGCAACCACGGACGATGAATTCGTCGACGAGGCCGACGAGGATTGAACCTCATTGTTATCGCGAGTGAAATTAACGGATTCGTTAAGGATTAGTATATCGGCGGTTATCAGCACCGTGTCGCTATTGAAAAGAAAACCCAATTTGGAATCGAAAACAGTGGAGGAGGGAGTGAAATCGCACCAACCGTGCGATTTCTTCTTGCTGGAGAAGCGGTGCCAAGAATCGCGATGAATGGTCTTGGAATCGTCCGCGACGTTGACGATGGCGAGGCGGTAGCTGGCGAAGCAGTCCCACTTGGAGGAGGAGGTGCCGCGAGGGTCCATGATTTGGAGGTAGATTGAGATGTACCCTGGCAAGGCTTGCGAGTCACCCTTTGGGTAGACGAGTAGGCGACAATCATAGCCGCCGACCTCGAAGTACTTGCTCCAGAGAGCCCTAGCCTTAATTCTCGGGAAATTCTGGACCGTCCACCGGCACACGGCGGAGAACTCGCCACGCCGTTCCACGGTAACGCTCTCATGGGCTACGCCTCCGCCGTCCCTGGAACCCACGGCAAGGTCCTCCGCCACAGCCGCAGTAGATATTGATGAAGCCTTGTCCGATGATGACGCGGCTGGTTGTGATTGGTCAGGTAGACCGATTGCAGATGATGAAGATGAGACTGCTTCAGGTGAACTCTGCTTCATCTCTTCGTTTTCTGCTTTGTTTGTAGGCTTTCCCCTCTATCTCTGGTTTTCTCCTTGGATCGATTTTTATTTAGAGAGAAAGAGGAGGGATGAGTATGTGGTGAGAGACGCTAAGAAGATGGAACTTTGGACATTGAAGGCGCAGCTTAACTGTCGTGCACCCCTGGATAGCCCTAGTCCCTAGATGCACAAATATTTTGCAAGTCTTTTTGTAAAAAAATCAATCTCACCAAGAAAAAATAAATTATATATATATTTTATAATGAGAACTTCTTTTTTATAAAATTTCTATGAGAATTTTGTACATTTAGAATTTATATATTATTTTCTTTATTTCTTTTCAAAAGTAAAACACGAATAAAAAATAATCGATATACAACTACTTTTACAATCATTTACGCAATTACATTTTAAATTAGTGAAATTTTTATATTTTATTTTATAAAAATGTCATCACTATTAAATGCCTTTACTTTAACGTATAGTTATATAAAATATTATAAAAATAATTGGGCGTATCATTACTTTTGAACCAAATTCATATATATGATACCACATCAATATTGTGAAACAACATTAAAATATAGATATAGTATATGATACAATTATTTGAAAATATATTTTATGAGGATTTGTGTTGATACCATAAAAAAGAAAAAGAAAAAAAAAAAAAAAGAGAAAACTTGATCTACAAGGCTTTATGAAAATATATATATATAATTAAAAACTTTGAATAACATATCTCTATTTATTTATTTGTATATTCGTTGTGTCAAACGCATACGTTCATATTACTTAATTTTTTTTTATATAGAGGAAAGAATTGGAAATCAATTAACTATAAATTATAATTGTCCATTGAGAACAGTCAGCTCGTGTGAAATGAACAGACTGACATGTCTCTCTTTTTTTCTTTTTTTTTTTTTTTTATGGGTGGTTTAGATTGAATTGTCGAATTTCTTTTTTTCTTTTTCTTTTTTTTATTAGTCATTTGTCGAATTCTTTGATTTTTAACTTCACACAACTCCAACTACTTCAGGCTTAGCATGACCTACGAAAGTTCCTGTCCTGCAGTAAAGTTACTTGTTTTATATCATTATTGAAGACAATCTAGACAGCATGTATGGTTCATTCGGCAACCTTGTATGTTTTTCGAGTCATTTGATCCCACTTCATATGCAAAAGTTAATGAAAAAGCCACATGTTCTGCAAGATAAAACAAGACGGTCTTCCCGTATAGGCATCAAGCGAGACAATACAGCCTGAACCACTTCCACTTGCTATGAGTAAATACGAAAATAAGCACTCATATTGACAGTTCAGTGTTTGGAAGTGCATAAATTAAAGTCCGAGGCAACTTACAACAGTGGAAGATGAAATTAGGAAAACAAAAAATCCAATATATCACACCAGATAAGAAAGGCTTGAAAAAATAACACATATCCAAATCTCACTCCGACATCAATTCTTCACTTAATGCAGGAAGGTAAGGTGAGACCATGGCAAACGAAAGCCAGCACAACGTAAACAATCACTAGCAGCAGGAGTATCAGTGCAGCACTGCAAGAATGTAATCAGATTCAAAGTATTTCATCAGTGGCTAAAAGAGTTATCCATCTCAGCAGGCAGGCAATGCTAATTCAAGAAACACCACTTCTCCAAGCCGAAGGGATATATGATAATTTTATGGCTTCATTATAGTTTAAATTCCAGATTGTGGAAAGTAGGAGGAAGTAATTTAGACAGTGAAAACAAGGGTTTATTCTTGTTGGGAGTAAGTATTTTATCATGATATCCGACTAATCCCAGAGGTGCACAGGCCTCAACAAGGAGTTTCCCGCAAGTGCACCTCGGGTAATTCAAGGGAAAAATCCCCCAGTCCGATAGCGGGCCCCTAGAGATTATTTGCACTCAAGGGGATTTGAACCTTAGACCTAGGGAGCATAGCCCCAAGCCCAAGGCCTTTACCACTTGAGCCAACACCTAGGCCCTACGGGTTGATATCATGAATTAACTTGGCCTGAACAAAAATAATAACATATATTGGATTCTATCACATATGCATAAACAAGCTATGCTTCATCCATATTCCCTTAATGCAATTTCTAACGCAGATTCTTTAGTTCAAGAACATACGTGAGTTTGACATTTCTCCACCACACCGTGCTTCTGAAACGACGAGCTTGCTTTCTGAAGCGAAAGGTATTTCCTTGCATGTTTGCAGTTTTGTCAACCAGCAATTCCAGACGATCGCCTCTATCTAGAACTTTGTCAATATTCTCTATCATGACATTTCGCACCTACTCAGACATAATTTTGCAAAACTGGGGATCAATAGTCTTTCCAAGAACAAAAAAGTCAAGAACTCAGGAACTGTAAGATTATACAAACCATTTCAATTTTTGGTCCTTTATTATAAATCATTACATTTTAATTATACTTTAACAAAAAAAGTACCATAAATTATTTAATGATTCATTATTCATCAAAAAACAAATCATTAAATTTGAGCAGCAGGTTATGATTGAAGGAAAAACACACGATTTAACACACAACCTCCCTCTGAATTAAACATTTTTTTGCCATAATGGTTCAGATCTTTCGAGTGGTATCCTAGATGTAGAAATAGAAAAAGGCAGACTCCCTCTCCAAGAACTGATATTATCAAGGATATAACACATAAAATAAAGAATTAACCAAATTTGCCCGTTGTAGCGGCAATCGATAAAGCCACCACATAAGCAAATATATACAACCTATAGAAAAGTGGGCTAATCCAACCAATCTTGCTTGCACAATGGAAAGAGCCACTGATTTATCTCTCCATTGAATCAAATTAACCAAAGGTGTGCCTTCCTCAACCCACGCTAAAGTTTCAATCAATTCTTGCCATATCCATGCCAGGAAATTAAGAACATAAATCCAATAGTGCAAACAAGATGTCCGAATAAGAACATCCACACCCAAACTGATAAACTATTCATACCAAAAAGGTATGCCAAAAGGGTTATATCCATTGATAAGTTGTGAAGAGTTTAATCAAACTTTTAACCGTCCCAAGTATACTGTTATATACGGAGCAACAATAACTAACTGCGTACATTCATTGTTCAAGCAAAGAGACGCATATGCAATGAAATCACGTATCCGAATTACTTTGTCAGCTATAAAGGACCAGCAGAAAGCCCAAAGTACTAAGTATTTCTTCAAAGAGAACTTACACGGGCAGGAAACTAAACAACGTTGAAATCATAGTTAATGACAACTGACAAGCATTCAAAATTTACCTCACTCATTTCACCTTTTAGTCGATTTATCCTATCAGCGTTCGGGTCGTTCGAGTAGTATTCCATTTGCTGGCTCAAAACCCTTGAGAATTCATCATTCATAGCATAAGCATGGGCCGAAAGAACTGCACGGCCGTAAGTCCTCACAAATCTCTGATGAATATCTTCGAGAAATGCAAATGGTAGTCTTCCTGCACATAACATTGTCTGTGCTTTAAGATCTATACCTTATTCCACTCCAGATGCCACAAACCGCACAATATTTCATTTTTCTAAAACAGAGAATTTGGGATAAAACATCAAATTTACTATGAATGGAAACGAAACCCTAACGTCATTAAGCACATATACAAACACAAACATCGTTAAATTTGTGAGAAAATACCGAATTTACAATTTTAGACACAAAATGAAATGAAATCAATATCAAATTCGATTTATGAGGAACTCGATCGAAGTCGGAGACCATTGGATGAGATAAATAAAAGAAACAAAAACAAGAGGGGGCGAGGGTCTAACTTCCGGCGTTCTCGTCGGCCATACAGAGGACGGTGAGGCCATCGGTGCGCTTGACATGGAAGATGTAGCGGTCCTGAGAGTATGACACGTGGGTGTCGGTGTTTCCCGGTATCTTCTCCAGTATCTGCCGCGCGATCACGCTGGCGTTAGTAGACGTGGCGCTGAACTCCGCCAGCACCACCGATCCCCTTGCCACCAGAGCGTAGAGTATCGCCATCCCCCACCACAGATCCCCCTCCCTCTCTCTATATGTCTCTGTCTAAACAAATTTCCTCAATTTTAGAAATGGTAACGCGATTCCCTCTCCGTAAACTACTCCGAATATGAATTAAATATTGCGCGAGCTATATCAAGTTATCAACAGCAAGAATCTATTCCTTCCTCGAAATTCTATTGTCTCTAAAGCAGCCGGGATTCTTCCGCTCGGCCTCTCCTCTCTTTCCCTCGATACATACGACTGTCGAGCTGGAAAATGTTACGTGCAGTCGAGTAATAAGCACTCGACTCTTCTAAAATACATTTTCCTTTAAAATTTAAAAAAATACTCTTAAAATATTATTCCATTAAATTTTATATTTTAAAATTAGTTTACATTTTACTACGCTGAGCCCTCTACGTGCAGAAGATATTGTACATCTAAACATTTTTAATTTATTTCTTTTTCTCTTTTTTTAATATTTTAAATATCTTAAAAATATTCTTTTACAATTATCAAGAATATATTTTCTCATAATATGCTTTGAGAATATTTTTATTATATAATCTATTCTTTTTTATTTTTTGAATTAATTTATATTTTAGTTTAGCTTATAAATTTGGATTAATTTAAAATATAATATAATTATATGACATTGTATATTGGAAGATATTACAAATATCAAAATATATGAAGATATCATTAGTAGTTAGAGAAAATATTTGAAATGAAAAAAAAAGAATAAAAAGTCTAATATTTAAATGATATGAATAAAAAATAGATAAACTGATGTATGGTATGCTGTAAAAATCAATATGTAAAATAGAAATAATAGGTTTTAGTGATGTATTTTAAAAAATATGATAAATAAACTATTAGAAGTGCTCTAATACATAAGTGGTGGGTAATATTTTTAAAATATAGTAAAATTTATTATTAAAAAGTTAACATTAAATTTTTTTTATATAAATCTTATATTTATTTAATTTTTTTAAATAATTATGCAATATTTATATAATTACAATTACAACTATCATTTTTATTTTCTTTCAATATACTTAATTTGTATGTTATGTTGTTTAAGACAACAATATGTATTATCCTTTCATTTTATTTCAAAAAATGCCAATATGTTAGTATATTTAAATTATTTTTTAAAATGTTTAAAAAATTGTATATTAGTAAATTTGTATATATATTTTTTTAATGTTTATACAATGTTTGGGAAAAATAAAATAAAATCACACTAGGAACACGCTTAGAAATAAGAGTTGGATGACATACTAGAGACACCCTTTATTGAAAAATTAATAATAATAATAATAAAATATATTCTTCCACGTTAAGACACAAAAAAAAAATTATATTTTTATTAAAATATAAAGAAGTTTATCATAAAAACCTTGCTCAAAATATTTAATTCTACAAGAGTGTCACGACTCACAACTCACTATTTAGTAATTAGGTATGTTTTACAAGTTATTAATTGGCGGAGATCCTTTTGGGTTGATGGCGTGTTTATATTTAGTTTTTGTTACCTTTAAAAATCATAAAATAAATGCTATTATTATTTTTATTTAAACAATACTAAATATGATTTTAGGTAATGTAATACCTCATCTTTTATTTATAACAAAAAAATAAATAAGACTCACTATCAAAAACTAGATTTTTATGTTTAAAGAATGGATTAAAGAAATTTAAATATCTCAATCTCATGCCTTAAATGGATAAAGTGGCCATTAGTCATGAATCATCACTTTAAAGTAGCATTTTAATTAATATAATTAATTAATTATATAATTAATTAATTAATTATATAATTAATTAATTAATTATGTCATTTTATTTTAATATAAAATAATTATTTTAATAAATTATATTAATAAAATATGTAAAGAAATATGTAAAAATAATTATATTTAACAAAATTCTTATAAGAATGTGTCAATTTTAGACAGCAAAAGTTGGTATATAGTTTGGACAGAGAACTGAAATGGGAAGCGAGAGAAATGATGAAAAAGGGGAAAAGAAAAAAAGTGAGTGTATTAACAAAATCAAAAGAATAAACATAAAAAGGACTGCACGTGGCGTCTGCAGCGGCAATTACTTATTATTATTATTATTATTATTATTATTATTGTCACGTGTGATCGATTCTTTTCGAACACTTGATTAAAGAATGTGATTGTGGGTTAATTCGATGAGCCGGCCCATGATTAATGGGCTTAAAATTGAAGAAAATAAGGGATATGCTGGGCTTTTCTTTGCGCAATGGGGCTCAAAGATAATGTCTTTTTTTTTTTTTCTACTTTTTCGTAACTTAATAATAATAATTTAGGTGGAGTCAAACAACGGAAATTGGTCATTTGCACACGCACATGGGTTACGACTTACACATGTGATCTTCTCAAGTTTCTGTAGAGAACTCGTTAGCCCTAGCTCAGAGACAAAATAATTTTTTTTTTTTCATGAACAAACAAAAGAATATGATTTGGTCCGGACTCCGAACAGCGAGCTGACCAGAAAAGCTGGACCCATAAACAAAATATCGATTGGGCCTTGCAGGTTAGTGCGAGCCAAGCCTAATGGTGGGCTAGGCCCAGCTAATCCGATGTTGATTTTACTGGATACCCTGCAGTTCTGCACCACTTCAATTCACGCTCCAGTCTCCTTTGGACTTTCGACCACTTCAATTCACGCTCTAGTCACCTTTGGAACGGTGCGGGTGTTTTTTTTTTTTTTCTCTCTCTCTCTCTTCAGCTCCAAATAGATTCTTTTATTAATTTTTTCAGAAAATCAGAATTGACGTGAATAGTCCATCTTTTTACTGTGTATGTTACGGCTACGAAGATATTATATAAACATAAATCTATATAATGATATAATTTTATATAATATATTAGGTTTATTTTATAATAAAAATAATTTTACAACTTAACATACACGACATGAAACCATACGTTAACACGGTTTATTTTTATAAATTTTTTTTTGTGTAGTTAAAGTAATTTTCTTCTTCAATACTTTGTTGGGATTGTTACAACACTTTAAAGATCAGTTTGTATGTATGATCTTAATCGTACGTAATCTAGGGAAACTTCAAGAATTTCATGATACCTCACTGTAGCAGAACAAGACAACCCTTACTTTTGATTAAGATTGCCAGTTGGTGTACGTTACACATGCTGATCACCCGCGTGGTCCATAGCCCTTGTCTCGATCGGTTTGTTGCCATATATTCTTCCAGCGTAAAGTCGATGGATTGCTTCAAGTACCATATATGATATTTTTCAATACTTGGTGCCACAAAAAAAAATGATATATAGTGCTTTCCATTTTCCCAAATGCAAAGGGAGTTTGAAAGTTCGTTCACACAATGGTACGTGAGATAATTAGATCATCCTGATTTCCATGGGAATAAATGAGCAATTTCTTGAAGAAAATTGACATGATCTCCCGGTCAGTCGCGGAAAGATTTTCCTACTGTCCAATCAATATATATTTACTCCAAAGTCCAAACTCAAAAGCCAAAGTTGTTGAATCTTATAATATTAATGTTTGTTTAATTAGGAGATCATGAAGTGTAATTAAGAGTGGTTTCCCATCAACACTAGCTAGCTAGCTAGCAGACATAAAATATCACCGTCCATCTTGATCATGACCAGCTAGGGCTAAAGATATTAGCAGAGGAAGAGCACTAGCTGCTTGCATGCAGTTCCATCAACACCCGGCCCGACCACGTGATCCTAACTACGTTCCGGACCTCATTGCTTCCAATAATTGAGAATAAAAGACCAAAATATTGGGAAAGAAACAAGACAAGGAATATCAGATCAAGAGGTTCACGTTTGTTACAGTTCAAAAGCTGTAAGCCATGAGTGGTGCCTTGCATGGGGTAGTACTGCAGTTTGCTTTATTAGCAACCGGAGATTTGTAATTTCTCCATCCATTCAAAGGGCAGTACGTTTATACTGAAAGTAAAGCAAATTAGCTAGATAAATATGTAGCCAGTACCATATATGCCAGAAATTATCAGCTAGCTGGGTTTTGGCGCAATATTCAAAATCCCTGTTGAAATTAGAAATTGTTGGGAAGTTGGAAATTCGACATTCCAAATTCATCCTCTGGGATCTATCCATTGCAGGAATATTAAGAAAAATAGTAAAATAATAACAACACAAAATTATACGTGAAAAACTCTCAAATTAAGAGAAAACCCACCAGAATCAGGGAATAAAATATCCTCCTATGTAAAAAATTGTTACAATCACACAATTTTTCTTTTTACTCTAAATGCATCCACATAGCTTCCCCTACTAGCAAAACTTTAACTCTCACATTTTCTTATTTTACAAAAAATGGACAACAGATGAATTTTACTAAAGTCATAAGTTACTAGCTAAACATATGATTAGTGCACTTAGCCAATGAGACTAATCCTCCTTTTATAAGCATTAGGCTTTAGGTCCTGCTTCTCCTTTATTCATCACCAATGTAGGACTAATGCCAATAGAGGAAAACCCAACAGAAATTATTATCACTAAAAATCCAATAATTGTTCAATTATTATCAGTATGTTATAGAACTATCGAAAAGGAAAGAGAGAGATAGATTTATTATAAAACTTTCTAAAAGGAGAGAGAGAGATAGAACTCAGAAAAGTTATGAAACTTATGAATTTCTTAAAGAATTCAACGATATATATAGGCGTACAAAGGGAACTATGCTAGCTTACTATGCAGTACTATGCTAGCTTACTATGCAGTACTATGCTGACACTATGCACTGTGCATATGTCGGCCATTTACTATGCCAATTACTATGCAATACTATGCTGACACTATGCACTGTGCATATGTCGGCTATTCACTATGCCAGTTACTATGTAGTACTATGCTGACACTATGCACTGTGCATATGTCGGCCATTTACTATGCCAGTTACTATACAGTACTATGCTGACACTATGCACTGTGCATATATCGGCTAGCTCAAGGTGGTCATACAATTTATTTTACAACAATGTTATTTTACAACACTCCCCCTTTGGATGACCACATATAATGAATATGCTTCGTTAAAACCTTGCCAAGGAAAAACCCTGTGGGAAAAATAACCAATGGCGAAGGAAAAAGAGTATAATATTCATGTGTACCGTAAAATGCTTTAAGATTGCCTCATTAAAACCTTGCAAAGGAAAACCCAGTGGGATAAAACCTTAGCGAAGGAAAAAGAGTACAATCAGTATAAGTCTTCAAGACATTACTCCCCCTGAAAGGTGTATGATAAAAGGTCTTCAAGTCTCCGCATTCCAATGTTCTGCACAATTTTCTTAAATGTTGCAGTTGGTAATGCTTTTGTGAATAAATCTGCCAGATTATCACTTGATCGTATCTGCTTGATTTTAATTTCACCTTTCTCTTGAAGTTCATGAGTATAAAAGAATTTAGGTGAAATATGTTTGGTTCTATCACCTTTGATATATCCTCCTCTAATTTGAGTAATACAAGCAGTATTATCTTCGTATAAAGTTGTTGGGCTATCATTAATCACTGGAAGACCACACTTTTCTTGAATATGTTGGATCATTGATCTTAGCCAAATACATTCTCGACTTGCTTCATGAATTGCAATGATCTCTGAGTGATTTGAAGAGGTAGCAGATAATGTTTGTTTGACAGATCTCCATGATATAGCAGAATTTCCATAAGTAAATACATATCCAGTTTGAGATCTACCTCTGTGTGGATCTGAAAGATAACCTGCATCTGCATATCCAACTAATTGTGGATTTGAACCATGTTGATAAAATAATCTCATATCAACCGTACCTCGAAGGTATCGAAGGATATGTTTAATGCCATTTCAATGTCTTCGAGTTGGTGCAGAACTATATATTGCAAGTAAATTAACTGAAAATGCAATATCAGGCTGAGTGCAATTTGCAAGATACATCAGGGCTTCAATTGCACTGAGATAAGGTATTTCAGGACCAAGAATTTCTTTATTGTCTTCACAAGGACGAAATGGATCATTTTGCACATTAAGTGATCGAACAACCATTGGAGTACTCAGGGGATGAGCTTTGTCCATGTAAAATTGTTTCAAGACTTTCTCTGTATAATTTGACTGATGAATGAGAATTCTATTTGGCAAATGCTCGAGCTGCAGGCCGAGACAAAATTTCGTTTTACCAAGATCCTTAATTTCAAATTCATTCTTTAAATATGTAGCGGTTCTCCTGATCTCTTCAGGAGTTCCAACAAGATTTAGATCATCAACATAAACCGCAATAATAACAAATCCGGAGTCTGATTTCTTAATAAAAACACATGGGCATATTGGATTATTTTCAAATCCTTCTTTCAATAGATATTCGCTAAGGCGTTTATACCACATGCGTCCGGATTGTTTTAACCCATATAAAGATCTTTGAAGTTTAATAGAATACATACTTCTGGATGTACTTAGATTAGAAGCTTCAGGCATTTTATATCCTTCAGGGATTTTCATATATATGTCATTATCTAATGATCCATATAAATATGCAGTGACCACATCCATCAATTGCATAATCAATCTTTTTATAACTGCCAAACTGATCAAATATCTGAATGTGATTGCATCCATAACAGGAGAGTATGTTTCCTCATAATCAATCCCCGGTTTCTGCAGGAAACCTTGTGCAACAAGTCATGCTTTATATCGTACAATTTCATTGCTTTCATTACGTTTACGTATAAATACCCATTTATATCCAACGGGCATTACACCCTTTGGTGTTTGTATAATTGGTCCAAAGACCTCTCGCTTTGCTAGCGAGTTTAATTCAGCTTCAATAGTTGATTTCCATTTTGGCCAGTCATCTCTACGTCGACATTCTTCGACAGTTCTTGGCTCAATTTCTTCATTACTTCTGGTAATGTCAAGAGCCATTTTATATGAAAATATGTTGTCGACAACAGTTTTATTTCTATTCAAAATTTCTCCTGTACTCATGAAATGTATCGAGATCTCGTTATTTTCAGGTACTCGTCCCTCTTCAAGGGAAGACATTTCATGAAATACCTCTTCAGGAGGTTCTTTCTCAGGAGATTTACTCTCTTCAGGAGCATCAATTACTCTTATGGCATGTGTTGGTATGGACTCTTCAGGAGTACCAAATTCATTTTGTATTTTCCTCTTCCGAGGAATTTTGTCCTTAGCACCAATAGGTCGTCCAAGCTTCAGGCGTATCTTAGATTCGCCTATTGCTATTTTGGCAACTTGTCCTTCAGGGACTGCAATCCTTGCTGAAACATTAACAGCAGGAATATATGATTTTACCACACCTTTAGTGTCAGTAAATACATCCGGTAATTGGTTTGCAACACTTTGCAAATGAATAATCTTTTGAACCTTTAAATTACATTCTTTTGTACGAGGATCAAATTGGGAAAGAGTTTTATTTTCCCAAGTAATTTCCTGTCGTGCTTCAGGCACTGACTTCTCATTACCCAATATTGGAAAAATGGATTCGTCAAAATGACAATCCTCAAAACGTGCCTTAAACATATCCCCTGTAAGAGGCTCAAGATATCTGATAATAGATGGAGAATCAAACCCAACATATATCCCAAGTCTACGTTGAGGGCCCATCTTTGTACGTTGTGGAGGTGCAATTGGAACATATACAGTACATCCAAAAATACGAAGATGAGAAATATTTGGTTGCTGACCAAATGCAAGCTGTAATGGTGAATATTTGTGATATGCTGATGGCCTAACTCGAATTAATGATGCTGCATGAATTATAGCATGTCCCCAAGCAGAAATAGGAAGATTTGATTTCATGAGTAAATGTTAGCGATTAGCTGAAGCCTTTTAATCAATGATTCAGCTAAACCATTTTGAGTGTGTGTGTGGGCAACTGGATGTTCAACATCTATTCCTATTTACATGCAATAATTATCAAAAGTTTGAGATGTAAATTCTCCTGCATTATCCAATCGAATAGTTTTAATTGGATAGTCAGGGAATTGTGCTCGTAACTTAATTATTTGTGCAAGAAGTTTAGCAAATGCAGCATTTCTAGTGGAAAGTAGACAAACATGTGACCATCGACTTGATGCATCAATTAAAACCATAAAATATCTGAACGGTCCACTTTATGGTTGAATAGGCCCACATATATCTCCATGAATCATTTGTAAAAAAGATGAAGATTCAAAAACAACCTTTGAGATAGATGGTTTGATAATCAATTTACCTTGAGAACATGCAGAGCATGGATATTCATTGGGTAAGATAATCTTCTGATTCTTTAGGGGATGCCCATACGAATTATCAATTATTCGTCTCATCATTATTGATCCCAGATGTTCAAGGCGATCATGCCAAGTCATAAATATTTTGGGATCAATGCACTTCTGGTGCATTACAACATGTGATTCAATTGTTCTCATTTTTGTATAATACAATCCAGATGAGAGGGCAGACAGTTTTTCTAATACGAGCTTCTGGCTTGAAATTATTTTAGTAATGAGAAGATACTCTTTATCGTCTTCGTTAATGGTTTCAATATGACAACCATTACGACGTATATCTTTAAAACTTAATAAATTTTTTCTGGATTGTGAAGAAAATAGAGCATCATTAAAACAAAATTTGGTGCCATTAAGCAACACAATATAAGCTCTTCCGAAGCCTTCAATTAGATTCGATGAACCGGAGATGGTATGAACATAGGCTTTACTCAATGTTAGATTTTGAAAATATTTTTTATCCTTAAGAATTGTGTGAGTTGTAGCACTGTCAGCCAGACATACATCTTTATTATTCATCTCGGAGATAGAAAGTTCATCAATAAGACTCATGATTCTACAAAATATATAAAACTTTCATTACTAAAAAAAACATTACAGAATAAAAATATTTTACAATAATATAAAGGAAATACATTAATTAAAAAGGAACACTTCCATGATCAACTCTACCACTAGAATCCTCAAAGAAATCAGAAACATCAAGACTTGCAATATCTTCTCCATCTATAGAATTTAAAGCATATGATGGTTCAGCAAAATTTGTTTCAAATTTCTTTGTTTTTTCTTTTATGGAAGATTGGTATAAGTCAACCAAGTGCTTAGCTGTATGACAGGTACGAGACCAATGTCCAGTCATACCACATCTATGGCATTCATCTTCATATTTCTTTACAAATTTATTTTGATGACTTTTGTCTTTTTCTGAGTTGAACCACTTCTGGTGGTACGGTGTATATCTATTATTTTCCTTTTTAGTGTGGTCACTTCTAGGACCTCCACTTCTATAGTTTTTCTTACCACGTCCACGCCCTCTTTTTCTTTGAAAAGATGCACCATTCGCTTCTGGGAATGATGTAAATCTAGTATCATTCACTTCAGAGAATGATATAGAACCAGTAGGACGTGACTTGTGATTTCTTAATAAAAGCTCATTATTTTGCTCAGCTAATAGAAGACAAGATATAAGTTCAGAATATTTCTTGAACTTTCGCTCTCGATACTGCTGCTGCAGGAGCACATTCGAGGTATGAAAAGTAGTATATGTCTTCTCTAACAAGTCATCATCAGTGACTTTTTCACCACATAATTTCAATAGCGAACTAATTTTAAAGAGTGCAGAGTTATATTCACTAACACTTTTGAAGTCTTGCAACCTCAGGTGCATCCAATCATGACGAGCTTTTGGGAGGATTACAGTTTTCTGGTGTTCATATCTCTCCCTTAAATCATTCCACAAAATAAGTGGATCTTTCACCGTTAGATACTCAGTTTTTAATTCTTCATGAAGATGGTGCCGAAGGAAAATCATTGCCTTAGCACGGTCCTGCAGGGACCCTTGATTTCCTTCTTTAATTGTATTTCCCAGGTTCATTGCATCCAAATGGATCTCAGTATCAAGGATCCAAGATAAATAATTTTTTCCAGAAATGTCAAGAGCAACGAATTCCAATTTTGTAAGATTTGACATTTTCTACATATATAAATCAGGAACATAAGTATGTTTAATATTTCATATTCATTTTGAAAACTACAAAAAATATATTGAAAGACTTACTTGAAGTAGAGGACTATTAGCTTCAAGATCGTCAGAACTTTCGTACTGATAACGTGTTATAGAACTATCGAAAAGGAAAGAGGGAGATAGATTTATTATAAAACTTTCTAAAAGGAGAGAGAGAGAGATAGAACTCAGAGAAATTATGAAACTTATGAATTTATTAAAGAATTCAACGATATATATAGGCGTACAAAGGAAACTATGCTAGCTTACTATGCAGTACTATGCTGACACTATGCACTGTATATATGTCGGCCATTTACTATGCCAGTTACTATGCAATACTATGCTGACATTATGCACTGTGCATATGTCGGCCATTCACTATGCCAGTTACTATGTTGGCACTATGCACTGTGCATATGTCGGCTATTCACTATGCCAGTTACTATGCAGTACTATGCTGACACTATGCACTGTACATATATCGGCTAGCTCAAGGTGGTCATACAATTTATTTTACAATAATGTTATTTTACAATACAGTATTATTATTTTAATTACAGGAAAACCCAACAGAAATTATTATTATTTTAATTACAGGTATTAATTTGTCGTATAGCATAGAAATTTCCAAGCGAAATTATGGCAAAATTGATGTTGTAGTAGGATACAAAGTAATTAAAAACCTCCCATGAATGCACAACATGCATGAGAGATGCTGCTAGCTAGTATACAAAAATTCCAACTGTTACAATATGGTCCCTTTCTTCTGTCTTCCACTCAATCAAACTCCAAACATACGCCTCACAATTTCCTTTAAAAAAGATTCTCCCTCCACTCCAAAGAAAGGCATCCAAAGCCCTTGAATTCAGTAGTGCTAGTACGTAGTCTGTCTAGCTACTTAGAGCTCCTGCAATGGCTGCTTCCAAAAAGCTCTCCGCAACCATTCTGGTCATCTCTCTCCTTTTCCAGTACGCCACATTCTCTAGCGCTTGTGGCACATGCATGCCAAATCTGGCACCTCCGCCTCCTGGTCCAGAAAAATGTCCCATGGACTCGTTGAAGCTTGGAGCTTGCGTCGGCCTTCTCGGACTTGTTAACCTTCCGATTGGAGCCCCTATTTCGAGCAAGTGTTGCTCGTTGCTTGCGGGATTGGTCGATCTAGAAGCTGCTGTATGTCTTTGCACTGCCATCAAGGCCAATGTGCTTGGAATTAACTTGAACGTGCCCCTTACGCTTAGTTTGCTTGTTAGTGCTTGCCAAAAGTCAGTTCCTCCTGGCTTCGTATGTGCATAGGGAATGCATGCATGCATGCATTAACGAGGGCAAAGCTCGTTAGCTCTATGGCAAGTTAGCTTAATTTTAAGGTACTGTGTCTAGTTGTTTTTCTCATTTAATGGCTGGGGTTTGTAGCTAGACAGATTACTGCTTTGGTTTGTTAATTTTCGCTCTTAATTTCCATTTGTTTCATGTGGGACTGATATTGTGATTTGTTCAAATAACCAGGCAGGTCAGCAAGTTAGCTGATTGCTTTGCCTGAATTATGATCAATGTTTATCAGAAATTCGTGTCTTTTTTTTCATGATATATAGTTCATTTGCGTCTATGTTGTTTGTAATGTTGTTAGTAATTTGTTTGTTTTCATGATAGTTAAAAAATAAAGTTGCGATTTTTGCAAGCTAATTCCTAAGATCTCAGTTTCTGGAACTAGTGCAGAGTTGATCTGGACGTGCATGGGATTTTAACAAATGAATTATTAATTAATCAGTAAATTAAATTGTTATGCTCATCAAATTATCCGCTAAGAAATGCTACATTATCCATAAAAAGTAAATTCATAAATTGAGTACATGATTTTATACGTTAGATCCACTTTATAGTAAAAATAATTTTACAACCTATAACTTATCGCATTCAACTCTATATATATACATGTCAACCTGTAGACTTATTTTTGTAATATATCTTTTATGTGGTTAAAACATTGTCTTATTAGTTGTCATAAGCTAGCCAATAATCCAAACAGCTTGTTGAGGAATAAATTTTATATTATATGTGCACAAGGTCCTGGACATATTTATAAAATTGGAGTAAACATCTCTCTATAAATCAATTTTATTAGATGAGTTAAGTTTATAAATTTTTTTATGATATCAAAATCTTCTACAAGATGAATAAGAGCTCACACTACTTACCATGTGTCAAAAACTATAAAAGATTCTAACCTGCACATGAGAGAAGATGATGAAATGAGTCTCTCATTATCTGTGTATAAGATTTTGAACATATTTATAAGATTGAAACAAATTTATTTTTTTTAACTACTTTTATAAGATAAATTAAGTTCATTAATTTCTTCTCCACAAAAGAATAAAAAACCCTCAAAGACAAGGGACGTATACGAACAACATCTAATTAAAATAAATATGTAAAATCGGAAATAAAAATCAGTCAAAAAATGAATTTTAACCGTACTAGTTTGAATATGTTTCTCAACTCACGGGCTGCCTTGAAGATGGTTTTGTCGATTGAATGAGAAATCAACAGTACCAGAAAAGATGGATAAAAAAAAAAAAAATTAATAAAAAAAATATAAGAAGAAGCCAATTTAGAGAAAAGATTGAAAAAACGTGTTGATGTTCCTAATTCTCATCCCGTTCAAGGGATGGACCGCATGCAGATATGTACGTAGATTAACCTCGGGGCTACCGTGGGGAGTGAAGAGCAGTACGGTACTTATTAGTGGATAGCTGCCATAAACCTCCAAGCGAGGCTCACATGCTCTGCCGGTCTGCCCCCATTGGCGTATGTTTATTGTTTGGCACAGTTAGTGACGTGAGCGACATAGGCTTTTGATTTATTGTTTTTTTTTTTGGGGGAGCAGTGATCACGTGGATTGTAAATAGGCATTTGTTGGAACAAAAATTCGATCTACCGTCATTAATGTGATTTTTTTTAATATAAATTAATTAATTTGATCAGTTACATTCAAAAAATATATAAAAAATAATTGTAAAACTCTGATAGACCAACTCTTCCTCTTAATAACCCTTTTAACTTATTTATTTAGTAACTCTTCCTCGTAAAGAGCCTGCTTACGCACGTAATCTTGTTCGTTTTCAAAAATTTCTTATTTTATTTTATTTTAAAATAATTATTATAATTTTTTTAAATTTTAATATAAAATTAAATAAATAATTTAATTTTTTTAAAATTTTAATATAAAAATAATATATTTTAATAATATTTTATTGAATTTTTAATTTTAATTTTATACCTCTTTATTTTATCAATAAAAAAAAAAACTGAATAAGATCTTGGATGACGATTGCAACTTTTTCCAGTACACGCAGCGTTAATTGCGGTGCAGATCGAATAATTTGCTACACAGATCTTCCTTGCCATAGTGATGGCTTTCTTTTCCCATAGCGTTGATCATGCATCGCATCAATGGGAGAGAGACAAGGTTTTATGAAAGAGCACTGCTGCACCGAAGATGTAGCACCGACAAGAATATGAATTTTTTTTTTTTAATTTTTTTCATTCAATTTTTTAAATATTCATGATATTACTAAAAAAAATAATTCTTTAATCATTAAATAAAAAAAATATTTGTTTAAGGGCAATGCTTTTCGCACGTGAAATCGATAGTGGCCACTGGCAACAGATTTATTTATTTATTTATTTAATGATTAAGAAAATATTTTTAAATAATATAAATATTTTTAAAAATAAAATATTTAAAAATATATTAAAAAAATTAATAATCTATTCGGTGGCCATAACTTTCATCTGTGGTAGCCTTAGTAAGATCCTTTATTAATTCACTCGAAAACTACGTTAGTTAATAACTTAGTTTGGTAAAGAAAAATGCTGGAGTTACCTGATTTCACGTGCGAAAAGCATTACCCTTAAACAAATATTTTTGCTAAAGTTTACAAAATTTAAAACAAAAAAATAAAAATAATAATAAAACTAAAAAAAAACAAAAAATCACACATGAAGGTGGCTCTTATTGACATAGTCAACATCAAGATAAGGTTTGGATAATAAATTAAAATAAAAGTTAAATTAAATATTATTTTTTAATATAATTATTATTTTAAAATTTAAAATATTGAATAATTTATTATATTTTATATATAAATCTCATAAAATTATAATAATTAGATTAATTAAAACTATTTTTATAATTTATATCCAAATTTAACGGTGGGAGGTTCATTTTAGGCATCTTAAGAGATCGATATGGGCTCGCTCGTAGGTGGCCCAATATTCTTCTCATCTATTTATCATTATATTTTGTAACATATATTAAAAATTGTAGCATCTGCAGAAAGAGAAAATGGGGATGACTGTTGTAAATTTTCCTTCTGGACTCTTCCTTCTTTTGAGCTATGATGTGATGTCTGTCCTCAGTTTGGATTGCCATTCTTGGGCAAAGGAGAATACTAGATCCTCCGTTGGATCCTATTGAGAGCTACCGTTCTCAATGTTTTATTTTTTTTTATTTTTTTTAATGATTAAAAAAAATTTATTTAATATTATTAAGAATTTTTTTATTTTTTTAAAAATATTAAAAAATGATATAAAAAAATTTTAAAAAAAAATTTCTAAGCCAGGCGGGAGCCCCAGCGGTCACTGTAGAACGATCCTTGTGCAAATATGAAGGAATTCAAAATCCGCTATGGTTTGAACTCTTTTCTATGGGAATGGTTTTGGGCTACAAGAAACTCAACGAAAACTGTTGTTGGTTGTATTGATGGTTAATGAAGACCATGAGGCTCAATAAATGCTGAAACTTAAAATATAAACTGCAGCCCAATTTTTTTTATTTTTTATTTTGGTTAAAAGATAAAGAATTTAAATAATGTAAGATTTTCAGTGGCTAAATACTCCTCACAAAGCTGCAAATTGCCACTCTATTCATAACCGGTCCTGTGTTTCAGGACTAGGTTTCCCGGAGTCACAAAATGAGCACGTTCACAAGCTAAACCAGCCAGCATTAACAATAATCACGGAAATTACTCAAGACTAGCGCAAGTGAATATTTACAATTATGAACAGGTAGACATGTTTGTGCTGTACGATATACAGGCATTTGGTAGAAATATTATTTCCCATTGCACTTTTTAGCGGAAAGCCAGATGCCCTTCACTAGCCAACTGACTAGCTATGCCAATCTGAATGAACTCTTTGGCAAACGTAACCAGCTTTGGGCAGATAATATAAGCACAACAGATGCCGAGCAGGGCAGACACCACCTCAGAAAAGCATATTTGCCACTTTTGGAGGGATCCACCCAGAGTTTCCAGCATTTTGACCATCCATATGTTGGCTGTCAGTATGGATTGCACTGGCCTGTTGCTTCTTCACATTTGACCTCCCCAGTTTCTTTCCAACAAAGACGCCCAACTTCATGGCTGTTAATAGGCCCAGTGTAATCAGAAGTGGTCTCACTGCCCAGTGAAAATCCTCAAGGTGATTATATTTCTTTACTATCCCTGGGCAAGCATCAAATGTAACAATTTCTACTTCAGCTGGATCAGCCAAGAAGGTGGTCCCTTCATCTCCGAAAGTCAACATTCCTGGAAACTTGACTACAAGGCACCCGTTTGGTAGGATCCACCAAATTCTCCCTGTAGCCCAAGTCCCACTCCTTTTGTGAGGCCATTCAAATCGAGGGCTCAGAATATTGGCTCTCAGTCTAACAAACTGACCCACACAATAAAATTCTGCCATCTGGAACTCTGTAGAGCTTCCCTTCCAAAGAGTTTCCATCCCTATAAACCCAACTGCCACACTACCATCTCGATTGATGCAATGAATTATACCCACTGGTGAGTGCTTCTTGTCTTCTTCTTTCAAGCGTACCCAATCCCCAGCTGCCAAGCCTAACATTACCCGCTCCAAAGTTGAGACATGAACCCTTAAAGGGTCATGGATGCCATGGACCCTAACCAAAACAAAACCATCTCTATCTGTGTCACGTTCCAAACCCACTACTGTCCCTTCTGGGACATCCATGTTTTCAGGTTTGGATGAGTTTGGAGGCTTTCTGGAACGCACCATGTCGCCCACTTGCAGATGATCCTTGGCAAGGAACCACTTTGTGTAACCGGTATTACTTGATTTTTCCATGATTGACCTACTCCCAAGATCAGTCCAGCCACCATCATTGTCGAGGGCATTCTTCATGCTGCAAATTTTGTGATCATCAACAACACAGAAGTTCAAGTACAAACAACAGATCTTGCATTTGTCCCAATCAAATTACTGCCTTTACATGGGTAAAAATGATACTAACTGGAATATTTTCCTGGTGCTTTATTAGAATAACAAGTCTAATCTTTTCATAAATAGCATCTTTCAACAAATGTATCATTTTGATTCTCACTAGTCCTACTGGCAGATTGATAAGCCTTATACGCTGGTGGGTCAGCACGACAAAAAGCAAGCTTGCTAGCTCCAATGTGGACAACACAGTCACTAACTATTAAGCTTCGATGCAAGTCCACAAGAAAATTAAGGAAAATAAGATATAATGTGTTTCTGTAAAGTTCAAAAGCAGCATTTGACATGAATATGAGTATTCATAATGTATAACACTATTGGAAGAACTTTGAATCATGCTTTTTTTTTTTTTTGAGAAAAGTAAGAAGGTATATTAAAAAAGAATAGGCAAAATGCCACGTTCAGTACAAAGAACTTTGAATCATGCTATGCACTAATTAAGTACCTTGGCTCCCTCCAACTCCATGTAGATACAGCCATGTTCTTTTTACATCTCAGAGGTTTGCACAAAGTAATTTGCTTCCACACCAAACTAATAATTTGATCATTTATTGGGGAAAGCTGCTTCGACAGGAATTTTTTATGCAACATATCTAATAATCAAAGACTACTTCACCAAAAAAGTATGTTTCATGTGCCTGTATGAGATTGTGCCCGTGATCCAACAATCCACTCCAATAGGGGAGGAGGTTCTATTTCGCCCGAGGACTATGGCTTTAACAATGCAAATTTTCACTGAAGACTAACAAATTCGAACCCAGAAGCCCTGAATAACCAACTCATCTACCCATTGTCTCTACTTCATCATAAACTTGTAAGCCTAGAAGAAAAAAATCATAAAGTTTTAAACTAAATCAAATATAGCACACAGCCACAGACAGGATAAAAGATGCTCTTGATTTAGTGCAGGTCATATATCACAACCAATGGGCAAGACCAAATGCAACATAACTGCTATGTTCGACAGCTAACCTAAAGGAAATCTCATATATGAGGAGATATGTTTATATCTGTTACTCTGTAAACAGGAAGGGAACATATAAATTTAAAAGGAGAGATACCTTTTGAACACGTGCAATATGTCTGTCATCAAAGGACGATTCCTCAAGTCATACTCAAAGCAACCAATAAGAACATGCTCCAGTAAAGGAGGAAGGCCACCAGGAATATATGGCTTTTCGTGCTTGCTGACTACTGAATGATAAATTTCATCCACAGATCTCCCGCGCCAAGGCTGAACACCAGTTAGCATCTCAACTATGCAGCAACCAAATCCCCATGAATCAGTCTCCAAGGATATTGGACCTCTTACTTCTGGTTGCCATTGTTCTGGAGCCATATAGTTTGGTGTGCCAAGCCTGCGAGCCATATCTGAGCTTGGCAATGTAATACCAAGCAGTAGATAAGGAATACCAAAATCACCAAGAATCGCTTCTTCATTTTCATTAAGAAGCACATTAGAAGGTTTAAGATTAAGCACCAAAATCCCTATTGAGTGCAGTTCAAGAACTCCCTGAGCCAAATCAATACCATACCTGCAACGAGTAGCATACAATCAAAATTGTACCCTCAATCCTTCGCTATTTTATGAAATATTAGAAACACGATAAAACCCACCTCAAAACATCAGTCAACAAAAGCTTCCCCTCTCGAAGGCGAGCTATTTTGTCACCAACGGATCCCTCGTAGAATTTCATTATGATACATATCTGTAATATAGAAAACATCATTCTCTACCAACCTTGAAAAGAGACAACATATCTGTAATCTCCCTACGATGCATCAAATCCAAATACAACTACGAAAAACTCAACCTTTCCACTTATAATCGAAATCCCATGCAGCGAACAAACGCCTCCTACCCCTAAACATTTGAAAAACAAACCATCAAACTTATCCAGCACAGCCCTCGTGAGATTCTCTTTGATTGGATGTAACATCTTGACAGCCACTTCATGAAATTCGTCATAGTCTTCAGTTGACTGATGATGAGTTGCTAACCAAACATCCCCAAAAGGACCCCTCCCAATTCTGTGTCGAAGTTTCAGTTTCGCAGGTTCAATCCATGGGTTTGTCCGGCTTGATGAGGCCAACACGTCAGGGCGGTCGGGATCATCTTCAAGAAGTTCGAAATCAAAAGAAGCACCAGGTTGCGTGGGAACAATTTGTTTAGCCATTCACTCAACCTGATATAGAGCAACAAGAATTTGATTATTGAACAGTCTCGATACGATGGCAGACACAAAAATCAACAAGCACAGTACATACCCAATTAGTAATTACGGTACAAATATCAAAGCAAAAGTTATATGATGGCTAATGGTTTTTCATGTAAAGGAAGGCCAAATACCCTCTGAGAAGAAAGGAAGGAAAAGTGCAGATTCTAAAAGTTAACCATATAAAATTTTCATCTACCTTTGTAGGAACTTATTAACGAAAAAACTTGGAGTCAATTCATGCCCATTTCATAATCACACACAGAAATTGAAACAACACGAATTCATAAATTCACAAAACTTCGTCATCTCCTTCATTTCTTAAGTATTCTAAGGAAGTCACTAAAAACAAAAACAAATCGTTTTCTAAGTTACAAAGCAAAGTTTAAGGGGCAAGAGAAGGAAAAAACTTACAAAGACTTAAGTGCCGACGAATTAAGAGTCAAAATCAAGAGTCGAAGGATTTCAGTTTTGGGGTTGGAATCCCAGGTGTGGGGGGAAGTTTGGGAGAGGGATTAGAAAGTTTCGTGAAAGAAGAAACAGAGACGCATACACAACACATACATCACTCCCAAGGGACTGAAAAACTGAAAGGAATCGATGAAATCATGAATGGAGACCCAAAAACTGAAAGGAACACACGTGTCCCTTAGAGAAATCAATCCGATGAATGGGGCCTGAAAAACTGAAAGCAACGTACACTTGTCCATGAACCGGTGTCTCCCAAGGTGGGCCCCCCGTTAATTGATCCGGATGGCATTACAATTTTGTAATTTACGACTTTCATACTGCAGTCCCAGGCCGACCGGATCTCTTGAAATTTTTATTACAATTTTTTAGAATCTAAAATTAAAAAAGAGATAAAATCGTAAACGTACAAAAGAGCGCGAAATTTGTAAATATTTAATAATATTTGTAAGATTTACTTTTATTAAGAATAATAAATATTATGAGACGCCTTGTTTGGTTTTAAAAATGGAATAAAATGAGATGGGTTAGTATTAAAATTAAAAGTTAAATAAAATATTATTAAAATGAATTATTTTAATATTATTTTAATATTAATATTTTAAAAAGTTAAATTATTTATTTATTTTTATATAAAAATTTAAAAAAATTATAATAATTAATTAAAATTGATGAGATGCTTTATGAAAGTGAACAAGCCCTTAATTTTCATATTTATCTCTATCCGATTTTAGATTTTAGTGTCTTTTCATGAATTAACAGTATAAATCACCTTAAAATAAATTAATTAATTCTTAAAATAAATTAGTTAACTACCTTAAAATAAATAAATTAATTATTAGTTTACTTATATATATATCCAAACAAAATTACACACGTACTTGGGTGCCTTTTTCATTTTCTTCTTTCCTTTTCTTTAAAAGTTGAAATACATTACGAAAATTACATGATTAGAATATTCGCCCTTTTTAAGATATGTGAAAAGGGTAGCTAATTAGGCAGAGGATCTTGAATTTAATATTCATCTCCATTAAAGCTAAAGATATCAGGCATAAAATGTTATATTTTGCACAACTTCTTGTTAAATATAATATCTAATAAAAATTAATTGGATTAGTAGTAATAATTTGAAAATGCAAGAGAAATGATATTTATAGTTTTATAATATGTAAGTGATGCACAATTTCTTTTAAAAAAAAGTGAATAAATATAACCTCTACATAAAAAATAATTTAAAAGAAAAATGAATTTTTTAATAGTAGTCTTAGGATATGGATTGATGCAATTGGAACTTTATGATATAATTCAACGTGAATCCAAGATCAAACTCTTACGGTTTATTACCTAATTATCCCTATTTTGTTTCACCTCGTGTTTAGACCATCGGATATAAAAGACAATATAACTTCAGGAAAATATTGATGTGTTAGTTTACGTGTGGGTTTTGTCCGAATGATAAATTGATAATCAAGGTAGAAATCTAGCAAGTTATAATCTCAATCATATAAACACGCAGTCCAAAATGCTATTTCATGATGCACATCAGCATAAACATAATTAGAACAATCATATTTAAAATCTAATTAGATTAAACTAAAACAATTTTGAATAATACTCATTTGTTCAAAAATAAATGAGATTAAATAAGTTGAGATTAAAGTTAAAAATTGAATAAAATATTGTTAAAATATTTTTTTAATATTATTTTTATTTTGAAATTTGAAAAATTTGAATTGTTTATTTTATTTTGTATAATAATTTAAAAAAATTGTAATGATTAAATGATACAAGATAAATTAAAAAAAGTTATGAAAACAAACGATGCGAACATACTTTTAGTGTTTCAACCCGTAAGGGGGATGGGAGCCCTTTCTCCGCATGGATGGTTGCGCACTATCCACGGGATGGTTTCCCCCGCCCCCCTCCGGCGCGAACTACCTGTTCAAAATTTTGATTGGTGTCCTTGACCCTGAGCACTGGAAGATCATACCCCATGAAGAAAAATTAACTAACATACATCGGCTCAATATTTTTACTAGAACACAATTTTGAACGTGTTGAGAATTGAACAGTATAGTGAAAAGGAATTTGAAGAAAAGGATCCTACCTAACCAATTCAAGCAGAAGCATCAATCCTTTCCCCATGTATCCTCCCAGAATAGGGTTTTCTCCTGCAAAACCATATGATCTTTCTAAAACCACCCACCAAACCAGTGGCAATTCCTGCAGGACAAGCCAAGCCCACAATCTTCCTCCTCCTAATAGTTGAAAGCCTGGCGTTCAAGTACCACCCTCCCAGTAGGCCAGCCATCCTGGACTTGCGGTATTGAATCAAACGCCGATCCTTTTTATTGTAATGCAGGACCTCACCCTTCTCGATATCACCGCAATCACTATCTTTCTCATCATTCGTTTCCCCCTCTTCACAGCTATTTGCTTGCATTGTTGACCTGAAAATTTCCAATTACACCATTTACAAGTTCAAGAAAAGTGAACGAAGAACCAGATTTGCTGGTGGGCACAAAAGCTTTGAACAACGAAATCAATCTAGAAAGCACAGTACATTTTTAATTTCCTTCATATTAGCATGTAAGGATACCTAACCTCCTGATTAAGATGTTAAATGAAGGGGGTGCCCACACGGGCAGACCCCCCTTTTGATTGCATGCGTTTTCATGGCTTAAAGCCATGCATTATACAGTCGGTAAACGCATGGGTTTAAGCCATGCGTTTTCAGCGTATTGAAGACTGGCCTTTAAAGGCCAGCCGTGTAGGGGGCTATATATAGCCCCTCTCCTTTTGATTCTGGTGCATCAATCACAATAGTGAAAATCTCTCTCTCACTTGTTCTCTCTTGAAATAGTTTATAAGCTGTAGATTTGTTAAGTGTTACTCTAGTTTTATAACTACGTAGTACACTTTACCACTAAGAGAAAACGCTTGATTTTTGTCACGCTGGAGAAACTTGTGGAGCATTTCTTTAAGCTAACCATGAGGTACTTTTCGCTGTGCATTCTAACATTGGTATCATAGTAAGGTCGTAATTGCTTCCAGTTTTTTTTTTTTTATTTGCATATGCATGTTTTTTTTTACTGACTGCTGTTGCGAAGTCTTTTTTAAAAAGAAAAAAAAAATTTTGGCCGAAGCCGGTGCAGTGATGCAGCGCGCACCACCTCTCCATCCGGTGGTGCAGCGCGCACCGTAGGGTGCTGCGCAGCACCCCTGATATGGTGCTACGCGCACCACGGTGCCGCACAGCACCCCTGATATGGTGCTACGCGCACCACGGTGCCGCATGCACCGACTGGAGCCCACGGTGCATGGTGCACCATGGGGGCACCCAGCGGTGCTGCAGCACCGCTGGGGGTTGCGCGCACCAGAGGGGTGCTGCCAGCACCGACATGGTGCTGCAAGCACCTCCCTAGGTGCTGCGGCAGCACCCAGCCTCCTCCGGAGGTTGTTTCCGACGAAAAACAACGCCGGTAAGCCCTCAATAAGGTGGCTGGATCGATCTGTGTTTTTCGGTTATTGTTCACGTGAACAGTAACCGCTAGAGAAAGAAGATGAAGCCTCCGTTTGTTATTTTCAATGGGCTTGGGCTTTTCGGCCCAATTTGTTTTGAAAGGGTTTTTCAGCCCAGTTTCGAGTTGGGCTGGGCCATTCGGCCCATTGGTTATAATAATAAAAATAAAAATAAATAAATAAAATTGCATGAATTAATATATGCTTAGATATATTGATATATTACATGTGATTTTTTGTTTAATGTTTTAGATTAAATATGATAACATGTGAATATTTGGTTATATTCATGCTATTGTTTTTTCCATAATGTTATATTACATGTGATATTTTATTTAATCTTGAGATTAAATGTGATAACATGTATGTGTGTATTGAACATGTGGAAATGTGATTATTTTATCATCTATGAATGTTAAATTTGAATGTTTAGACATTAGTCTTTATTTCTTTTAGTGATAAAATAGAAAAATCCTACTAAGTAGTCTTAGTTAGAATTGTCAGTGTGAATGATAGATTAAAAGAATTGCAGTGACCCCAGTAAGAACTGTAAATGCACTATATAGCCAAAAGACCATGGTGACCCCAGTAAGAACTGTAAATGCACTGTATAGCCAAAAAGACTACAGTGGCCCCAGTAAGAACTGTAAATGCACTGATGGAACAAGAAAAATGGACTGTAATGGTCTCATATGAACCATCTTTGTAGACTGGCCCAACAGGTTGCTGTAGTCTGGCTGCCTTTGTAGACTGGCCCAACAGGTTGCCATGGTCTGGGTAGCTGTCCTTGTAAACTGGCCCAAAAGGTCACTGCAGTTTTAATAGGTTATGTCTTTACATGTGACTAAGTCTAGATGACTACTTAAGATAGTGAGAGTATGATTGAGATTTATGATGATAAATTCTCCCATTTAAAAAAAAAAAAAAATTGCGCGGGAATTGAGCTAGAAATCTAATAATTGGATATTGTGGCGCAAGAGATGATTCTGAAGCCTAGCGATTTTTCGATCTTGCGACATGTCTAAATTATTCTTTTTCTAATTTGAAAGGACGCGGCAGATTTCTTAGGTGTGTGAGTAATATCCATTCTTTGCGTATTGTAGTGAAATGACATCCAAGAATATTGTTGTCGACTTAAACAAATGAGAGAAATTAGATGGGGAAAACTATGACATATGGCATCGCAAGATCCAATATGTCTTAGATGAGCAAGAGGTCTTGGAGGCCTTATCTCACACCCTTACTATGCCCGGGGAAGGGAACTCGGAACAACATAAGATAGATCAACAAGCCTATACCCAATGAGCTAAGAAAAATCGGTGCGCGCGCATAATTATGTTAAGCAGCATGCACAATGATCTAATGTGTGAGTTCGAGGTCTATGACACTGGCCAAAGCATATGGGAGGCTTTGAAGTTGAAGTTTGGTGGAACTTCAGCCACTAGGTTGCGTGGATTAACCATAAGGTTCAACTCCTATAAGATGCGCTCTGACCACACGATGAAGCAGCATCTTAGGGCTATGTCAACTATGATCCGCGAACTTAGGTCGGCAGAAAACAACCTGACAGATGAACAGCAAGTACAGGCAGTGATAAGATCACTACCAAATTCTTGGGAGAATATGAGCCAGAACCTGATGCATAACGAGAATATCAAAAACTTTGATGATGTCTCGCGTCACTTGGAATTGGAGGCTGAGCGTTTAGAGGCTGCTAAGCCCAATCATACGGCCTATGTGGCTAATGCTGGTCCGCGCAAGGCATCAAGGCCTAAGCGCAAGAAGTCCAAAAATGGAATAGCTGCTGGACATATTAAAAAAGTATCAGGAACTTCTCAGCGCACCAAGAAGGGCAAGCGCGGGAAAAACAAGTCAAAATTAGAGTGCTTCAACTACGGAAAGATTGGCCACTTCGCTTGTGACTGCACTGAGCCGAAGAAGGTACACTTTGACTTTTATCGCATTATTTTTGTAACTAGCCATGTGATGGTTGCTGACTCCTATCTTTTGTGGACTGTTGATTCAGGAGCGACCGAGCACATAGCGCGAGATAGAGTCGGATTTGTGGAGTATCGCCAGATTTCAACTGGGAGCCGTGATGTCAAGGTGGGGAATGGAGCTAGCGTGGAGGTACTTGGACTTGGTACCTACAAGCTGGACTTGCGGGGTGGCTACACTCTTTTCCTCCACAATGTGCTATACGCTCCTGAAATCCGACGAAACTTACTTTCAGTTGTTACTCTATTAAAACTTGGTTTTCGGATTGTTTTTTAAAACAATTATGTTTCCTTTCATTTGGGTCATGTGTTTTATGGCAATGCTTTTCTTCAAGATGGTTTTATGATATTGGATTTGGTTTATTCTAATATAAATGAATCTATTGCTTTTCTTTCTTCATCAATTGATAATTTGGATTCATACACATGGTATGCTAGGTTTGGCCATATAGGGCAAGATAGAATGACTCGATTAGCTAGAGAAGGCCTAATAGGCAATCTCGCTAAGGTCATCTTACCCACGTGTGAATATTGTCTAATGGGAAAAGTTAAGAGAAAACCGTTTGGAAAAGCCACTAGGGCATCTTTTCCACTGCAATTAGTCCACTCAGACATCTGTGGTCCAATGAGTGTGAGGGCAAGACACGGAGGTGTCTACTTCATCACTTTTATAGATGATTTTTCACGTTACGGTCATGTCTACTTAATCTCCCATAAGATTGAAGCATTGAAATGTTTTAGGCGATATCTAAGAATGGTTGAGAATCAGTTAGATAAGAGTTTAAAAACTCTAAGAATTGACCGAGGACGAGAATATCTCTCTGAGCAATTTGAAAGGCTCTGTGATGAAAAAGGAATCAAAAGATAGTTAACGATGCCGAGTACGCCACAGCAAAATGGCGTGGCGGAAAGGAGAAATCTAACACTGCTTGAGATGGTTAGGTCAATGATGGCGCAAGCAAACCTACCAATTTCTTTTTGGGAGGATGCACTTTTGACTGCTGCCTACATTCTTAACCGAGTTCCCTCCAAATCAGTAACTTCCACACCATATGAACTATGGACCGGCAAGAAACCCAATTTGAGTACCTTGCAGCCATGGGGTTTAACGGGTTTTGTTCATAATCTTTCTCATAAGCATGAGAAATTAGGCCCTAGAGGGAAGAAATGTATCTTTATAAGGTACTCAGAACACTTTAAAGGGTATGTGTTAATAGGTGAACAAACTGATGGAAGTGTAACTGAGATTGAATCACGAGATGTGGACTTCATTGAAAATGAATTTCCAAGTAGAGGTGAGGTTGGTAAGAGTTTAGAACTTCATGAGATTGTGGAACAAGAGGAAAGTGCTCCAAGGAATTTAGTTGAGAATGAGGAAGAAATTCTTCAAGCTCCTACAAATGATAAAAGGGACTTAAATCCGAGTGGGAGCATATCGCTTGTCAATCAATCACAACAATCTCAGCCGCGTAGAAGCACACATGAAAGTATTCCCCGTCGTCGTTTTGAGATTGAAGGAGAAGCTTTTATGGTAGCTCCGCATGATGATGATGAGCCTAGGACAATTCATGAGGCTCTCTCATCTTCTACTAAAGATGAGTGGATGAAAGCTCTTAATGATAAAATTGAGTCTATGAAGACAAACCAGGTCTGGGATCTGGTTGATCTACCAACAGGGCGTAAGACTATTGGGAACAGATGGGTTCTTAAAGTCAAACGCAAGTCGGATGGATCAATAGATAAGTACAAAACTCGCTTAGTGGCTAAAGGATATACCCAGCAGGAGGGTATAGACTATGAGGAAACTTTTTCACTAGTGGTGAGGTTTGCTTCAATTCGCCTAATTCTAGCTATAGTAGCAAATATGGATTTGGAACTCTACCAAATGATGTTAAGACAGCATTTCTCAATGGAGAACTAGATGAGGAGATCTATATGGATCAACCAACGGGTTTTGTGGTCAAAGGTCAAGAGCGCAAAGTGTGCAAGCTCAAACGATCAATATATGGCCTAAAACAATCATCTAGGCAATGGTACCTCCGATTCTATCGAGCCGTTCTTTCAAATGGGTTTACGATGATCACAGAGGACCATTGTGTCTATGTCAAAAGGTCCAAGAAGAGTTTCATTATGTTGTCATTATATGTTGACGACATACTACTAGCTGGAAATGATAAAGGGTTGATAGTCGCCACAAAAGAGTGGTTATCCTTCAATTTTGAGATGAAGGATATGGGTGAAGCAGAATACATTCTGGGAGTTAAGATCTACAGAGATAGTTCAAAGAGACTTTTGTGTTTGTCCCAACAGACTTACATAAAGAAAGTCCTCGAGCGTTTCCTAATAAATGAATGTAAACCCATTGACACCCCTGTGGCAAAAAACGAGAACTTATCTAAAGAGTTATGTCCTAAGACTCAAATAGAAAAGGAAAAGAATGCCTGTGTCCCTTATGCTAATGCTGTGGTAGTCTGATGTACGCAATGATGTGTACTCGGCCTGACATATGCTATGCAGTTGGCTTAGTGAGTAGATTCCAATCTAACCCCGGACTCGCTCACTGAAAAGCAGTCAAGATGATTATGCGATATTTCAAGGGAACTGCAGACTATGTGCTGTGCTATCAAGGTTCAGATTTGCAGCTAAAAGGTTACAGCGATGCCGACTGGGGCAGTGACCTAGATGAGCATAAATCAACCACTGGGTATGCCTTTATGCTCAACAATGGCGCCATTACATGGAGCAGCAAGAAACAACCCTGTATAGCTTTATCCACCATGGAGGCAGAATACATAGCTTGTTCTGCAGCGATTCAAGAAGCTGTTTGGTTACGGAGATTCCTCAAGCATTTAGACATTGGCACGGATTCTTCAGATCCGGTGACAATATTCTGCGATAGCACGGCTGCTCTCGCATATGCTAAGGACTCTAAGTATCATGGAAGAACCAAACACATAGATATCAGATATCATTACATCAGAAACATGATAGCGCAAAAGGAAGTGGTTCTGAAACACCTCTCTACAAGTCGCATGGTTGCTGATCCTGTAACGAAGCCCATAGCAAGAGATGTCTTTGAGGCTCATGTTAGGAATCTAGGACTACATAGACTATAAATGTTTTTTGTATTTCAAATGACATTGAGATGTAACATTTCCTTTGGGATATTAATACAATATGATTTAGTTATTGTCTTTATCGTATTGTCTTTCTAATTCACACAAGATATGTCAACAGGCTTAGATCGGCTCACTCACACGAGCGATCGCCTCTAGTGCTTGAGAAGCGAGTAGAAATGAGACATTGTGTTCTTAGATACTTGTCCAAATGGATAAATTAGTTGACACAAAGATATGTCGTTTTAGTGGGAGCTAAGATCAGGTCCAATGAGAGGACTATGTATGGGTTACCCCACAACCTATGTAGCCTGTGGTTAGCCAGATGTGAGATCCTCTTTAACGCCTTGGAGGCGAGCAAATAGAGGAACTCGGGTTAGACGCTTAAGGAGCGGCTAAACTAAGATTTGTACGGTGTTGATATAGACATATGCTCTTTAAAAAAGAGAAATCCACCGTAACATGTGTTTCATACTACATGTACTTATTCGACCAAATGAGTAAGTGAGTAAATGGTTCCCCTCTTTCTCACTGTGTGAGTCTCATTTTTTTTAAGTGTCCTTTACTTTTGACTATGTCACAAGATGGAGGTTATAATGTCTGCTACTTTGGCATGTTGTCTATGGCCATAATTAATACGGTCTAAAGAGGCATTGTCGGGAAAGCGATTTGACCAAAATTGAATGATATGAGTGCAAAGGGAAGATTCTTCGATATCGCATCTTCGATAGTGTTTGCTGACGTCAAACTATGACGCTACATACTGGTAGCGACTAAGGTTGTGAACATATTGAAATGATTTAGAGATAGTCAAGCATTGTTCTGAGTTTTCTGAAACTCAAGAGGGTTTCGAAAATGCTTGAACTGATGCGATCGAATGAGTCTAGGACATAACCAAACACTTTAGGGATGTTACTATGCTAGTCTTCTCTGGGAGAGATTTAGTGTATGTACTCCCACCTTTCTGAAGATATGCTTGGTGGTTGCACGGCCTATTTACTTGTGTGAACAAGATTAAGAACATTAGAGAGATGCAGACCTAGGGTAATGCCCACTGTGTGCGAGTGGGAGATGTTAAATGGAAGGGGCGCCCACACGGGCAGACCCCCCTTTTGATTGCATGCGTTATAACGCATGGCTTAAAGCCATGCGTTACACAGCCGGTAAACGCATGGCTTAAAAGCCATGCGTTTCCAGCGTATTGAAGACTGGCCTTTAAAGGCCAGTCGTGTAGGGGGGCTATATATAGCCCCTCTCCTTTTGATTCTGATGCATCAATCACAATAGTGAAAATCTCTCTCTCACTTGTTCTCTCTTGAAATAGTTTATAGGCTGTGGATTTGTTAAGTGTTATTCTAGTTTTATAACTACGTAGTATACTTTACCACTAAGAGAAAACGCTTGGTTTTTATCGCGCTGGAGAAACTTGTGGAGCATTTCTTTAAGCTAAGCCTGAGGTACTTTTCGCTGTGCATTCTAACAAGATTTTACTTGACAAGCACTAGTACATTTTTTTTTTTTTTGGATGTCACGTGGGGCTTCTTAGCTTAGAGAGGTAGCAAATCTCTTTTGATCTCCTTATCGTTGCTGTCTGAAGAACTCTTCATTCCCAGTTAAGACAACCACATGACTAGCTGACAGGTGAAAGGGGAAGGAAATTTTCCTGAGCCTGGATCAGCAGTAGTTTTTATTTTTTAAAAGAAATGGACAACAAAGGATTGAGGCCTTTAAAAATAATTCCCATATGATGTCAATAACTGCAATTGGCTGCAGCTCCCACCAGGACAGAGTCAGGCCTCAGTCAGCACCAAATCCCACAGTTCATAAGCTCTACATTGACTCCCCTGACAGAGGAACAGCCTTAGATCCTTATATACGCAAGGATGATCCAAGTGATTCACTAAGTGAAACAAGAAGCGCACCCTTTATCTAATGCGGGCAAAATGACAGAGGCAAGTATCAACTCTTGATCCTCATACTACTCCATTTGAGATTTTTTACTTACAACAGTACAATCAACCATTAGACCACCTTGTCCCTACCTACACAGTCCGCTGCAATATCAGTGTCATGAAGCTCTATGCTTCACATATTTGAGAAAAATCATAAAGCTGAACTGTTCTATCGTATTGCTTGACCTTAATGCAGCATGCAAACAAATTATCTGAGTTTTCTAGTGCTACACTTGAGACCTGTGTAATTTGAGCCACAGGAAAGATGGGCTGTACTGGTGCCACATTTACCAGTGACAATGTCATTCCTGATTTGTGTAAACAAATGAAATGGATACAAGTTCTGTTTTATATATAGAAAATTGTAAGATAAATTTAATAAAAGAGTCAAGGCCATGGATAGAGCCTTACAACTTTTTCTTAGAGCCAACAACCCGTTTCTTTGCTCGCCTCTTCCTCAGGTTGTAGCTGATTGCAATATGCCGAACAAACTTAAGCTATACATATCAGAACAAGAACGATTAACCTTAAGAAAGGAGGTGACAGCAGTAAACTTCAACTTTTAAACATTTATTAAATTTATCATCACAAAGATGCAAGTTCCCAATGATAAAATAAGAAAAGTAACAAGAGAACAAATGATTCATCTATTGAATAAGAGTTTTGCTACATACAAGCAAAGTCGCGTACTAAAACTAATTCCTTCATATTTAAAATTTAAATTAGCATTGTTTTCAATAAAATCTACTTTTTGACCAATCACATTATATTGGTGTACAAATTAGAGCACAATTGTGCTTGCAACTAGATTTTTCCATTGAGTAATATTTGAGTTGCTGTCTTTAAGGGGATTGTCAATTTTGGCAGTTTACGAGTATGGTTAACAAAACCGGATTGAAAAAGTGAACTGGAATTGCAAGTTTGGATATAGAAGGCAATACTACCGAACTATAAGACCTTCGCTTGTGAGATATACTATCTTTTCTATGCTCAATAATTATTCTTACATGTACTTATATTAGAAGAATTATGTAAGAAATATTCACTATATATATAAATCTGTACCGGAAAGGTCAAACCAATGGTACTCAGAACTGACTTTTTTTAGGTTGATGTTCAATACAGTTCTGATAATTATGTTTAAAAGTTTCATGTGTTAGACAATCATTTGACGTCCAATTGAAGCAATACCTATATGCTTTCACAGCTTATGTTAGTAAGTAACATACGTTGCTTCAATATTTCTCGGTGTGAAGATTTTGAGAAAACAAATATGATGAATTATGTTCTAATTTTTCCCCAGCATAACGCCCAACTTGGAAAAGCCTAATAGAAGAAGAAAACTTCAATCAGTTACCCAATTGATTCCCATATAAGTGATCTTATAACAGTTTTAGTGCTTCATCACCTGATTAAAAAAAGAAAACAGTTTTGGAGTTTCATCAACATCTAAATTCTCAACCCTATGACAGATATCTTCTAAAAATAAACCGCAAGAAAGCTGCTACAAACCTTATCACCATCCTTGATGCCGTAATTTCTGATAGAGTCAGTTTCTGTGACTAGCTTTTGACCATTATAGCACAAGCAGAAATGTCCCCAGAGATGCGACCTCCATGAACCAGATTCAATAAGCAATTCATATTAGGAATACATAATAATTATCCCCATGTGCTCTGTTTGAAACGATAAAAATGTAGGAAATGAAACGAAATTGAATTTTACATCTTGACTCGTATACATTATATGACTTCTCGCAAAACAAAAGTGTTTGGTTAACTGAACTATACTTAAACATCTTATTTGTGCTACCTCTCAGAAGATTTTCCAGAGGCACAGAGCAACAAAATTTGAAATTCACAACAAAAATACTGGCCTGAAAAGGAAAATCTTGATCGCTGTAATTGCAAAATTGATAAAAATAATAATAAATGAATATACCATGAAATTTTCCACGGTCCCTTCTGTGGCATGTGATCGAAGACTGCCTCCACAGCCTGCTTGAGTTCAGCAACAGTGGCTGTCTTTTCAACTTCAATATCTGCAAAATCAAGCATATGAATTGGTTTAGTACCCCCTGTATAAAACTTACACACACACACATAGAGGGGGGTGAATCGAGGGGAAAATTGGAATATGTTAGAGACTTTAAACGTCAAGTCCAGCGAATATTATCGGTAAGTCTAATGCTGAGAACAAGATAGTAGGAGAAGAAATGAAATTGAAATCCTGAATCAGAGGATATTTTAATAGAAAGTAGTAATCTAATATTAAACTAATGGCGAGTTTATTCCAACTCTAGACACTAAACCGACACAAAGCACATCATCAACTTTCTCAGCAACCAACTAGACTGCTAACATTTTCTCCACAACCAAACAACCGCATAGGAGAAGATACTTAAAAAAACAACAATTACAGAAACAAACGAGAGAGAGAGAGAGAGAGAGAGAGAGAGAGATTACCGAAGCAAGAGCCGTCCAATTTGAGCACAGAGAGCTTGAGGGGCTCCATGGGAAGCTTCCTATAGAGAGAACCCTTGCGACAAAGCCCATCGACGATCAACAAGGAAGAGATGCACAAAGCGAGAGAGCGCCGATGCCTCTCCACCGAAACACTAGGGGCAAGATCGTCCTCGTGAATGATCGGAATACTATCAACCATTCCCGCTCCCAGTCGAATCAACCCCGCTCTCAACCAATAGTTTCCAGGAAATAGGCAAGAGAGAGAGAGAGAGAGAGAGAGAGGCTTTTCTTTTTTATTTTGCAGGGGGGTTTTGGCGGGAGTGACAGTTGAGGTTGATAGCTTTGAGGGGTATAACTGTCTCACGCGCCAACTGTCGAATAGGTGGCTCTCTATCTCTCATCGACACGTCGATGATATGATATGATTGAAGATAATAAGTTAAATATGAAAATTAATATTACTTTTATCACACACAAGAAGAAACCTTCTCCATTGAAAGAATTTTAAAGGATTTATTGTTGATGGTTTGAGAAACGAAAGCACAAGATGTTAGGTGCGCAGCGTAGAACCAAGAGCTGATGTTTGAAGGGTAGGGTTACGAATTAGGGATGTTTAGGAGGAATTTATATGGTGGCATGAGTTGTAATTATTTTGTCTTTGGAGTCCTTCATTTAATTGTTAAGTCAGGAGGTGGGTTGTAGGCTTATAAGCCACGTTTATTTATTAGTCCAGTACGTGAGACTTGGTCAAAGTGGGTTATGATTATTTGTTAGGAAGTTACAGGCTATGTAGGGCCACGTTGTTTATGGGTAGTTATTCTAGAATATTCAGTCTTCTATTTAAGTTCTTTTACAGTCATCAATGAAGTTTTATCGAGTGTTTACTCAAATATTGTGTGAGGGAGGTTACTGGCACCTCATATTGGCCAGATTTATTTTTCTTTTATTACAACATATAATTGGCACGTAACAATTGGTCTCAGAGCCGCGTTCCTGCGACATGGCTGAGGGAACCAGACAAGCCCACATGAATGAAATGCTGGCAGCTTTGAAAGGAGAGAACGAGATCCTGCGGGAAGAGCAACAAAGACAGAAGGGTATGTTAGAAGCAGTTCTACAACAGCTCAACAATTTGGCTTCAACTTATGAGCAAATGGTGATAAAGACAGGGAAATCAAATTTGGGAGAAGGTTCCTTCAATACAAAGGTCAGTGCTAATCCTTTATTTGAGAATAATGGAGGGATACAAGCTAAATCTCTTGGGCTTGAATTTCCTAGATTTGATGGAACTGATTCTGTTCAATGGGTTTTAAAAGCAAATCAATTCTTCTCTTACTATGACATCCCAGATAACCAAAAGATTCAAATAGCCTTCTTCCATATGGAAGGAAAGGCCTTATCTTGGTTTACATGGCTTAAGGAATCTAGTCCAATAAACACTTGGGATGAGTTTACTAGTGCTTTAGAAATCAGATTTGGACCCTCTGCTTATGAGGATCCCGTGGGGCAATTTACTAAACTAAAGCAATCTGGTACAGTAGAAGAATATCAAGCCCAATTTGAGGAATTATCCAACAAAATTAAAGGATTAACAGAAGAGTTTAGGATAAGTACCTTTTTGAGTGGTTTGAGGGAAGATCTCAGGATAATGGTAACCATGTTTAAACCAAACACTTTACATGCTGCCTTTGGTTTAGCTAAGCTACAAGAGGAGGAAGTAATAAGGAGAAATTCACCCTACAAACCGAGAAACCATTTCCCTACCTACACCACCAACCAAACTCCTAAGCTAGCCCCCTCAGCCAAGGTTTTAAAATTCGTTCCGTTCCGGCCGGAATGGCCGGAATTTTTCGTGCCGGAACAGTGACCGGAATGGGATAGGGACCTGTTCCGTTCCGGGTCAAATTCCGGCCGTTCCGGTCAAATTCCGGCCATTCCGGTCAATTCCGGCCGGAATTCCGGTATTCTTCCGGTCCGAAAAAAAAAAAAAAAAAAAAAAAAAAAAAAAAAAAAAAACTCTCTTGTAAATAAGTTGAAAAATAATGAATAAAATTGTACTTTTAGAATTCAAATACCCATTTCCGTGCACTAGAAGTATTGTTACTTTTAATAATCTGTCTATTCTTTAATTGTTTTCCTTTATTTTTGTGTCTTAATTCAAGTTTGTGAATTTTTTTCAATATATATTCATTTTATAAATCTTTAATTCTTCTATATATATACACATATACATATCACACACTTACATATATATGTATTTATTTTATTAATTGTTAGTTTATATATACATATAAATATTTATATATAATATATAATTAATCCCGAAACGATACACCGAAACGTACCGGTACCGAAATATTCCGTTCCAATGCCTCAACCGGAATGGTCTCCGAAACGGATTTCAAAACTTTGCCCTCAGCACCTCTACTAAGACTACCACCACCACCACCCAAAAACAACAACAGCTACCAAAACACCAACCCCAGATTTCCCAACAACAACCGAAGGCCAACCATTCCCATCCAAAGAATATCCCCTAGTCAAATGCAAGAGAGAAGAGCAAAAGGTCTTTGTTATTATTGTGATGAGAGGTTCCAGCTAGGCCATAAGTGCAATAAACCCAAACTCTTTCTGTTAGAAGGGATGAAGATAGAGGAAATTGAGGATGAGGAGATAGATGAATCCATGGCTATCCTTAATTCAGAAGAACCCAAAGAGGGAGAGGAAGAAAAAGGGGAACTTTTAGGGATTTCATTGCATGCCTTAGCAGGGGCTTATGCTCCTAAGACCATGAGAATAGCGGGAGTCATCAATAAAATTAGTGTGATTACTCTCATTGACACAGGGAGTACTCATAGTTTTATTGATCCAAATGTAGCAAGGAAGGCTAAACTGATTGCTGAGGATACCAAACAATCAATCAAGTTGGCTGATGGATCAACCCATCCTTGCCTTGGTTTCTGTAAGGCTGCCCCACTCCAACTACAAAGTCTAGAAGTTACTCATAGTTTATACTTACTAGCTTTGGGAGGTTGTGATGCTGTTTTAGGGATGGATTGGCTCAAAACATTGGGAACTGTAGTGTGGAACTTTAATGACCTAATTATGAGTTTTACACTAGGGAATGACACTGCCATCCTAAGAGGAATACAACTACCCAGTAGAGTAGTTGAGGAGGCTGAGTATGTGGAAACTCTAAAAGGGAATTCTGCTAAGGGAGTTTGGGTTCAGTTTTTGGAAGGAAAAAATTCAGAGGCTAATGGGTCCATACCAGTGGCTGTGCAAGGGATTCTTGATCAATTTCAAACTGTTTTCGAGGAACCCAGTGGCTTACCCCCACCAAGGAGTCATGACCATAAGATAACCCTTTTACCAGGTTCTAAACCTACTTGTGTAAGACCCTATAGATATCCCTACTACCAAAAGGAAGAAATTGAAAAGTTGGTAGTTCAGATGTTAAGAGAAAGAATTATCAGGGCAGCCAAAGCCCATACTTGTCACCAGTTTTATTGGTAAGGAAAGCTGATGGAGGTTGGAGAATGTGTGTGGATTATCGTGCTCTTAACAAAGACACTATTAAAGATAAATACCCCATACCCAACATTGATGAACTTTTAGATGAATTACATGGGGCTCAAGTTTTTTCTAAGCTGGATCTGCGCTCTGGTTATCATCAGATTCGAATGAACCCTGAAGATATTCCAAAAACAGCTTTCAGGACACATGAGGGTCACTATGAGTTCTTGGTTATGCCCTTTGGATTGACTAATGCGCCTTCTACTTTTCAGGGGTTAATGAATCAAGTGTTTAGACCCTTTTTAAGAAAATTTGTCTTGGTATTTTTTGATGACATTCTGGTTTACAGTAAAAGTCTGCAGGATCATTTGGCACATTTAAAAACTGTTTTAGAAGTTATGAAAACTCATCAGTTTTTTGCTAAGGCCTCAAAGTGTGTCTTCAGAAGCAAAGAAGTGGAGTACCTTGGGCACATCATTTCTAGTGAAGGTGTGAAGGCTGATCCTCAGAAAATTGCAGCCATGCAGGAGTGGAAGGAACCTAAGAATCTCAAGGCATTAAGAGGATTTTTAAGACTCACAGGGTATTACAGAAAGTTTGTGCAAAATTATGGAAAGATTGCTGCCCCTTTGACAGCCCTACTAAAAAAGGATGCTTTTTGCTGGAATGAAAAGGCTCAGCAAGCCTTTTTGAAGTTGAAGGAAGCTATGATGAATCCCCCAGTATTAAGGCTACCTAACTTTACTAAGTGTTTTGTTATTGAGTGTGATGCCTTAGGTGAAGGATTGGGAGCAGTTCTCATGCAAGAAGGACAGCCAATTGCATTTCTCAGTCAAGCTTTGAAGGGTAGGAGTCTCTCTCTATCAACATACGAGAAAGAACTACTTGCTCTAGTGATGGCCATAAGGAAGTGGAGACACTATTTGCTGGGACAAACTTTCAAGGTACGCACTGATCAACGTGCCTTGAAATATCTTTTGGAACAAAGGGTGGTAACCCCTGCTCAACAGAAATGGGTTTCCAAACTACTTGGCTATGATTTTGTGATCGAATACAAGAGTGGTAAGACTAATACAGTAGCTGACGCCTTATCCAGATTACCCAACTCAGAACACCCAAACAGAAATACTGATCCGCACTCCCAAACCCACCATATAGAACCTTTCCCACCAAATTCCATCCAACCAAACAGCACCCCAATTACCATAAATCCAGAAATTCAGGCAGTCAGTATGATCAAAGCAACATGGATAGATGAGTTAAAAAAGTCTTACCACCAAGATCCAATGTTGCAGAGGTTAATTAACCTCTACCATCAAGGGACCTTGGATTCAGCAATATACCAAGTTCGCAATGAGCTACTCTTTTACAAGGGTAGGCTTCACTTGGGAACCCTCGTGCCATTCCAGCAGCAGATCCTGTAGTATTTTCACAGCAGTCCATTAGGGGGTCACACGGGAGTTCATAAAACAAATTCAAAGATTAAAAGGGAATTTTTCTGGCCTGGTCAGCGCAGTGATGTAAGAACTTTCATTCGAGAGTGCGATGTATGCCAGAGGAACAAGGTTGAAACCCTCCACCCAGCGGGGTTGCTTCAACCTCTTCCTATACCACAGAAAAATTGGGAAGACATTAGTATGGACTTCATCGAAGGATTACCTCCAGCTAAGGGACATACTGTTATAATGGTAGTTGTGGATAGGTTGAGCAAATACGCTCACTTTAGTCCACTAACTCACCCTTATACAGCACTGTCAGTAGCCAAGGTTTTCATGGAAAATATTTTCAAGCTACATGGTATGCCCCAGACTATAGTCAGTGACAGGGACCCAATATTCACAAGTCAGTTATGGAAAGAATTGTTTCGCATATGTGGAACAGAACTATTAATGAGCTCTGCCTATCATCCCCAGACAGACGGACAAACAGAGGTAACCAACAAAAGTTTAGAATGTTATTTACGATGTTTTTCCAGTGACAGGCCAAAGGATTGGGCACGATGGCTACCTTTAGCAGAATATGTTTATAACACAACAAGGCATAGTTCTATTCAGATCTCACCATATGAGGCTGTTTACGGACAACCTCCACCCCAATTGTTGCCTTATGAGCCAGGAACAACCAGAGTGCACGCAGTTGAGGAGGAACTGCGAAACAGGGACTTCATCGCCAAACTGATACGAGAAAATCTGCAGGAAGCATAACACAAAATGAAATACTATACTGATAAGAATAGAACCGACAGAGAATTCGAGGAAGGAGAGTGGGTCTACCTGAGATTGAAGCCCTATCGTCAATTGTCCGTAGCCATACGAAGAAACTTGAAGCTCTCACCTCGCTACTACGGGCCTTTTCAAATCCTTCGAAAAATTGGAAAAGTTGCATATAGACTAGATCTTCCCAAAGAATCTCGAATCTTTCCTACCTTCCATGTTTCATGTCTCAAGAAACATCTTGGAGATAAAGTCCAGCCTATACCAACACTTCCTCAAGTCACTACTGAAGGAACTCTCATTCCTGAACCAGAACAGGTCCCACAGCAAAGAATCAAAAAAAAGGGGCATAGGGTTGGAGCTGAACTACTCATTCAATGGAAAGGAGCAAATATAGAAGATGCTACCTGGGAAGATATTGATGATCTACGAAGGCAATACCCAGATCTTGTGGGCAAGATCTTTTGAAGGGGGAAGAAGTGTTAGGTGCGCAGCGTAGAACCAGGAGCTGATGTCTTAAGGGTAGGGTTACGAATTAGGGATGTTTAGGAGGAATTTATATGGTGGCATGAGTTGTAATTATTTTGTCTTTGGAGTCCTTCATTTAATTGTTAAGTCAGGAGGTGGGTTATAGGCTTATAAGCCACGTTTATTTATTAGTCCAGTACGTGAGACTTGGTCAAAGTGGGTTATGATTATTTGTTAGGAAGTTACAGGCTATGTGGGGCCACGTTGTTTATGGGTAGTTATTCTAGAATATTCAATCTTCTATTTAAGTTCTTTTACAGTCATCAATGAAGTTTTATCGAGTGTTTATTCAAATATTGTGTGAGGGAGGTTACTGGCACCTCATATTGGCCAGATTTATTTTTCTTTTATTACAACATATAATTGGCACGTAACACGAGAGTTGAAACAAGATCGCCATTGTTGGTCAAATTGAGATTATTTGACGTATGATCTAATAAAGTCCATTTATTACATTTTGTATTCAGACTAAGAATCTCTGACCACCTATTTCTCCTACATTTTGTGCCTATTCAATGTTTGCTGTGATAAAACATCACACCCAAGAAGAGGGATCAATAAAGAATCATCATGCTACAAAGCGCATACTCGAGACACATTACATTGGCATGGCTTTGAGAGTGCCTAGATGCCATTTTTATTTCCTAAATCCACCCGTCTATAAATAAACTCATTCCGAATACACAGGTTTTGATCCCTTTGAAAAATGTTGGATCTGCAGAAACCTCTCCTCGTCGTTGTCGTCGTTGTACCAGTGTATCTCACTTCGCAATTAAACCAGGATTGGAGGAGAAAACAATATGGCAAAAACTCACTATCTCCAATGAAAAGGTCAGCCATGGAATGGCTTGAGAAATTATTTCCCCACGAGCTTATAGTAAGCATACAGACCAGAGCCAATAAAACCGAGAAGTTGCCCAATAACATTCAGCTGAAAACAGAACATGTCGGACTTCAGATTCCATTACAATAGCAATAATGGGAAAAAAGAAGTGAATACAAACACACACACACACAGAGTAAATATGTCCTCTGAGCTAGAGCATTTTGTACTCACAAAATCAAATGGAAGCCCGCCAAAAAGTATCCAGCCAAACCCAATGGTAAAAAGATCCTGTGAGAACCCAATGACCCATCCAATATCAGTATGAGAATAGAAATGATTTGCCCAAAGAATGATGCATAATATTTATAAACAGAATTATGACACTTGTGCGTGATGGAAAAGTGAATAACCATATACATTATAATCATTTGACCAAGTTCTTATGATATTTGTTCTAACTGGTTGGACCCTACATTAATGGCTTGGCCAGTTCGAATAGACAAGAAATGTGCATTACGGCTGTAGGTACCACACAACACCGTCATATCTCAAGCCACAAAACCGTGTGCAAGTACATGCAAGATGCAAGGAAAAGTTGGCAAAACAAACCTTCAAATTTCCACAAATTGTCTGTGTCAGTGCTGAATTGAGAGTCGTGTTCAGAAATATACTGTAGTTCAAGAAGAAAGCCAATATACATGAACAAAGTAACACAGCCTGCGCAAATAGAATGAAAACATTATGCATCATGGTTGTAGAAACCATCCAAATAAGTAACGACATGAGCAAGCACTAGTCAACTATTTATATCGGCGTGAACACTGAATACAATAATTCCACAATAAAGTAGGACTCTAAACTTAAAAGACTCATCATTAGTAGACTCAAACCTTTGATTGATTAAAACAATGAGAAGATCCTGTAGGATATCTAAGCACACCCACAATACCACAAGTCATTGTTTACAAAACTAATGCACAAGCAAGCATGTGCAAACACATAGATGCATGGTTTCCTGCTCGTGTACCACACATACAGAAACAGAGATTGTTTATTTTCTCTAAAGAAATTCAGCGCAGGAGATTTACTCCAAGTTTAATAAAATAGACAGCGAATGCATTATGTATTGGAATAAAATAGATGAGCCAAAAACAAATGACATTCTGATGGAAGATTTTTCCCTAACCTTGTATACAGCTTCAAGAAAAATATGCATTTGTTGGGGGAGAGGGGGAGGGTGGTTGGGGACAATAAGAGGAGTAACCATACTAGCAAACAGGACAGTTTGAAAGAAATTTAAACAACAATAACCAAAAAGGGAAAATAGACAAAGAGGTATACTGTTCAAGGATGAAAATCAAGATATATTGGTGTATATACAGGAAAATATTGGACAAAGCTGCCCTCCTGACTGCAACAAAGAACATGCATGTAGATTCAAGATGACTTCCAACCATTAAATATATATAAACATATATATTCACATATCTATCTATACACATATGCGTGTGTATATATATCTGAGATTTCACCAATGAGCAAATAGTACCAAAAAACCAGGTGAGAACAAGTAAGGGAAACTAATTGTCATCTTCAAGTCACCCCGAACGAATGTCCAAAACAGCAGAACTGGTCCACATATTATTCCTGTAATAGAAGAGCATTATTGTTCTGTGTCATAGATAGACTAAAATAAATGCATCACTTTATTTGCAGGAAAAAATATGAGATTCAAATGACAAATTCAGGCTAGGAACCGTTAGCTCACCATTGCACCACATAAGGCCAAAGCTATTCAGACCACTGGATTTCCCTGAGAAAAAAAAACAGTGAATATCTAAAAAGATGCAAAGCAAGCAAAGAGAAAATGCCATTCAAAGATTCTCAAAGGTTATGGTACTACCAACACGAGCTATGGTTGCCAGATATATTGCTGTGGTGATGTTGGATAAGAAAACAACAGCATAGCCATATCCATCAAAAGAGAGGTCCCGAGCTCCCGCAATAAATGCACCAAGAACGATCAATCCAACACTGATAACATTCTTAAATTTTTCAGTTAAATGAGGGAATTAGAAACTTGGGCATTCAAGTAAAATGTCTCACGACTATCTGTAGTAACACAAGGTTTAATAAATGATGAAGCTAAAGGGCTTAGAGGGTGTGCAATATGGGTTGGTCTGCACAAGAGACATGGCATACACTTAATCTTTCACTACAAATGGTAAGATTTTACCAACAACAACCTTTTGCATAAGACTTTTCTCGCTTATGTTAACTGCCTGAGTAACAAGGAAGAAATTTACAATAATGAAGCTGAATATCTTAATTAGGATTACACACACACACACACATCGTCTTACTAATATAGTGAGCAAGATTCTACTTTATACTGTCATCTAAAGAGGGGAAAATTGTTTAATTATGTGTGGAACCAGGCTTCTCATTTCTTAAAAGCAAATCTTGCATGTTTAATACAAAAAATAGCGATCATAAGCCTTTCATTTAATCATCTTTGAATTCTTTTTTTTTATTATTATTATTGGCATCGGGTGTCCAGGAACAGCATCCCGACTAATTTCGGGGGTGCATAGGCGCTCGGCAAGGAGTTTCCTGCAAATATACCTCAGGTAATTCAATGGGAAAATCCCCCAGTCCGATGGCCCCTAGAGATTGTTTGCACCAAATGGGATTTGAACCTTAAGACCTGGGGGAAGCATACCCTCAAGCCCAAGGCCTTTACCACTTGAGCCAACCCCTAGGACTTTAATCATCTTTGAATTCTTACTAGCATTGTAATTGATCTTTAATCAATTATGTTAACAGAAAATGCACGGGGCTACCCTTGACAATTGAGTACCTTATGCAGTGAACTGTTTGAAGGAAAAAGTTTGAAATCGCTGTATAAAAAGCCATTTACCTTCCAACAATAGAAGATGTGTACTTCTGCCCTGCCAGAATATATTCCACAACCATGGTAAATACCACAGTAGTCCGCCTGAGGGTAGTGTACATGGGAACATTTACTCCACGGACAGACTCCATAGTGGCCAGCTTTCAAAGAGATATAGAGGAATAATGTACTTAAGATTCAAAGACTAAAAGAATGTTTTTTTCAGCATAATGAAATATACCTACCATGTAAAGCAAATAGGCTCCTGCAAGAGGTAAGGTGTGCCTTAACGTCTTCAATGGTACAAATGTTGTTGAATTGTCAGACACGGTCAAAGATTCACCTACTGTGAAAGAAATTATCTTCAAGCGTCTCATTGCATAGAGAAAACAACATGAACATATCATCTGCAGTAGAAACAAAATTAAAAATATGCACATCAATCTTCAAACATTTATGCCGTTGGCAGTCAAACTTCAAGGCCTAACTAGTAGATTTGGCAGAACAGCAACATAAAGCATGTACTTTCTTTTCTGGGAGAGAGAGAGAGAGAGAGAGAGAGAGAGAGAGAGAGAAGGAGTATATTACCAATAAATAGACACAAAAATATACTTTGTAAAAAAATCGCCAATGATAATGAATTACAAAGGTCTTATCTCTTGTATACCATCTTGTGTACTTGGGCTATGCCTATTATTATTAATAATACCGTGTTTACTTATCAAAAAAAAAAAAAATTTAAAGCCAAGCCTTGCAATTTATTAAAGCCAATAAATTGATCAGAGGGGATCAATCAAAGACGACAGAGACAATGACAAAAACATGAAAAATTTTGATGGCATCATACTTTATTTATGCATCTCATCACAACATCCAAGCATCACTCGACTACAAACACTTTTCAACTTCAATTTTTCAACTTTTTCATTTAATCATTACAACTTTCCCAAACTTCCAAACAAAACAGAAAAACAATTCAACATTTTCAAATCCCAAAACAAAAATAATATTCTAAAAATATTTTAACTTTATAATATTTGTATTCAACTTTTTTTCTCTCATTTCCCAAAACCTCATAAAACATCTTAACTCAAATTATTTCACTACTATTCACAGATTTTTCATCTCGTCTCAACATCCAAACGAGACCTTAGTATTGGGTCCATTACAATCCATAAAAGATCTAATGGGAAAATGGAATACAAGACTTTGGCAACTTAAGAACTTCAAAAGCACTATTTCATTCATTCATTATACTTTGCAATTAATACCTGAAAAAGTGTGATGACATTTGCACTTGGGAAGCTATAGGATGAAAGAGCTGCTTTGTTGAACAATATCAAGAGCACTGCAGGGTAAATGGGACACAAGTTAAAATCTAAGAGTAGCACTAGATGTGTCTGAAAACGCTTTGAGAAATGAGGCAATGTTCTCGAGAACACCTGTCGCACGAACACAAACAAATAAGCTTGACTTTATCTCTCAATGGCAGTATGCCAATTGAACAACGCAAACGCACCTACCTTAGCTAATGTGATTTTGGTTAAGCTATAGCCTATAGGCTTGCGAATTCGTGAGAAGACATGGATACTACAGCTATTTATAGAAAACCAGCAATTAGCAGGATAAAATATGTATCAAATTCAGCATCCTAGCATGGATTACAGCAAGAAATTTGGAAACTCATTTCTCAGAGAATTTCGCACCCAATTTTATTACCTTCATAAGGTTAAACCTTAATAAACAAACTAAGTTGAAACATACCGTGACGAGAAAAATAAGTAAACTGGATTCAGAACACGATTGAAATTTAAATTCTTCCAAATTCACTGATCATTAAGATTCTGAGGCATATTAGATAGGATAAAAATCGAAACAATGTTGAAACTGGAAGCTCTATTTTCAAATCTATTGGAGAGATATACCTGCGCAAGACATGTAAGAGATTGCAGCATAGGCTCCTCGTTTGGTCATGGCAGACCCTTGGAAGAGCTTCTCATCGCCTTTGAGAAGTTTGCCTCTCTCTTCGTCGCGTGGAGGATCCGACACTGGCAGTATCAGATTATTCGACGAACTCGAAGCCTTCAAAGACATCTCTACCTCTGCCAAGTGTATCTCTTTCTTCGTGAAATGAAGGTTTTCGTCGCCGGCGAAACCGAATGACCTATTTCAAAGACGAGTCGGAAGTAGATGATTAGCTAAACTTGGATCGGGTCAAGTCAAGCACTCAGAGCGCCCGTCCTATGGATTGGAAATTTCCGACGGGGAGGCAATGTCAGCAATGGCCGCGCATGCCCAAATCCAAATTGAATCGGATAGGATTTTTTTTTTTTTTTTTTTTTTTTTAAATCTGATATTTTCATATCAATTATATATTAGTGTATATTTCAATAAATAAATTTATAAATATACATTTATTTAATTTTAATATCTAAAATAGTATAATAAAATTTGATAAAATGAAAACAATATTTCACATTATATTATGTTTGTAGCCAATTATAGTTCAGCTTATAAGGTTATTTTTGTATATATGCTCTTTGTATTCAATTTTTTATTACTAATATGACATATATAAAAAAAATTATGTGTTGTTCTTTATATATGGATTTTGTCATCTCTTATCACACGTGTTAAAATTATCTTATTGTAAACATGTTTAACTTTGTTTCGAACTCAACGAAAATATTTTTTTTAAACATCTCGTCTAGTTACAAATATTACATGATTCACACAATTCAAACATGTAAAAAACTTTATATAACTAATAATTTACATATATATAATATCACATGGATAATTTTTACTTAATGAAAAGAATGAAAGCACATAAAAAATTTAGATATTCAGTTATGAATAATGCTACATGCAGTCGTATAATATACAAGTAACATGTAATTATTTTGAAAATGAACGAGATCTAATATTAACAAATTAGTTTTTTTTTTCCATGTAAATTTGATATTAACTAACTTTTTAAAAAAAATTTGTGTGGCACTTGCATATTCTACAATTACAAATATTATTTATTTTCAATTATATTTCTCAAGTGATGCAATATTTGTGAATATCAAAATTGATTCTAATGAGAGAGAGAGAGAGAGAGAGAGAGAGAGAGAGAGAGAGAGAGAGAGAGAGAGAGAGAGAGAGAGTAGGATAACAGCCTAAAATGTAAATTATATACTCGTTATTTCTTATTAGTAGGAAAAAAATATACAGTTCAAGAGGACGGTTTAGACCTTGTTTGGTTGTAAGATTCAATTGAAATCAACTCAGTTCAATCTAATTTTAAACTGGGTCTAACATCCAAACACCTAACTCTTAAATTACTAAACTTATATCAACTCAAAACCTCCTTATATGTAGGACTTACAACCTTTTTTAATTCAATACATCTTTATATGTGAGATCTACAACCTTTTTCAACTTTTCATAAATAATATTAAACTCATTTTAACATTTAAATACATCTAAACTCATTTTAAATGGCCTCATATAACTCACTTTACCAACTTAACTCACTACTATTTATAAAAAATTTAGTTCAACTCAGTTTAGCTCAACTCAACATCTAAACGTAACATGACCTTTCTTTTAACACTCATAAAGGAAAATGAATAATGAATAAGGGTAGTGGTAGGGTTAGGCTTACTACCATGTTACTATTTATTTACTACTTACAATGTATTTAAAGTTTTTTATATTATTATTATTATTTTTAAGTATTTTTTTAACATCTTTTAACATTAAGAAAAAATTTAAAAAATATATAATTTAACTAATAGTTACTTTATTAACAATTAAATAAAATAACAAAATTTAAAAAAATTAAATTCGAAAAGAATAATTAATAAATAATAAGAGTGTTATAAACTATCTTGAATTGTATGACCATATTTATCTAGTCGTCAAATGTATAGTGCATAGTGCCAGCATAGTAAATAGTCGATATATACACAGTGCATAGTGTCAGCATAGTAACTGGCATAGTGAATGGTCGACATATGCACAGTGCATAGTGCCAGCATAGTACTGCATAGTAACTGATATAGTGAATGGTCGACATATGCACAGTGCATAGTGCTAGCATAGTACTGCATAGTAAGCTAACATAGTCCCCTTTGTACGCCTATATATATCGTTGAATTCTTTAAGAAATTCATAAGTTTCATAACCTTTCTGAGCTCTATGTCTTTCTCTCTCCTTTTAAAAGTTTTATAATACGTAATGGCTCTCTTTTCTATGATTTTATAACACGTTATTAGCACGAAAGTTCTGACGATTTTGAAGCTAGTAGTCCTCAACTTCAAGTAAGTTTTTCAATATATTTTTATATTCCTGATTTATATATGTAAAAAATGTCAAATCTTACAAAATTAGAATTCGTTGCTCTTGACATTTCTGAAAAAATTATTTATCTTGGATCTTTAATGCTGAGATCCATCTGGATGCGATGAACCTAGGAGATACAATTAAAGAAGGAAATCAAGGGTCCCTGCAGAACCGTGCTAAGGCAATGATTTTCCTTCGGCACCATCTTCATGAAGAATTAAAAACTGAGTATCTAACGGTGAAAGATCCACGTATTTTGTGGAATGATTTAAGGGAGAGATATGAACACCAGAAAACTGTAATCCTCCCAAAAGCTCATCATGATTGGCTGCACCTGAGGTTGCAAGACTTCAAGAATGTTAGTGAGTATAACTCTGCACTCTTTAAAATTAGCTCGCTATTGAAATTATGTGGTGAAAAAGTCACTGATGATAACTTGTTAGAGAAGAAATATACTACTTTTTATGCCTCGAATGTGCTCCTGCAGCAGTAGTATCGAGAGTGAAAGTTCAAAAAATATTCTGAATTTATATCTTGTCTTCTATTAGCTGAGCAAAATAATGAGTTTTTGTTAAGAAATCACCAGTCACGTCCTACTGGTTCTATATCATTCCCTGAAATAAATGGTAGAGTTGATCATGAAAGTGTTCCTTTTTAATTAATGTATTTCCTTTATCTTATTATAAAATATTTTTATATTCTGCAATGTTTTGTAGTAATGAAAGTTTTATTTATTCTTTTATACTTGTTATAAATTATTGATGATATGATTTATCTGAGAATGGAAATGAAGCATCCCTGAAGGATCGCCCTAAATCAATAATTTTATTGAGTATCTCATATGAGTGATACTTGTACCAAAAACTCATTATGATTTATGCACCTGAAGTTGCATAATTGAAATTGTGGAAAAAATATATATTTGAATGAACGTCTCGAATGTGCTCCTAAAGTAGCAATATCGAGTATGCTCCTGAAGTAGCAATATGAAATGCAAACGTTCACAATATATTCTGTTGAACCCAAGGTTTCAAGTTTCATTTGATTATAAATCTACACATGGATTTTGATGATAACAAATGAATTCAAATAATAAGGGAGTTTCAAGCTCAAGTTGTTCACACAATGGAATCAAGCACATCAAAGAACCAAGCATGAACAAGAAGGAAACAAGTTCACATTAAAGTCATAGAGTAATGTTGTAAATCTCTTAAAATTCAAAATTAGGATTAATGTTCAAAATTAATATTTTATCATAAAGTATTAAAATACATTTTTTACATGTGCATGAATATTTTTGAAAATTAAATTTGAAAATTTTGAAAGATGATTGATTGTCATCTTTTGCATGTGCATGCCTTGATTAAAGGGTTGAACTTTGAAAATATTAAAAATGATTGATTGTCATCTTTCACATGTGCATGTTTTATTTGAATATTTTCAAAAGTGATTGATGCTTTTTTAAACTTATACAAAAAGTAGATGATTTTGTTTAAAAATTTTGAAAAATAAAGTATGCTCATTTTGTCATATACAAAAAGTAAAAGATTAGGTTTGAATTTTTTGAAAATGAAAGTGTGCTCATTTTGTCATATGTCAAAAGCAAAAGATTAGGTTTGATTTTTTTGAAAAAGTGAATGATGTTGTCTTTGACAATTAAAAAAAAAGAACTTTTTATTTGAATTTTTTGAAAAAATGAATGATGTTGTCTTTGACATGTGAATCTTTTTAAATTTGAATATGAAGTCTCATATGTCTATAAATAGATCATTTGAGAGTTTCACATTCACAACACCAAGAGCATACAATATTCATTCAAAGCTTTCATTTTCTCTTCTCTGAGCATTGAGCATTAATCCTTATTCATTTTGAGAGATTTAGTTTACGCTGTATTGTTCTTATTTCACTCATTGAGGAGTGTTTTTTGATAACCTACCCACTATCAGCTTTTGTATCAGAAAAATGGTGTGTATAACCCTTGTGCGTGTAGAAAGTATTCTACACGGGGAATAGTTGAATCACCACGTGTAAGGTGATTGCCAGTGTAGAGGGTGTTCTACACGGATCCTTTGTAGCGGTGTTGTTCAAAGGTGTAATAGGTTTCTATCTCCACCTGAAGGAGGTTGAATAGTGAATTTGGGAATCCTCAAGGGGTAGCTTGAGGCGAGGACATAGGCAGTGGGGCCGAACCTCGTTAACATACTGAGTTTGCTTCTCTCTTACCCTTACTCTTTATATTTATTGTTATTTCATATTTTGTTTATATTTTATATTATATATTTGATTTATAATTGTTATTTTTTTTTACAACTCAATTCATCCCCCCTCTTATGTTAATCATCTGGGCAACAATTGGTATTAGAGCTAGTTGACCTGTACTGTTTATACAGACAGATCACTCATGAGAACTCTCACTTGTGACTGTGTCACCGAAGCAAGACTCTCCGATCATGAGTGACGGTGCACCGGTAGAGACGGTGGTCGGCTAGTCTGGTAGGTACAATTGTTAGGTGACATAGGTGCGGCCTATGATCAATAACAATTGGTATCAGAGCTAAAAGCTCTATTATAAGATTAACTATCTTTTGAGTTAAGATCTTATGGCTAACATTGCAACTTCATTTGGTGAAGGTCAATCTACTATCTTTTGAGTTAAGATCTTATGGCTAACATTGCAACTTCATTTGGTGAAGGTCAATCTAGCAGTCGGCCTCCACTCTTTTGTGGAGATAATTACTCATTCTGGAAAGTTAGAATGAGAATATTTCTTCAAGCTCAAGGTAGAGAAATCTGGAAATGTATTGTAAATGGACCTTATATTCCAACAAAAGTGGTTGATGGAGTGAAGGTCAAAAAGGAAGAAGAAGAGTTTGATCGTGAAGACGATAGACTTTATACTTTAAATTTAACTGCTATGAATTTATTATATAATGCTCTTAATGGAAATGAGTTTAATAGAATAATGAATTGCGCTACGGCAAAGGAAATTTGGGATAACTTGGAAGGAACTTATGAAGGAACTTCGCAAGTCAATGAATCAAAAATTTATATTCTTACTCATGAATATGAAATGTTTAAGATGAATGATGATGAATCTATTTCTAGTATGCACACTCGTTTTACTAACATCATAAATAGCTTGACAGCTCTTGGCAAAGTTTATTCCAAGGTGGAGATAGTAAGAAAAATTCTCAACTCTTTACCAAAACGTTGGGAATCAAAAGTTACAGCGATTCTTGAAGCTAGAGACCTCAAGAAGCTCGAAGTCAATGAACTCATCGGGTCACTTATCACCCATGAGTACACATTGAAAAGAGAAGAAGAAGAAAGAAAGCCAAAGAAGAGCTTAGCACTTAAAGTTGTTCCTCATGAAAGTGAAAGTGATGAAGATGAGGAAAATGACGATAAAGATGAAGAAGTTGCGATGATAACAAGAAGAATTCAGAGGTACTTGAAGAAAAATAGAACTCCTCTGAGGAAATCCTTCAAAAAGTTTTCCAAGAAAGATTCAGGTAAAAATGACACTTTAATTTGTTATAAATGCAATAAACCTGGTCATATCAAGCCAGATTGTCCTCTGCTAAAGAAAGATCGAAACAAGGGCAAGAAAGCAATGAAAGCTACATAGGATGATAATTCAAGTAGCTCAGATAGTGAAGCAAGTAATGAAGAATCAGTAAATCTTTGTCTTATGGCTAAAGATGACATTGAGGTAACAAATCTTGATAATATTGAAAATCCTTTATATGAAGAATTGCAAAATGTTTTAGAAGAGATTTATGAGGAATTTGAAAAATTGGGTATCAAGTATACTGCTTTGAAAAAGAAAAATTCTTCTTTAACAAACGAAATTGAAATTTTAAGAAAAGAAAGTATCATTTTGAAAGATGAAAATCTTGAATTGAATAAGAAGAAAACCGATTTAGAAAATATTGTTGAAAACTTTACGAATGGAAAAAGAAATTTTGAAAAACTTCTTGGTAATCAAAGATGTGTTTTTGACAAGGCAGGATTGGGATATATGCCAAAACAAAAATACAAACCTTATAAAAATTTCTTTGATAATCATTCTACATCAAAGACTAATATTCAAAATTATTCTTTTCATAAAAATAATTTTGTCAAAAAAGGATATTATTATAATCATTCAAGTTTTTCATATATGTCACATGCTATTTGTAATTTTTATAATAGAAATGGTCATAATTATCATACTTGTCCTATTAGAAGAAATCATACAATGACTATTAGGGCCATATAGGTACCTAAAAATCTTGTTTATTCTAATACTAATAAATAAAGGACCCAAAGAACTTGGGTACCAAGAAAAATCATTTTAATTGTTTTTATAGGTATGCATGAAGTCATCCACAAGCAAAAATAAGTGGTTTTTAGATAGTGGATGTTCAAGACACATGACGGGAGAGAAGACTAAGTTCTTTGATCTTAGATTTAAAGAAGAAGGACACATGACATTTGGAGACAACTCGAAAGGGAAGATTGTGGGAATAGGTAAAATTGGTAATGAATCTTCTCTCATAATTGAAGATGTTCTATTTGTTGAAGGTTTAAAACATAATCTTTTGAGCATAAGTCAATTATGTGATAAAGGATTTACAGTTACTTTCAAAATGGATAAATGCATTATTTTGAATGATCATGATTGTAATATTTGTTTTATTACTTTTAGAAACAATAATGTTTATACAATCGATTTTGAAGAAATTACCTCACAAGATGCTATTTGCTTTTCAGTTCAAAATAAAACTAGTTGGCTATGGCATAGAAGATTAGGTCATGCCAATATGAAACTTATTTCCAAACTTTCAAAAAATGATCTTGTGAGAGGTTTACCAAAAACAAATTTTCTTAAAGACAAAATTTGTGATGCATGTCAATTTGGTAAACAAACAAAAACTTCTTTTAAAACTAAGAAACATATTTCCACTACTAGACCATTGCAACTGATACACATGGATCTTTTTGGACCAAATAGAGTTGCAAGTTTAGGAGGAAAATATTATACATTTGTTATTGTTGATGATTTCTCTAGATATACTTGGGTCATCTTTCTTACTCATAAAGATGAGGCACATAATGCATTTACCAAGTTATGCAAGAGAATTCAAAATGAAAATGACTATACTATTTCAAGTATCCGAAGTGATAGGGGAAAAGAGTTTGTTAATAAAAATATTGAAACTTTTTGTGATGAAAATGGTTTTGTGCATAATTTTTCTACTCCTCGAACTCCTCAACAAAATGGGGTAGTAGAGAGGAAAAATAGATCTCTTCAAGAGATGGCAAGAACAATGCTCAATGAGAACAACTTGCCTAGTTATTTTTGAGCCGAAATGGTAAATACTGCATGTTATGTTATAAATAGAGTTATGCTAAGGTCTAAATTAGATAAAACCCCCTATGAGCTTTGGAATGAGAAAAAGCCCAACATTGGTTACTTTCATGTATTTGGATGCAAATGTTTTATTTTGAATGACAGGGATAATTTAGGCAAATTTGATGCAAAATCTGATGAATGTATATTTCTCGGGTATTCTACTAATAGTAAAACTTATAGAGTATTCAATAAAAAGACTTTGACTGTACAAGAATCTATGCATGTAGTATTTGATGAATCTAATTCTTCACTCTTCAAGAAATCTATTGATGAAGAAACAGAAGGTATAAATAATACGGAAAGTCTCAATCTCAACAAAGAGAAAACAATAGAGGAAGTTCAACATGGAGCCATCAGGAAAGATCATCAAAATTTAAAACAAGATGTAACCAAACAGTGGAAATTTGTGAAAGATTATCCAGTGGAACAAATTTTGGGAGAACCTTCACAAGGTGTAAGTACTCGATCATCTCTTAGAAATATTTGCAATCATACTGATTTTCTATCTCAAATTGAACCCAAAAATATTGATGACGCACTTCTTGATGAATCTTGGATTCTAGTTATGCAAGAAGAATTGAATCAATTTGAAAGAAATGATGTTTGGACACTTGTTCCTAGACCCAAAAATCATACTATTATTGGAACAAAATGGGTTTTTAGAAACAAGAAAGATGAGTTCGGAGTCATTACTAGAAATAAGGCTCGACTTGTAGCCCAAGGTTTTAATCAAGAAGAATGAATCGATTATGATGAGACATATGCACCTGTCGCAAGATTAGAAGCTATTCGAATGCTACTTGCATATGCTTGTTATAAAGATTTCAAACTTTTTCAAATGGATGTTAAAAGTGCTTTCTTAAATGGTTTTATAAATGAAGAGGTATATGTTGAGCAACCTCCAAGTTTTGAAAATCATATTTCCCCAAATCATGTTTTCAAACTCACAAAAACACTATATGGACTTAAACAAGCTCCTAGAGTTTGATACGAAAGACTTAGTGATTTCTTGATTGAAAAATGTTTTTCAAGAGGAAAAATTGACACAACTCTTTTCATTAAATATGAAAATGATGATATTCTTTCGATTCAGATTTATGTTGATGATATAATATTCGTTGCTACTAATGAAAATATGTGTCAAGTTTTTGCTAAGACTATGCAGGAAGAATTTGAGATGAGCATGATGGGAAAACTTACATTCTTTCTCGGATTACAAATTAAGCAAGCAAAAAGTGGGACATTCATCAATCAATCAAAATATATTAAGGAATTACTGAAAAAGTTTGGGATGGAAAATGCTAAGGAAATTGGAACACCAATGAGTCCATCAACTAAACTTGATAAAGATGAATCCGGTAAGCCAGTTGATTCGAAAATATATCGAGGTATGATTGGTAGCTTATTATATTTAACAGCCAGTAGACTAGATATTATGTTTAGTATGTGCTTATGTGCACGCTTTCAATCATCTCCAAAAGAATCACATTTAATTGTAGTTAAGCGCATTTTTATATATCTTAGTGGTACAATTAACCTAGGGTTATGGTACCCTAAGCACACATATTTCGATCTAATCAGTTACACAGATGTAGATTATGCTGGCTGTAAAATAGATCGAAAAAGTACTAGTGGAGCATGTCATTTCTTAGGTCATGCACTAGTTTCCTGGTTTGGTAAAAAATAAAATTCTGTTGCACTATCTACTGCTGAGGCAGAATATGTTGTTGCGGGTAGTTGTTGTGCTCAAGTTCTCTACATGAAGCAACAACTTGAAGATTTTAAACTCATGTATAATCACATTTCAATCAAATATGATAATACAAGTGCTATAAATCTTTCAAAGAACCCAATACAACATTCTAGAACTAAACATATTGAAATAAGATATCATTTTCTTCGAGATCATGTGCAAAAAGGTGATATAATATTAGAGTTCACAAACACACACGATCAGTTAGCAGATATTTTCACAAAACCTTTACCAGAAGATAGATTATGTATAATCAGAAGAGAAATAGGTATGATGCATGCTATGAATATCTCTTAAAAGATAGACCAGAGTCAATAAAAATAGAGATAGATTTTTTAAATACTTTTACATAAACTTGAGATTCTTAGCCTCATGTTTGAGACGCTCATTCTCTTCATACAATATCATGTCATTCTTATCCATGGGAACCGGCAAGCGGAATGAAGAATCTAATAAAGATTTCAACTGTTTATTCTTCTGTCAAATAATTCATTCCCTTGTGTGAGACTCTTGAACAATTCGTTGAAGTACAACAATTTGTTCTTTGAGCTTTTCAACTTCGTGATTTTTGGCTTGTAGCCGCTGAGAAAAAGCAACAATAGAGGAAGAGTAGCGAGTCCCAAGACTCGCCAAGTCATAAATAGCATCAGAATCTGACTTATTAGTCAGATTATTATTTTCTTGCTACAACATGGCACCAATAGCAGCTGCAGAAAGGACAGGAGGTTGAGATGCAGAATGTCTCATAGATAGATCTAGAGAAATGTTAGAAGAATGAGCCATTGAGAAAAGAATAGAAGGCTTAAAACGAGAATGTTGAAGGAATGCAGATGAGTGATAGAGATGAGATGAAAACTTGATGCGGATTGGATGAACTTCAGGACTGATTTTATAGAGATAGCATAAAGAACAAGACAAGCTATCATCCAAGTCAAAGAGCAATGTATTTTTTTCCCGATCGGTGAAAATGATATTTTTTAGAAACTCGGAGCCTTCAATCTCGTTTGTCAACAACATCAGGCGATTTTTTTCAAATCTCCAGCCGCACTTGTCGGGTCACGGACGGATGAAATTTATTTATTTATTTTTAACTTAACTATCTGCAGTGTCTACTAACGCACCGTTTTCTTCAGGTCCATTTACTTGTTGCAGATCCTTTTTAATGATGCCAAAATGGGGAGAAGTTTTAGATTAGAACATTAACATTGTTTAAATTGCTAAACTTGTTATATATGCTTGGAATTATATTTATACTTTTTCTTGAAAAAATAACGCATATTTTCAGGGGGAGCTTAAGTATTAATACAGGTTTCAAGTTCTATCAAGTATTTGTCATCATCAAAAAGGGAGAGATTGTTGAACCCAAAGTTTTAAGTTTTATGTGATTATAAATCTACACATGGATTTTGATGATAACAAATGAATTCAAAGAATAAGGGAGTTTCAAGCTCAAGTTATTCACACAATGGAATCAAGCACATCAAAGAACCAAGCATGAGCAAGAAGGAAACAAGTTCACATTAAAGTCATAGAGTAATGTTATAAATCTCTTAAAATTCGAAATTATGATTAATGCTCAAAATTAATATTTTATCATAAAGCATTAAAATACATTTTCTACATGTGCATGAATATTTTTGAAAATTAAATTTGAAAATTTTGAAAAATGATTGATTGTCATCTTTTGCATGTGCATGCCTTGATTAACGGGTTGAACTTTGAAAATATTAAAGATGATTGATTGTCATCTTTCACATGTGCATGTTTTATTTGAATATTTTCAAAGGTGATTAATGCTTTTTTAGACTTATACAAAAGGTAGATGATTTTGTTTGAAAAATTTGAAAAATAAAGTATGCTCATTTTGTCATATACAAAAAGTAAAAGATTAGGTTTGAATTTTTTGAAAAGGAAAGTGTGCTCATTTTGTCATATGCCAAAAGTAAAAGATTAGGTTTAATTTTTTTGAAAAAGTGAATGATGTTGTCTTTGACAATTAAAAAAGAAGAACTTTTTATTTGAATTTTTTGAAAAAATGAATGATGTTGTCTTTGACATGTGAATCTTTTTAAATTTGAATATGAAGTCTCATATGTCTATAAATAGATCATTTGAGAGTTTCACATTCACAACACCAAGAGCATACAACATTCATTCAAAACTTTCATTCTCTCTTCTCTAAACATTGAGCATTAATCCTTGTTCATTTTGAGAGATATAGTTTGTGCTGTATTGTTCTTATTTCACTCATTGAGGAATGTTTTCTGATAACCTACCCACTATCAGCTTTTGTATCAGAAAAAGGGTGTGTATAACCCTTGTGCGTGTAGAAAGTATTCTACACGGGGAATAGTTGAATCACCACGTGTAAGGTGATTGCAAGTGTAGAGGGTGTTCTACACGGATCCTTTGTAGCGGTGTTGTTCAAAGGTGTAATAGGTTTCTATCTCCACCTGAAGGAGGTTGAATAGTGAATTTGGAAATCCTCAATGGGTAGCTTGAGGCGAGGACGTAGGCAATGAGGCCGAACCTCGTTAACATACTGAGTTTGCTTCTCTCTTACCCTTACTCTTTATATTTATTGTTATTTCATATTTTGTTTATATTTTATATTATATATTTGATTTATAATTGTTATTTTTTTTTTACAATTCAATATACCCCCCTCTTGTGTTAGTCATCTGGGCAACATATTCTAAATCAGTATCAGTGACTGAGCAAAATAATGAGTTTTTGATAAGAATCATTATTCACGTCTTACTAGATCTACATCATTCCCTGAATTGAATGATAATGAATTTATATCATTCTATTCCCTGAAGTGAAAAGAATGATGCGTTTCATTCAAAGAAACTAAGAGATTGGACGTGATAATGAATATCTTTTTGGGCCAGAAGCTCGTATTGAAAAAGCTGTAAGTTTTCTCTTTGAGATAATATTATACAAATTATTGAATCAAATATTATGATGCATCAAAAGGTGATATGATTCAAAATATTTGTATCTTTTCATGGTTATCTTGATCATCCAAAATCAATTACGATAAGTCGAATGATTTTCATATGGACGTCCATAAAAGAACCAGAAGATTCTTCTACTATAAAGTTTTACCACCAGAAATGAAAAGAAAAATTTGCTTGAAGCAAATAAGATGAAATTATTCGACGTTATCTTGATTATCATATGTGAACCAGAAGTTCAGATGATAATTAAATTTTGGATACAATAAGATAAAAATGTCTCATATTCTAGCTGCTAAAATCTCAGCGAGGATTGAAGTCCCTGTAGGACAATTAAGAAATTCAGCAGTCTAAAGACATGTATAAAGGCATGTGAGACTTATCGATACAAAAGATAGAGTATCTCAAAAGAGAAAGGCACAAATAATTTGGTGCTCCTGAAGAGGCCATACCCACAAAACAAACAATAAAGTCCATCCAAATTCTCTGTATAAAATTCTCCTATATAAACTCTTGAAGAGTACCTCCTGAAGAGGTTTTTCATGAAAATGTCTTCCCTTGAAGAGGGACATGTACCTGAAAATAATGAGATCTCGTTACATTTCATGAATAATGGAGAAATTATGGATAAAAATAAAATTGTTGTCGACAATGTATTTCCATATGAGATGGCAATTGACATTACCAGAAGTAATAATGAAAGTGAATCAAGAATCGTCGAAAAATACGACGTAAAATATTGGCCAAATTTGAAAAAAACAATTCCTGTAGAATTGATTCACTAGTAAAATATGATGCATCGGAACTTATAGTCCAAACACCTAAAGAGGTGATGCTTGTTGAATGTCAGTGGGTATTTATGGAAAGGAAATAAAAATGTGATATATAAATCATGAGTCAGTTTCTCAATTCTTGCAGAATTGATATCACTAAGTAAAATGTGATAAATATGGACTTGAAGTCCAAACAACTAAAGAGGTAATTTTTGTTAAATATCAGTAGATATTTATATACATGATATAAAAAGCTTGAAACTTTTAATATGAAAATGTGATATAGAAATCACAAGTTAGTTTCTCGAAGAAACAATATTGATATGATTTTAAAGTGGTTGAAATCATATTGAGATTTTTATTAGCTTGAAAGTTACCGAGAGTTTAGATATGTATGATTAACTGCATATTTATATGGATCATTGGATCATGATATATATGAAAATCCCTGAAGGATAGAAAATGTCTGAAGCTTCTAATATGAATACATCTAGAAATATGTATTCTATCAAGTTTCAAAGATCCTTATATGATCTAAAGCAATCCAAACGCAAATGAAAACAAGCTATTATTGCAGTTTATATATATGATTTAAATGTCATTGAGGCTCCAGAAGAGCTCATAAAAACTGCACATATTTGAAATATAAATCTGAAACCCTTGCGACTTCAAGGGGAAGATGGATGATGTTATTAGTCATGAAATACTATCTTTTAATACAATTAGTATTTCAGATTCATATTATGGGTTTGATATGAAGTGTGCATTATTAAAGAAGAAATAAAAGGGAGCACACAGAACATCTACCAAAATATAGAAACATAAATATGAATATTTGTGAAATATTATTTTATTATCTTGAAGCAAGAATTACAGAAATTTGAGGCACTTTGCCTCATTCTTTAAACACTCTTGTTTTTCAAGAATCTGCATGGCATCCCTATCTAAAGGGGTGGACAATCGAAAAGAAGATTTAAGTAAGGATTTTAAATTCCTATTCTCTTGCTTTATTGATTCTATCTTCATGTTGGACTCCAAAAGAAGTCGCTGAAGTATAGCAATATTCTCGTGGAGATTGTCAACTCCACAAGTTCTGGATTGCAGTCACTGAGAAAATGCGATAATGGATGATGAGTATCGGGTATCGAGACTCACAAGCTCATAGATAGCTTCATTATCTGACCTATGAGTCAGATCATTATATTGCATAATAGCACCTGTGGTAGAAGCAAGTACAGCTGATGAACGAGGTGCAGAGTACCTCATATATTGGCCATGAGAAGATCGCTGAGCCATTGTAAGATAAGAATGTAGAAAGAGATTGCAGAGTAAAAATGCAGTATGATTACAAAAAATTGAAGAAGATGAGATGCGAATGAAGATGAGCTGAATATCTCTTTTATAGAGAAAATTATGATACAACATCTCTCGTGAAGCAAGAGAAAATAGACGAAATATAGCTTCATAGCTCTGTGGCGCCTGACAGCTGCGGTGCCTGACAACACGCCTGACACCTACAGGGGAGTTGAAAATCCGCGGTGTTTGTCTGATCTTAAAAGGCTGGCCACCGTTTTTATTAAAAAAATGAGATTAGCGGTTTAATGTTGATGAATTCTCCACTAACTGTGTTATTTACAAGAATTCCAGAAGAGTACAACTCTAGAAGAGTAGTGATGAGGAGTAGTGATGAGCAGAAAGATCCAGTTGTGATTATTTTATCAACATGGATCAAGTTCACAGTTAGTTGAATGTACAGATGCGAGTTATCTTTCAGATACACACAAGAAGATCATTGCAATTCATGAGAAGAAAGTTGAAATTGATATCAAGAAGGTACGGTCAAGTAAAAATCTGGCAGATTTATTCACTAAAGCATTACCAACTGCAACATTTAAGAAGATTATGCAGAACATTGGAATGCGGAAGTTTGAAGACCTGTTATCATGCACTACCAACTGCAACATTTAAGAAGATTATGCAGAACATTAGAATGCGGAGGTTTGAAGACCTGTTATCATGCACTTTTCAGGGGAAGTAATATCTTGAAGACTTGTGCTGATTGTATTATTTTTCCTTCGCTAAGGTTTTATCCCATTGGGTTTTCCTTTGCAAGGTTTTAATGAGGCAATCCTAAAGCACTCGGCGATACACATGAATACTGTACTCTTTTTCCTTCGCCATTGGTTTTTTCCCACAGGGTTTTTCCTTGGCAATGTTTTAACGAGGCATATTCTTTAAATATGGTCATCCAAAGGGGAAGTGTTATAAACTATCTTGAATTGTATGATCACATTTATCTAGTCGTCAAATGCATAGTACATAATGCCAGCATAGTAACTGACATAGTGAATGGTCGACATATGCACAGTGCATAGTGTTAGCATAGTAACTGGCATAGTGAATGGTCGACATATGCACAGTGCATAGTACTAGTATAATACTGCATAGTAACTGGCATAGTGAATGGTCGACATATGCACAGTGCATAGTGCTAGCATAGTACTACATAGTAAGCTAGCATAGTCCCCTTTGTACGCCTATATATATTAGGCCTGAACAACAGCCCGCCCAATCAAGATTTGGCCCGACCCGTTGTGGCCCGCAACCCAGTGGCATCGCAGGATGGCCCGATCCGACCCGAATGATTCGGGTCGGGTTAAATCTGCGATTTTTTCGCCTAAATGCAGAAGTACGAAGTTGTGGTGGGAGACACAACAATTGTTGCTAATCGCTCCTTATATGTTGATTTCACTTTGCCTTACTCAGAATCGGGCGTGTCAATGGTGGTTCCAGTGAAAGATGAAGAGAAGAACAACTTTTGGATTTTTTTAAAGCCACTAAGCTTGGATCTGTGGTTAACAACAGGTGCAGCATTTGTCATTACAGGTTTGGTGATTTGGGTTCTTGAACACCGAATAAATAGTGAGTTCAGAGGCCCGCCAGATCAACAACTTGGCATGATTTTCTGGTTCTCCTTCTCAACAATGGTCTTTGCTCACAGTAAATATCCTTCAACCCCATAAAAAGATTTTCTTTCCCTTCCCCCCCTCCCCGCCAAAGTTTAACATAATTGATTGTGTATATTGACATCATTATAATGAATCCAGGGGAGAGAATGGTAAGCAACTGGTCAAGATTCGTAATGATCCACGCAGAGAAGGAACATACCTCCTTCTTGGAGACCCACGCCAAAACTGATCTTGAAGCTACAGCCGAAGAGAGAGAGAGAGACCCACGCAACCGTCTGTGTGAGAGAGAGAGAGAGCGAGAGAAAGAGAGATCACGTTGGTGAGAGAGAAGTTGAGAGAGAGAGAGGGAGGGGGGCTAGGGTTGAAGACGAAGGGAGATGGGAGTCGGGAGTCTCGGGACTGAGGGATACGGGTTGATTTCTTCAGCTGCGGTTTCGCCCGCATAACATTTCATATGACCCGTTTCAATTTTAACCCGAAGTTTATCGGGTGGATCTGATCGGGTCAACCGGTTTATAAAAATTTATGCACACCCCTAATATATATGGTTGAATTCTTTAAGAAATTCATAAGTTTCATAACTTTTCTGAACTCTATCTCTTTCTCTCTCCTTTTAAAAGTTTTATAATACGTTATGACTCTCTCTTTTCTATGATTTTATAATAAAGAGGATAATAACCCTATTATTATTCAATGAATAAGGGTAATGAATAAAGGTCGATGCCCAAATGTTAATCGGAAATTCTTGAAACAAAGAAATGTAAGCGCTGGATCCAAGTCCATTAATGTTAGATGGAGTGAGTAGTTGGCCCAAACCAATTAAAGCCAGACCCAACAACAAAGTACGGAATCAACCATAAAGACGCTAGTTTTTGATAGGCCCCATGGACCTACCCAGTTAGTAACTTCTTGGTCTTTCTAATTTCAATGATTTTTTTTTCTTTTTCATTCATTTATTTTATTCTTCCTTTCATCTCTTTTTTTTCATCTCAATAACAATAGGTTCTAGGATAAAAAAAAAAAAAAAAAAAGCCATTTAAACTCATGCCGGAGGTTCAAAACGACATCCTTTTAGTTTTAAATATTTGACAATGTCACAAGCTTAAATTTTAACTCATCAGGCACGTATCAAGTTACATTATTTTGCATTAAAAAAAATTATAAAAAAAATTAGCAATATTATTTCAGAAGAGAAGTACAATATACATAAAAAGAGTAGATAAAATAAATTTTAAAATTAACATAATTTTATATAAATTATTTAATAAAAATAACTTTAGAAGTTATGCCTAAATATTTTTCTATTGAAATTGCGGAATCTCAAGGACGGGTAGCTTTTCAAGAGGCAGAAAGATGACTTCACAGAACGTACTGATTTTATTGAAAGAAATGATATATGAAACAAAAGAAGATGATATTGTCTGCACTCTCTTCAGCTTTGGTGGCCCCGACGCGTAGTACCCCGCGGCCCCGCCCATCGACTTGACCTTCTCTTGCGGCCTTTTTCCGATCGAGGATTCAAACCAACTACTAATTATGCTCATGAAAATTGAGAGACAGAGCAGAGAGAGTCCTGGACTTTGAAAAATAGCATCAAACTCAATCAAAACATGTAGGCATGGTGGGGTTCTTGCGTCTCTGACAAGACAGTATCTGATCTGGGGTTCCTTCTGTAGGTCTGGGGTCTCTAGTGGTTCGAGATTAATGTCATATAAATCTGCCACAAATGTGAAAGCTTGAAGAAACCAGAAGTAGCCCACCACTGTCCAACGTGCATGGAAGTATACCTAACGACAACAAACTATACATGCTGGATCCCACGTCCCACGTGTGCGGTGCTCGTGGATGGTTGCACTTGGTGACCAATTCAAATGACACGCACAATGCATCAATGGCCAAGCTGGTAAATGATGATTTTCGCCTTTTAAGTTTTTTCATTCTAATAATTATTATATAGGCTAATCTTATCAAGTAAGTTATTGTAAAAGACAATGTTAGGGATCCTATTGGGGATCTCGTTCATTTTTACCGTTTCAATTTTTTATTTTATTTTTTAGTTTATTTTTTAATGTAATGATTAAGAAATGTTGTTTAATCATAATTTTTTTAACACTTTTAAATATTTTAAAAAAAGGAATAAATTTCACAATATTATTAAATAATATTTTCTTAATCACTATGTAAAAAAAATAAAAAATAAAATAAAATATTGGAACGGTAACATTGATGATTAATTTGTTCCAAGTTTATAATTCAATCATCCTAGTTAAATTGCGATATTTAATAAACACTTTAACGGGGTAGGAAATTCGTATTTAGATAGGTTAACACTGAATTTATTAATTATCAGTGCTATATTTATAAAGAAATTTTATAAAAATAAATTTATAAAATGATTTGATTTCAGATAATAAATTAGATTTATTTTATAATAAAAATAATTTTATAACTTAACATATTATATAAAATTACGTAAATTTATAAATTTATTTTTATAAAATTTATTTTGTAATTAAAACAATTTTTTTTATATAATAAAAGATAATACCGAAAAGCTAACGGGTACTGCATATTTGTTCTGTTCAACAATCATGAATAAACTGCAGTGTCATACAAATTACTGCTAAGGTCAAACTTTGAAACATTTTTTTGTCTTTATTGGCCCACTTAGGTTAAACTTTTATTGAGTGGTCGGGTCAAACAAATGACCGAAACAAAATGTTAAACAGCAGATTTTCATGAGAATCCCAAATCATAGACCTAATCCAATGCGTTTACATCATGAAGCTTTAAAAAAATCTGAACATTTATCAAATTATATTGATCTTAATGAGTGCAGACATATAAAATCATGTGACCTTTTTTATTAATGTTTTATTTTGTAAAATTCATTTAAGATGAGTTTAAATATTAAAATAAATTTAAATATATTTATAAAAAATTTTAAAAAAAATTATGAATCCTACATATAAATATGTGTTAATTTAAAAAGAATTATGAGTCTGACGTATAAAAAAATTTTAAGTTAAATGATATTTAATTTTAAATATTTAAACATTAAAATAGATCTAAAATAAAATCCAACTTAAATGAGCTAAATTTAAGGAAACAAACCAAGTCTATCATTAATTACAAGAATGAAAGAGCTAACATTTGAGAATAAACTTTAAGAGTTAAAGCTGATCACATCAATTCAATATTCATCGTACATGTGCTGTTGATCATGGGGCAGATGTGATTGCTGTTCTAAAGATACTGATCATGAACAATCGTAAAATTAATATCGCTTTAAAGAAAGGGGTGCTAAGTCCGAGAGATAAATACTTAAAATGAATATATAAATTTATAATATTTATTAAGTATTTTTTTAATATTATTAAATGTTCAATAACTATTATTCTATATTTGAAAAATAAAAAACCCCGATCCCTGAATTACCAGCTATATTGGATTGGACTACTTCTTCCGTTTTTTTTAAAGAGTCAAGGGGCTAATTTAGGCAGCCTCAGTTAATCGCACGTTGATATTCATGCATCATTTTCTTCGCATATTGTCTGATCACACTACTGCTGGTCCTTTAGCCGACCCATGCAACTACCATGCTGTCCCCAACTATTTCCTTTCTTCCAGAAGATTTTGGTCATTTCCCTCTCTCTCTCTCTCTCTCTCTCTCTCTCTCTCTCTCAAAAACTTGATGAACACGCTGCAGATAAGTACTTCCAAAGACCAAACAGAATCTTCATTCACCTTAACTAAGTCCCTATCTCTAGATTTCCTCCACATTTTTTAGCTTTGTCGACGTTGCCATTCTGCAATTGTTATATGAGATGGACGATCTTCAACTGGGCCTGGCACTAAATCCAGTAGTTCATGACACTCCAGTAGTAAAGGTGGTGACGTTCGACCTAAATCATGATCATCGCGAGCTTCAACCGGTGGGTTCCGAACCATCGAACTATCATGCCTGTCTGGAAAGCCAAAAATACGCCAAAAACAAACGTAATTCTGAGGATGCATTTGGAAAGACAGGAGATCAATACATGACACAAACACTCCCCCTCATGAAGTTGTGGAGTGGCCAACCAAACGAGGACGATGATCCGAAAGGACAAAAGAAGTCTTGCATCATCAACAAGTAAGTTTTTAGAAGAAAAGAGTCTTTTATCCGATTAATCATCAGATATTTGTTGGCCAACATGCTTCTTCTTGTGTTTTTTCCCTTGTCTTTTTTAACAATAAGTTAATTAATCATGTCTTATCATTTAACTTTTTCTTAATAAAATACGGAACAAAAAAAGAAAAAGAAAAAACTAAACTAAATTACATTCAGAATTCATGCGACCAATCAGCTAACTGCGATTTTCCTAGAACACTACATATATATATATAATATTTATATATATATAAATATTATATATATATATATAGTAAGGCTTTCAGCTTATATTTTGTAAGTTCTATGCAAGTAGTAGTACTTTAGAGGGGTTTTAGACTGATCGAGCATGGAAAGTATATACTTCGATCTACATGATCAATTGGTATTATTTCAAATGACAGGAAAGAAGAGGAAGAAAATCATGTGGTGGGGTGGCCACCTATAAAACCAATATGGGTTAAGAAACAGCTCCATCAGCATCAAGGTGGGCAAATTAAGATCAGTGATCGGACGGCCGAGAGAGCTGGTACTGGACCAAACTCTTTGTATGTGAAGGTCAAGATGGAGGGGGTACCAATAGCAAGGAAGATTGATCTGAGGCTCTATCACTCTTATCAGATGCTTAGAGACAGCTTGATCACCATGTTTGCTAAATATTGTAAGTGACAGCTAGCATTTTAAAAATTTGATACAAGGTGTTCTAGTGATCATGTACTGATTAATATTGGCCGGTTCTGCTTGGGATTATATATACTTATGCTCAGATCACCAACAAACTGAGAAAAATGGTGCAAGCTGCTGCTACACACTCACCTATCAAGACAAAGATGGAGATTGGCTGCTTGCAGGAGATGTTCCTTGGCAGTACGTATCTATATATTTTTACAATTTCCTCGTGTTATTTTTAAAAACTCGAATGGAGTCAAACCTAGCTGCTAATACGTACGAGGCCTAACAAACGATGATTTTGCAGAAGTTTCATGGAGTCTGTGCAGCGTTTGGAGATTATAAGGAATGACGGTTGATCGCTGTAATAATGAATTAGATAGATTGATGATAACTCACATGAATATAAGAGTAACAAGTGCTTGATGATCAATATGCATGGATGGGATAAATCAGATCCAAAAGAGACATATATGTACCTGATATCGGGTGTATTTTCGGTTTTATTAATGTCAGAGTCTCAATTTCAATTGACTTATATTGTATTAAAAACAAATACTAGAAGTAGAAACTATATGTATTTCGCCATATATATGAGTTTCGACACCTCTAGAGAAATTCTTACTTTACATTCATATTTTTTACGAGAAAAAAAAAAAAACAAGTTTTGATACATCTCTTGGTGTAAAAATATGAACAGTTATGTTTTAAGGATCAAGATCATTATTTAAAATAAATAATAATAAGATAAGTGGTATCTGGTTTTGGGTCCAAGCCCACGGTCAGCCTTTTGCTAATAAAACTGGGGCGCTATTATCAGAACAACAGGCCCAAGTCCAAGACCAAGCCGGTATTGAAACGGTCCACTACTGTTATCCCACATCGTTCAGGCTGAACGAGTTCAATTCCTTTATATAGCATCACGCAACAAATTGCAAGCGTCCCTTCGGGGACATCCGATAAAATTGGAACGATACAGAGAAGATTAGCATGGCCCCTGCGCAAGGATGACACGCACAAATCGAGAAATGGTCCAAATTTTTTTTGACCATTTTGCCCTGCAATTTTTTTTGTGATTTTACCATAACATCCTTAAAGAGTTTCTAACTCTCCGAAATACCACCGGCTCTCATTCCATCTGACCTTTTTTTCGTTCGGAACACCGGGGGCCCTGCAACTTCTGGTTGTTGAGGTTAAACAGCCATCGTGTTGACAATTGCTAGCCTTTTTTGTGTTTTATTTTTGGCCAAACCTGCAGAATTCGAAAGGAGAGCAACCTGAACTCATGCACTAGAAATCATCTAAAAATATTACAGATCCATGTGCAGGTTGAATATGTGAACTTTGAAGCATATCACACTAGATCGTCTTTGATCGGTTAGTCCCCCCATATTCTGGTTTGTTTCATTACTTCTTGAAAACGAACCTATGACATTTGATAGTAACAGTGTGTTGCAGAAAAAGTTAAGTAAGGTCGAGAGAATCCATCTACAAACCATTGCAAAAAGATGTAGCACTTGGTGATCGGAGAATCTGATGTAAAGTGCAAGGAAAGAGGGGCCGTGATTTGCGCTGATTTAAGTACTTTTTTGTGACTCAAAATTATATTAATTGTTGTATCCGTTTTGTTTCGAAGTCTACTTGGAAAAATCATTCATGGCCGGTTTGTATGCTTTTGGTGAAAGCAATTCATATGTTACATTTTCAGATTCCTTCGACAGAAGAAGCGATGAAGAAAGTATATATTAAGGAAAGAAAAATGTTGTCTTTTTCTCTAATTGTGCATCCTTTGCTTGGATGTTTCTGCAACATCCTTTTCCTTTTCTTTCAACGGGATAAAGTGACTGAACCAAGTTCTCTGTTCAACCCTCAGGGCTCAGCTGGATTTGAATAATGGGATTGATCAAATGGGTTGCAGCAACATTTGAAGCAATATCTGTGAATCCTGTGATGGCCCATTTGGTGACAGTCCCATTTAATTGGCTCGTTGAATATTTGCACCCTACATCTCTGTCGTTGACTACAGTCGATGTTTACAGGTTGCAATTTGATGCTCAAGTGGGCATATCTGTAGGGCAAAACGTCGCTGTGGTATTGCAAAGTGGGATTAAAGATAACAAAATACTGGTAGCTTGCTATTGGCGGCAATGAATCCGTCAAAGGTAGAAAAAAGGTCTATAATCTATATTCAAATTTTATAGCTATGTTTCGTCACCGTTTACATACAGCCAACGAAAATTCATGAGAAATATGTATTTGATATTAGCTTTAACCTCAAGTCTTGATTTTTCTTCTTGTTTTTTGTATGTGAGAAAAAAAAAATAATGCGCATGTTCTCTAGTCTCTATTGTCTTAAAATTTGCAGTCGGCATGTCATTGTCCTCTCTCTCTCTCTCTCTCGCTTATAATTATACTCGTCCGTGGCTACCCATGTGCGTGAGTGTGTTGCTGGTGCTGCCCAGCAATGGAGTTCTGGAGAATCTCTTTTCTTCTTCTCTGTGCATTTCAGCTTGTTTCTGCCCAGCAAACAACTGCTCCTGATGAAGGTTTTCTAGCTGTTACGAATTCAGATTCTTATACAAGAAGTTCAGTTTTAGTCAATTTTCAATCAATGTTTCTAACCACTGCTTCTGTTGGTCAGTGGCTGCTCTCAACAAGATAATAGACTCCTGGAAATTGAGAAGCAAAGTGAACCTTTCTATCGACCCATGTAGCCAGAATGCACCATGGGCTCCCGAGCTTGCGAATCCCCGTGTGGCTTGTAACTGTGCTGGCAACAGCTGCCACATCACTCACCTGTTAGTTCTCCTTCATCATTTATTAGTTGTCACATTTATTCTTGTTGGGTAAAGGAAGTTCCCAATTTCCCTTGATGCAGGAAGGTTTATGCTTTAGACATTTCTGGTGAAATACCCAAGGAAGTTTTTCTGCTAAAGGAGCTGATGGATTTGTGAGGAATCTATTCTTAAGATTTAAGAACCCCTTGTTGCTTTGATATGATTGATATTTGAAATCTAGCCTAATGATGCAGGAATCTGGGTCAGAATGTTCTGAGTGGACCCATACCGGATGAAATTCAACAGTTGCAAAATATGCAATACCTGTAAGGCTGTAACTGCTAAACTAACTTCTTTTTATCCTACTGCTAGTTTGAATGGATAGAATCAACTCACTGCCGCTTTTCATTTTCGTATATACGTTTGAGGTGTATTCATATTTGTTTTCTTTATGATGAGTGATTGAACAGTAGCCTGGGCATAAACAACCTGACAGGTCGAGTGCCTCCAGAGCTTGGTAATTTAACCAAGTTGGTTTCTCTGTAAGCAAACATCCGCATTTTTTTGACGCTATTTTCTGTGTTTTTTAACTTCTTCTGTACTCGTCTAGTAATTTCCAAAAAACTTATCATATTACAGAAGTTTTAGCTCAAACAACTTCTTTGGACCGTTACCAATGGAGCTTGGAAAATTGACCTCCTTACAGCAGCTGTAAGTTTTTTCCATTTTTGCCAACTTTGAAGTAGCATCTTTCTCTTTGTCGTGCAACCTCATTTTTCACCTGTACTCCTTTCAGGTATATTGATAGCAGTGGAGCGAGTGGACCAATACCACAAGAACTTGCAAACTTAAAATCCCTACAAATTCTGTACTTAATCTCTCTTTTCTATATGCTTGAACGTGGTGCTTTTTGAAATATCAGAGTCTGATGGTGTCCGTTGTATATTCATTGTGGATATTCTTTTCTTGTTTCAGCTGGGCATCTGATAATCTCTTTACCGGAAAGCTCCCAGAATTCTTTGGGACCCTTACAGAACTCAGGGACCTGTATGCATGGATTTCCAATTGCTTATTGCTACTATATTTTCAAAATAGGAGGGTTCATTTCATTATGATATTTGATATATATTATGTTGACTGGTGCACTTTCTCTTTCATAGGCGACTTCAAGGTACCTTGCTTGAAGGCCCAATCCCAAGCAGTTTTGGTGCTCTAACTAAGCTAGAGAATCTGTAAGGCCTCTCCTAAATACGAACTTGCATGTTTTGATGTGTCTTGTGGACTTTAATTGTTGCTATAAGATCTATATCCTTTTGCACTTCTGATGTACTATTCGTGATTATGCTTTTTCCCCGACTCATTTGGGATTTCTGCTTTCCTTGTGTTCTTAGGAGAATCGGTGATCTTAGCAAGGAAGCCTCAAATCTTGATTTCCTGGAAAAGCAAACAAGTTTGGCCATACTGTAAGACGTTCTATGTTTAATATCGATCTTAGAAAAAGAAACTTAACATGAATCTTTAATGTACATTCTAAATTAACTTTCTCAAACGTGTTTCATAGATCTTTGCGAAACTGTTTAGTGTCGGGCGAAATTCCAAAATGGATTGGCACATTTTCTAGGTTGCAACACCTGTAAGTAACCTTGACAATATGTTTTTCTCATGATCAGAATCATTCACTTATTTGTGTTTCTGTTTCATTTAAATGAAGTAATCAAATCGTTTACCTTTTTCTAATATGAAGTTTTCTAAAGAACTCTTACTGATTTTCCATGTCTTCGACAGGGACTTAAGCTTCAACAAGTTGAGCGGCCAAATACCAGAATCATTAAAAGATTTTCCTTTGTTGCAATATCTGTAAGTAATCTAACAGACTTCCTTTTTTAAATTAAAGTACATTTCGATTTCACGAGAGAATGTTTCTTTGACCCCATGTTTTCTACAAGAAGTGTACATAATTTTAAATTAACGAACGTCATTCAATATTTTTGCTAAAGGAGTTTCCTCAGACAGATAATCTCTTGCTATGTCTCAGATTTCTGGGAAACAATAACTTGAGTGGACAGCTACCTGCGAATATCATAAGTCCAAATCTCATCGCCTTGTAAGTGCATCCTTCAACTTATGATTTCCCTTCTTGTTTGTGAACACGATTTCCCACTATCTGATGAAGTCTTGAGATTTTATTTCTTAATATTTGCCAAGCATGGTATCTCTTGACCGATCTATAATAGCTGCAATTTACAATAAAGGCAAAGCTGTTGCAGTCCTGTTGTAAGAAATATCTGTTTTTTCCTGCCTCTAAGGACGACCATAAGAATACACATAAAATGTTTTTATACCTGCTGTAAAAATTTTCTCGAATATAGTAACCTGTTTAAATCTCTCAGAAGTACAACTAATAATTCTGGTTTCTGGGCAGAGATATCTCCTTCAATCCCATCTCTGGCAGTTTACCTCTAAATTTTTCAAAGAGAGGCTTTTCAATGTAAGTTAATCTTCTCTTTACATCCCGTAAGCTAACTGCTTGATACTGTGATAAAGTAGTACTATGAACCTATGCGAGCAGGCTTTTTGAAACTTATGGTGTGCCTTGATAGTTGTGGTGTCATTTAACATGAAATAACTTCCTTTTCCTCTTCAGGAACGTTGTTGGAACATCCATCAATGCAAATAGTTTACTGGACAGGTAATTTGTGTACCTGACAGTGAATGATATTATGATGTTAAGGGTTGATTATATTCACATAACTTCATGCTCTAGCAAAATTTTTTTAATCATTTTAATGGTCATGTATATAGGAAGGCAATAGGGATGTTGCAATGCCTCCAAGGAAATACCGAATGCACTAACCAAGTTCCAGCCTGTGAGTAACTTTTTCTTAATCATATATACTGATATGACAATCTTGTCACCCATTTGGATATATGAAAATTTTGACAAGCGATTGAAACTTCTGAAATTCTTAAATGCCTACTCATTCAAAATGCTGTGTAGAAATTAGACATGGCACTCTGAATTTATGCATTATCTTAAAAGTATTGATAACATATAAATGATCATGAGGAGCTAGCTGTCGTGGTTAAAAAGTAGGGCAAAAAGGGTAAGAAATTTGTCTTCTTTCTAGATCAAAGTTGTTTATGCTTTAATTTTAGTTTTTGGGGACACACTACTGTTGCAGCTTCATTTTCTATTAAATGTGGGGGCACTGAACATATATCTTCAACTGGCATAAAATATGATGATGATTCTGAAACCCTTGGAGCTGCTTCAATGTACACAAGTTCTAATGATCAATGGGTAGTAAGCAACACTGGATTTTTCATTTCCAATCCAAATGGACCCCAATATATAGCAAAGACTGACTCTCAAATCACAGAAACTTTAGATTCCGAACTGTATAAAACAGCAAGGATTTCACCAAGCTCACTGAGGTACTATGGCCTTGGCTTGAAGAATGGAAAGTACATTGTTGAGCTTCACTTTGCAGAGATAACAATGGACGACACTCAGTCTTGGAAAGGCCTTGGGAGACGCTTATTTGATATTTACATTCAGGTATTGTGAAAACATCTGATATCAAAGGCAGGCTCATTTATATGAATATTGCTAACTAGACAAGACCCGATAAGATTGTGGTTAAAAACTCTCTTAAGACTTATAAATTCCCTAATGAACATTAAAATTGGTTGGAGTTTTCCTATCGTGTTAGGAAGAGAGCAACATATTCTTCTGGCCGCCTCGTAGCCTTTTCCGTAGCTTCGGTCAATAAGATCTGCAAATTTTAGAGGATCAACTGCTTAATTTCATCTTATTTTGATTGCCCATTTTACCATTCATGAAATGCTGCAATTTGGCCCAAGGGTGAGAGAGTTCTCCAAGACTTTAACATTCAAAAGGAAGCTGGTGGATCCAAAAGAGCGTTGATCAAAGCATTCAAGGTGAATGTAACAAACACAATAATGGATATCCACTTCTTCTGGGCTGGGAGAGGCACCTGCTGCATTCCATTGCAAGGCACATATGGACCATTGGTGTCAGCAGTCATTGCTTCTCCAGGTTCTTCATATCTTTCCCTATACCTAGCAATTTGTATTTTCCTTTGTCAATCAACATAAATGTTAAACATTTCCCGCAGTTAATGCTGGGTCTTCTTCCAAACCGGACAAGAAGCGTGTAGGAAAAATTGTTGGAATAGCACTTGGATGTGTAGCTGGTTTTGTGATAATCTTATCAATGTTCTACGTATGGTTCACCAAAAAGGGTGCGCCAGGACACTTGCGAGTATACACAGACTCACCAAGGAAGAAAGGATTACGCTGATCTCGACCTGTTTAATGTGTTAAAAAAGCAATAATTTGGTGCACTCGAGAATGTTTTGGTTGCTGTTTATGCTTTTCAAGGACCAGTTTCCCTTCTACCATCCTAAAACTTCCTAACAACAGCAAATGGTTGTGTCAATGAAGATGCATATAGTTGATGTAAGGCTTAAAATAAATTGGATAGGATTGTAGGAAGCACTCCTTGTGATATATATATATATATATATATATGTTTATGTAAAAGATATATATGTTTTGAAAACAATATTGAATGGTTTGTGAAAGACTCGTCTCTCAACAACTTAAAACGACAGAGACCAGGAAAATGCGATCACGGTGGGACTCGAACCCACAATCTCCCGCTCCGGAGGCGAGCGCCTTATCCATTAGGCCACGCGATCCGACGTTATTTCGTGCGTAATTTACATCATTAAACTTTATGACAAGGGGGAGCTAAACAGGTTCACGACGTTCATCGATGGTGTGTGAGGAGGGAAAACAACCTCTGCAATTGGAATGATACGTGATATTTGATTCCTTGAATGTGTTAACTAATGGTGATATCTCTTTATGTTCTGTAATATCTGGATGTTCTCGACAGCTTTACTCTCACTTATTCATTGTTTTAACTAAGAATTTATTGTCTTCTTCTCTGGGTTTACATAAAACTTTCGGTCATCATTATGTAGAAGACCAAGCCTTCTGCAATGCCGCAAAAAGTTGGGTTCTAACCTGTTAGTTTCTTGCCATACTAGTTCATATCCTCTCTATTGATACGTGCCTTGTTCTCGGGGAAAGGATTACGCAACAGCTTAGGTAAACTAAGAATATAACTGCAAATCTTTTGTAAGATCAATCTTCATTCGATACGATAAAACAACCCTACCCCTTCTGCCAACCAAATTTTTTCTTTAAAAAAAATAAAAAAGAAATTGGGAATCAACCAATTAGGTAACTAACTTATCAGTCGCTTTAGTGCACTCTCTTAATATTTTATCTTAAGTTTTGCTACTCGTCATTTTCATACATAATATTTATTTTTAATTTTTATAAAGTTTTTTAACTTTTTTTTAGTTTTATTCTTTCTAAACTAATTAAATTATTCTACTCATTATCTATACACCACTTATTTAGTAAAAGAAAAAAAATTAAAAATTAAAAAATTATGTACGGTGTAAAGATAATAATAAATATAATTTTTCTTTTATCTTTCGCACGGTTCTTAAAATGAATGCAAAGATAAGCAAAAAGGGCATTCGACTGAAAAAATATGCATTTTGGTGTTCTACTCGGACAGCACAAAAGAAGTAGGGAAATTGGAATACTATTTTTGCTAAATAGTACTTCAACATACAGTCAAGTTTGGTGCATGCCTGTTGACGTGTACGTTTTATATTGTTTAAAAAAAGGCTGTAGGTGAGACGAACTTGAACACCAACGTCTCTCTCTACCAATGTTCCTCGGTTGCGCTGCAATTTGCTTGTTAGTCTATATTTGTTCATATATATTTTTTTCACAGCTTAACTTCACTTCAAGTTCAAACCATCGTTTGTGCATTTATTTTGAAAATTATTTATTTTTAAGATTGGCTGCTCATTGTTGTTGTTCCAAAAATAAGAAGCGCCCAAATCTTGCATTTGAACGTGCTTTCTGCACAACTATTTGATATTTGTGTTGCTTGCATTATGGGATCCTCGATTCTTAGTTTAGTTTTTTCATGTACAGTGTTGTTCTCTCTGCTATCAATATGATTTATTCTTTCATGGGTTTTTGAGTTAAAGATGTTCTGGCAGGAAAGCATAGTCAAATGATGAGTTCTTTTTATGTCTAAACAAGATGTAGAATCCTTGTCAGATTGTTCTTCAAAGTTCTCTAGTGAACAAGATGACTCAAACCCTTCGTAATTAATTCATCTAAACACACAAAATGGTGAAACGCATCGTTCGATCATGGGGGAGATAAGGGAGAGGAATGGTGAAATGCACCGTTTCATTTTAAACGAAAACGCCCCACATCTAAACGAAAATGCAATAATAATAATAGGAAAGCTGAATCATGGAGGAGATGAATATTGGATTCCATATGTTTGTACTGAATGCTTAAGTATTTCATTCACTGAAAACTCAGAGATTGTGGTTGTTGTGCACCCAAAATTCCTGCCATCAATTATATAGATAGAATATTCAGACCTTATTGACAAGGGGGATGGAAAAAGAACAGTATTTTATGGGAGGCATGCATCTAGCTTTTAGAAGGAAGAGGTGGTTTGTGTCATATGGCCATGATGGTAATATTAACTTTTAGTTTTATGGACATGCTTGTCGGTGCTGTGGATCTGTGTCCTCCATGTCACCTGTTATTGCTCCCCCATCCGAGTGAAACTGTGTGTGTGGTGGGGGCGGCGGGGGGTTTGTATGGTTGGTCTCAAATGAAAGATGAAAGGTGGCATCATGCATGTGGTGTGCATCCTGTTTTTTTTCCCACTATCCATTTTCTCTTGATTTTGATCGATGAAATGGTAGAAAACATTTTGAGTTTGGCATTGGCGCCTATGTCTTATATACTCCATACACATGATAATCAAAACCCACCCCGAGACTCCACTGGGGAAGGAAGTTAGCCATTTTTTTCTCACCAATTTTGATGGTTTTAGATTTTTATTTCAGTCAGAAGGTGACAATTAACCTTTTCCCTTCTTTTAAACAACAATAACCACTCACCAAGCCTCCTCAAGTCCTCTCTCTCTCTCTCTCTCTCTCTCTCTCTCTCTCTCTCTCTCTCTCTCTCTCTCTCCTGGTGATGTTATGATTGCTGATTGCTATGATAGGCCACTTTCTGTGTTAGATTCCGCTAACACGAAGCTCCTAAGTTGGTGATGTACAATTAATAATTAGGTTTAAAGTTGTTAGTTGTTGTTGAAGCAAAGATCATGTGAGGTGAGGATGATCCATTTCTTTATTTTCCTATCTTATTTACTTCAATATATATGTTCAATAAACATAATGTTTAGACGGGACGATTACAGGGATCACCCGGGCTGGCACCCCCTAACCCCAAAAACATAATAATACTTTGAGAGAGAGAGAGAGAGAGAGAGAGAGAGTTTGTGAGTTAACGTAGCATATCAATTTACGTTAATTTGTAAGTTAACTTTTGTAAAATTAATCTTTTATGGTAACATACTAAAGCGATTCTATTTTTCATAAATATATATAATTTTGTTTAAACTAGAAGACCACTGTGTAAATTTAAAATTTAAATCAGCTGAGAATTTTAAAGAAAAAAATATTAAAAATATCACTATCACATTAGTGGATTCAAAATGACTTGGTAAAATAATAATAATAATAATAATATATGTATATCATTATTTATTCGATTGCTCATTATTGGCAATATCCAAAAAGCTCATTTCCGGTTATCATTTTTATCCTGGTAACGGTGGCTGAGGCTGAGAATGTGGACAAGACCCAATAAGATTATTCTATTCTGGCCCCTACAACTAACCAAAACCAGCCCATTTGGAATTCCCCAACTATGCATTAACACTGTTACACTACTCCATGAATAAACCTGACAATTTAGCCCAAAGAATCATTATGAACCATGAAGGCCCAGGCCCAATTAACTAACCAAACAAAATCAACGCACGATTCAAAAGTCCAGTCAAACCATCAACCATGCCCCATATCAGTCTTGACATTCCCATTCCCCAGAATATATATAGCCCAGAGAATAGATGAAAAGTAACGTTAGATTCATTCATCGAAAATATTTTAATCATAAAAAAATTATATAAAAATAATTTTACAAATTAATATAATTTAATATAATTCTTCAGATTATAAAATTACTTAATATAATTCATTATCTAATGAACATGTAATCATATTCTCCAATCATTAATTGTGCAAGCCATATTCAGTGTACATGTCTAATACCTGAAGAAAGTAGAATCCACAAAATATATTTTTAATATTAATCTCTGAGTTATTTAATTTTTTTAAAATGAATACAAGAAATTAACATTAGAAATAGAGTTTTACAAAATATTACGAAATAATCTTAGTACTAATATTAATTTCTTTATATCTATAATTTAAATTAATATTATTTTTAATAAAATTTATTTTTTACCAAAAATTTAATATAAATATTAATATACAGTTACGTTGCAGAGAATAACTTCACATCCGTTGTTCTCCAAACAACGGCAACCAACGGTAGCATGCCACGTAAGACCACGTAAGATACAACGGGAAGAGATACACATCTTCCCGTTGGTGGGGTGCCTTGCAGACGGAAAAAAAATTTCCAGGGGTCACTTATATGCTTTGTCGAAACACCCCCCCCCCCCTTCCCACTCTGTCGAGGGTTTTATCACAGTGCTTTTTCGTTGGATACAATGCTTTATATATTGGGTAGAAGCCGAATGTTTGATAAAATTTGGGATGCTTAAATTGAAATGTGGCAAAAGGATGGATCTTTGATATCCCCGCGTACTGGCATGGTGGTTTTAGCAAGAGTTGCTAAGGTATGTTCCGTTAGGCAGGCTGTGGAGTCGTTTAGAAGGTTCAAGAAAAATGGCACCAAGCCATTTACAATTTCATATATAAATACTGCAGTTATTTGGGTAAAGAACTTTGGCCCTAGGACATCAATCCTCTCTTGAAATGGTGCTATGAAATGGGAGATTTGAGTTTTGCAGAACCAAAACAAGGAGAATGGGTATGGTGCGATGGTTCCCTGGGTCTGGAGGGCAGCTAATGCGAACTGTGGGTGCGACTATGGTAGGGCGTGCCGGAAGGGTTGCTCCTGCGTGCGGTTGGGACCTCTCTGTAAATCGTGCGGCTGGGTTCTTGCATTTGAATGGAAGGGATGAAGTCCATCTAAACAAATCTAACCTCTATAAATGGGATTTACCCGTTTCTATGGTGTGGCCAGGTTTAGGCTGAGACCATGTACTGTCATTTTTCTATTGATTTCCGATAAACTCTCTTGATAGGATTCACCGTTCCAAAGAGGAACTGTATATTGCAACTGAAATTTTCGTTAGAAATACAATTTCTCTTTATTTTAAACTTTAGGTGTATTTTTAATATTTAAATAACGATTTTTCAAATAATGACAAACCATTATTAGCTTTTTGTTCCCCAAGTATTTTTTATACAATTATCTGTGAAATTCGCAAAGTTTACAACAACGCCACTCTATTCTAATCTTTGAATATGACGTCATTGGCTATACTCATCAACGGTTTGATGGAATCAGAGGAGAACTTTCTGGCGAACAAGAACGGATCATGCCTTTTAGACACGGACGAATCAGAACCGTTCGTTCTAGCGTCACCGTACCTTGGACGATCCTTTCTAAGAGATAAAATTAAATCTGGTCCCACCTCTGAAGCCTCGTACGTGCGAGGGTGGCCGTCAAACCTACCCCTCCAGTCCACGTGCGTGAGCGTCGCTGGAACGCATCTCCGTGGGTCCCGCATGCTCAGTAGAGTGGGAAAGTAGTTCTCCTCGGGGTAGCACGTGTTCCACATCAGGCAAGGCAGCTTGAACTTGGACCAAAGCCTCCGGTCACGAACCACAAGGCGCGAATGCTTCCGTGTCAGCACCCAGAACTGCGACCCTATTCGAAACTCCTCCAGCTTCACCTCCGGCAGCATCGCGTCCTCCCCACGCGCTGCCCACCTCCCAAACGTCCCGCCCTCGTTCTGGAGAATCTCGATGAAGCTCCTCTTGGAGCCGATGAGGGCTTTGTAAGTGAACTTGAAGGAGTGGAGTGGTACGCAGGAGGGAGAGAGAAGGGCGAACATGGCATTTGAGGGATCGTCGAGAAGCGCGCGAGCAAGTAGCCGACGCGCTGCGGAGGTCAGAGTTGGGGTGTATCGGCGGGTGGGTTTGGAGGGTATGACTCTGTGAGCGAAGACGCCCGAGAATGGGGGCTCGTACTGGTAAGTGGGGTCTGCATGGACGTAGATGTTGAAGAGGTTTTTACTTGTTTGGTTGAAGTATAGTTCCCAGAGTGGAGCAAATGGGAGAGTCGCGGTGGTTAAGAACATGAAAGCGACCTTTTTGGGGGAAGTTCGGGGAGAAGGCTTTGGGTTGGCTCGCGATGCAGATCGGAAGAGAGAGTCTTCGTCATCTGGGGGTGGCGGTAATGGTTGCGCAGTGGTGGATTCAAGCCCCATTTCCTGGTGGTTCTGGGTAGGATCGAGCTTGGAAACAACAATGGCTTCTGGGGGTGGCGACAATGGTGGCGCAGTGGTGGATTCAAGCTCCATTTTCTGATAGTTTTGGGTGCGATCCAGCTTGTGTCCAACAATGGTTTCTGGGTTTTCATGGCTGCCGATGGTTTTGGTGGTGGTGATGGTGGTAATACTAGTGGTGGTGGTCGTGGGTGTCCTGACGGTAAAGACAACGGCGAGGGGTAAGCAGAGAAGCAGAGCACAAAAGAGTGAGAGCGGAGTGGGGGACAGCATGATTTTCTCTGGTCAGAAAGCAAATGAGAGTCAATATCGAAAAAGCAGAGAGATGGTGAGCGAGACAGTGAAAACAGAGAGGGAAAGTGGGATTTGGTGTATAGATTTGAGTTCTAATCTAACTACTACTAAAGTACGATCCTAGATCGACGGCGAAGATAAGCCCGAAATGATTTTTCAAACCTAAAAGCACCCCCACTAATTGCCATCGAGATTATTTCTTAATGATATTCATCGAGTTCGGCGCCGATCGTTGGCGTTTCAACCCATATTTATATCCGTAGGATTGAATTTTTCGTGATTGTGAATTGAACGGTCTGGATTGAAGTTTGATGAGAGCTCGTCCCCGTCGTCAGTTCCATTAAACTCTTTCCTTTTTTGGGTAACCACGATTTTCTGGTTGTCGAAGCACCTTGTAGGACATAACGACAGTAAGTACACGTGGCAAGCATGCAAATGTCAATGGCGTTACCATGCCTTTTTCGAGTGGGAGGGTTCAATGCAAGGGGCCTCACGTGTAGGGACATAGTCATGTCACATTCACCGAGTTGGTACTCTCATTTAAAGGGTTTCAGAAAGCTGGTACCAAAAAAAAAAAACTGTCTTTCTGCCATAAACAGTGTTACAGAAATTCGACAATTTAGCTATTTCGGTTGGTTGATCGTTATTATTTTACTGTTAATCGTCTCGCCTCTACGACCAAATAACCAACTAAGATGCTTGAAAAATAAACGAAATGATTGAAGTGAAAGAAACGTACAGCCAGTTGAAGAGTACTTTTAACTTCCAACTAACAAACGAAAATTTAACTTTCCTATCATTATTTTCCGTCTATCCAAACAAGCATATCGGATCCTCGTGTTTTGGTAAAGAGTCTTGACCATTTTTATCCACCATTTTAGTAGTTTTATGTTCTTTTAAGTTCGGCTTTATCGAATATATAAGATCCAACATAACGGACATCATCCTAGAGCAACAAATCACAAGACGTAGTTATAATGTAACTAAAAACGATCTTTTGCAACAAAACTCAACTACCAACAAAGTTGGTGCAAAGGAATTTGATCCACAAACCAGCAAAAAGTTAGGATATTCCTTCAACCTTAATTGGTTACATAAATGGACAAAATTTATCTAGTCATACGTAACTTTATTTTTCAGAAAAATTTTACTCATCATCTATATAATACACTGCACATAATTTTTATATTTTTTTATTTAACAAGTATGTGGATGAGAAAAGGAAAATTTTCATCAATAGTAAGAATAATGGTATTGGATTATGCACCTGCATATGCAAAAGAGAATTACTATAGACACAAAAAAATTATATAAAATAAACTCACAAATTAATGTAGTTTACTGAATCCGTTAGATTTATTTTATAATAAAAGTAATTTTATAATTTGATGCACCATATCGAGCCACATAAATTTGTAGGTTTATTTATGTAAAATCATTTTGTGTCTAAACTATTTTCCTATGCAAAATTATACTTGTATAATATGAGCCAAAATTTCTTTATATTAGATTAGAATAATGCTACATACAATCACTTTTGTGTATTTCCTATGCACTTCACTGATATGATTGGCTGGATTAATTTTTTTTTAATACACAATCAATCATATCACTAAAGTACACAAAAATGACTACACATAAAATTTTTAATTAGATTATGCATCTTTATATTTTTACATTGTTATGAATACTAATTATTTCTCTCTCCTCTCACTCTCTCTCTCACAATCCTAACCTCTTCTCCCTTCCTCAATAACACAACAAATCTTAAAAAAATAATTTTAGATAAAAAATTAATAATAATGAAATATTTTATTATTATTTTGACTTAAATGTATAATTTAATATAAAAATTTTTATTGAATGGCAAAACCAATCTTTAAAAGGTATGTTTAAACCAATGTCAACGCTTTAAAAACTTTTTAATGTTGTTGTCCAAAAACTAAAAGAGGAAGCATTTTCGAAAATATTTTTAAAATATTAAATAAATAATCAAAGTAATGAAATTTACTTTTTATGTATATCTAATTTTCTCATAAGAATCGTTGGAAGGGGAAGAGATGAGGCGATCCAGACACCCAGCTTGCATCATGTCGCTCCTTTTGCCATTGTTACAGTATCGAGTACAGGTTGGGGTTCCCAAAAGACCATCGACAGTGACTGAATTATCAAATCTCTCCCACTTCCTCGACATGAATGGTCAAGAGGAAGAGAGAGAGAGAGTGTGTGCTGAACGACAAAGGAAACAGAGAGAAAGGGACTCTAGGGGCAAGGGGAAGCAGGCATGTGGATGAGTGGGGGACACGCCATATTCATCAGTGTTAAATTAGTTTTCACATCCGAACAGGACCACAAAAGATTTTTTTTTTTTTTTTGTCACAAAAGATATATTAAAAGAAGAGTTTTTATTTATCGGAAGGAAATAATTGAGTTTCATTAACAAAGATGCACAAATAATTCTGACTTGTGACAGAAAAGAAAGAATAGTGCAAATTGAGGAAAGAGCCAAACACCCTCCTCTGAATTCTGCAAATAGAGGTAAGAGCCAAACACCCTCGTCTGCCTTGCTTGCTTATAGCTTGGAGTACTGCATTTTTGTTCGGAGTCTCAGAAAGTCTCGGAAGAAAGAGAGAGGAGAGCAAAAGCAGAAACCACCAAAACTTCTCCTAGAGCTTGGACTTTGTTTCTCTTTCAGGAAATCTAATTCCCCCCTCCCCTTTCTGTCTCTCTGCGTATGAAGGAATTAGGGAAAATGCCTAGACCAGGCCCAAGACCTTATGAGTGTGTTAGGAAAGCTTGGCATAGCGATAGACACCACCCCATCAGAGGTTCTCTCATTCAAGAAATTTTCAGGTACCCCATATCGCACAATATAGATATACCCAGGTATCCCATGAAACATTTCTAATCTGTGTCGTCTGTCTGTTTAGGGTTGTCGAAAAGGTTCATAGCTCAGCTACGAGGAAGAACAAAGAATGGCAGGAGAAGCTCCCTATTGTTGTGATCAAAGCAGAAGAGATTATGTACTCCAAAGCCAATTCCGAGGTATAGACAAGTGAGCGAAGTTTTTTATTTTATTTTTGGTTTCCCCTAAAGAAACAATCAACTATACTACATGTATTTACGTCATGAGTAAGTCCATATATGTTGTTTGGGTCCTAAACTTCAATGATTGTGAGTTCGAGTATTCTAAACTTCTTTCATTTACCACATTTGTTTTGTTGATACACAGCTTTAGTATGCATCTGGGTTTAGTTCCATCTTCTTTTCAAGCTCATATTTTTGGGTCCTCTTTCTTGCTTAGGCTGAATACATGGACCTTAAAACGTTGTGGGACCGAGCGACTAACGCCATCAATACAATTATTAGGCGTGATGAGAGTACAGAAACTGGAAAGTTTCTCCAGCCATGTATTGAAGGTAACCCATTCGATTTTGTATTGAAAGTTTATTTATTTATGTATTTTTACTTTCAATCTAATTTTGCTTGTATGCTTTTGGGTTCTCATCATTTTAGTTTAATTTTGGTTCGACTTGAAATCAATTGCCAAGAGTTTGTGATTTTTTTTTTTTAAATAAGAGTTTGTGATTTGATCACGTGTATCCATGTGTAATTTTCCTCTCTCCATTTCTAACAAAAAAGCACTGGATTTGGACACAATCAAAGAGAGATTTCTGCGTTTAATATCTTTGTAATTCTTTACTCTTTATCTGAACCACTCAGCTGCTCTAAATTTGGGCTGCACCGCAAGAAGAGCATCAAGGAGCCAGCGGAATTGCAACCCGAAGTGTTACTTAACTCCCAGTATTCAAGAAACCCTCCATACTTCTTCCGGAACTGTTGAGAATGCTTTTCAAGGGAATCATACCACCAATTTACAGTACCTGTCACGCTGTTCGAAACTTGTGAATCCAGCCTCTCTGATTCCAACCGGTCCGAGCAATTTTATTCAAAATATTGATTATGCGTCTAACAAGTATCCCTTTGCATCTGAGAGTGTTCTGCCTTCTTGTAATATCCCCAGTTTACCTATGAAGAACTATACGGTGACAAATTTTTGTTCAGTTTATCCCTTGTGTTATGTTAATGACTGCCCGTTCGAAGAATCCCAGGATGGTTTTGGAATCCTCCCTAAAGTGGATTCTAGCACTTCGGACCCTGCGCAGGTGGGTATTGAGAACCTCTGTTCATGTAATGTAGATGCTTTATATCAGATGACCGAAACTAATTCAAGCGGAACTCCTGAGAAACTATGTAAGATTGGCTGTGATCTATCATTGCGGTTGGGCCCTGTGTCTGATACATGCCCGAGCGTTGGAAATAGTAAGGTCCAACTACAAGATGTTGATTCTGGTAATTTTCCAAATGGAAGAAAATTTTGTTATCAATCACTAGAAGTGGATAAAAAACTATCCCTCATTCCCGGGGAATATGTGAATGGACCATTAGACTTGTGTTCAAGCAAATGGATTTATGATGGCGAAAGAAATGTAGAAGAAACAACGAGAAAGAGAAAGGCAGTTTTTGACCACCCAGCAGAGGATCAGCAGCTCTGTTGGCAGCCAAAGCTTCCATGTAGTCACCTAACTGGAAGTATGAGAAATGCAGGTTTGTAGACCGGTTCAAAGTATGTTGTTTCAGATCTTGGTGTGGAAGCTGTATCTTGCAATCTTTATAAGGTTAAATTAGATAGTGATGAGTTGTAAAAATGTAAACAGACTCAGTTTAAACTAGATGTACGCGATGGATAATCTAACTGCAGAGGCCTTTTAATGTGCAATGTACAAAAGAGTCTTGTATGGCTGATGCTGGTAGTATAATATTGGAACTATATGTCATTAATCTGTGTTGACTTAGTTTATACACGATCAAGATTTGCTTTCAGAACAGTGCACTTGAAATTTTGAAGAAAGGAAGTGTTGGGAGATAGCGGGCCTAGTTTAAAATGGAGGTTGATAACACCCAAGACTTTATAAACCTGTTTACATAAATACGTATAGGGGTTTTTCTATCAATTATGGAAGGCAGAAGTCGTGAGGTATAATATCAAACAAATTGGAAAAGGGCATGGGGTTGTGCATGACCTGAAGAATGGTGGTTTGGGGTTGAAGAATGACAGATCAAGCCTGGATTTTAGCATTCAGAATTGAGAGCGCACTTTGTATTTAAACACGAGGTCTGTAAAAGTTACATTTCCTCCTCATTCAACAGCATGCTCTGAAAACTGAGGACAAGAAGTCACGGACATGGGGGAGCTGTTCTGAAGCTGTTTTCATGAACATAAGAAAATGCGCCCGGCGTGGTTGTCCCGTAACAATTGGCGATCAAATGCACACTGTTGATTTGAAGATATATATATATATATATATTTTTTTTTCTAACATAAACATCACATCAAGAATATCATATATTTTTTCAAAAACAGTTAAATATCATTAACTGGAAATTCAAATAAAAAAAAACAAATCACAAATGTATTAATAATTATAAGGATTATTGATACACCTAATCATTAATAATCATTTTAGTTTTCCTCCTGAGTAGACCAAGTAACAAAGGGGTCCACACTCCACACCAGTCTCTCAACTCTCATGGCATAATTGAATGGGATGATAATTAGGGTTGGAAAAGGACACCTCATTGTCTCCCATTGCCGCAAACAAAAAATAAAAAAGCTTGGGTTAATTTTGTTTTCCCCTCCACTTCTGGAGTAGAACCAATTATTCCTGGAGCCCTCTCTACCAAGGTCGTCTGATTTGGAACAGAATAATCCCTTGCTGCTCCTGTATTGAGATTGAGGCAGGGGGCCCCTCACCTGGGACTTTGATGGCCTTCTCTATGTCTGTCCTTTAGGAGCAGGAGGAGGAAGAAATTGATCAATGAATAACTGGTTAGTGGGTGGGGGTGTCCTTCATCTTTTTATTTCCCCTTCTTAGGATCATATAAATATATATATATATATATATAAAATGAGAAATGATATTTGACGTCATGGAGTGTGCAAGTGCCACACAATTATTTAAAAAAAAAAGTGAATAAATACGGGATCACGTGAAAAAACTAATTTTTTAATAATGAATCTCATTTTTTTTTAAATGATTATACGATATTTGTATATTTCACAACTATATATAGCATTATTCTTATGAATCCGAAATCATCCCTCCCCGACTTTCCCTAAATTAAACAACACCATGATAACATACTTGGGCCGGGTATATTTGGGCTTCTTCCACTAGGCCCACGAATTCTAAAATGAAACTTGAGTTGCTCACGTATGAAGAATTTTCTCAATTCAATGATTGGGTCGAGCTTCTCTCCGGGCCTAAACACAAGACATGTATGTGGTTCACACATGAGCCCAACTCACCAAAAAGGACAATAAGAGAGGTGTAATATTAATAAAGATATTATGTTAAAATCAAATTATAAAAATTAACTTCCAAACTAATGAGACTAAAGTGTAGTTTGGATAGCGATAATTTTAGATAAAAATTTTATTAAAATTTTATTTTTTTAATATTATTATTGTTTTACGATTTGAAAAAGTTGAATAATTTATTATATTTTTTGTAAAAATTTAAAAAAATTATAATAAAAAGATAAGATGAGATCAAACCGTTTCTATATCTCAAATATTTGTAGCCTAAATATTTGTATAAATAAAAATTCGAAATAAAAAAAATACTAGCGTCAAAGTATCTCTTTTGTACGGAGTTTGGCTAACATCCTGTTAAAAATTTATTAGATATTTTTTTATTTTTTTTTTTGTTGAAAAATGAATGAATAAGATTGAAACGGTGATGTAAAATTAATATTGCATATGACCAACCCCACCTATTTATTATTTTTTTCAAATACATTGAAAAAGCAAAAGCGGTCAAATCCATCATCTCCATTTTGAAAGTGTGGATAGAATGGGCTAATGACACCTATTTACTATTAATTAAGAGAAAGAAGCACTTTTGACAAAGTCATGTCACATCGATCTCAGTGCTAGTCATCCGAAGATCTGTATATATGAGAAAGTTGAACCTTTCTACCTAGCGTTTTCTTCAAACTTGGAAGTTCTCAAAGTCAAGACTACCTAACACCTAGTTTAAATTGGGGTATATTATCATTTTTTATTTTCGGTGCCGCTAGTGTGCGGCTTAATTTTGAGTATTGGACGTGCTCATTAGTATAAATTATTTATTTTGATTTTTTTTATATATTTTAAACATTTTTATATATTTTTAAAAATAAAAAATTATAGAATATATTATTATTTTTTATTTTAATTGTTTGTGAAATTAAGTCCATGATAGGAGTCCTCCCCCAGCCCAAGAGACCCACTTTTGAAAGTGTATAAATATATAAGTAAGGATGTTATTTATTATCTTATACTATATATTTTATATATTTTTAAATTATTTTTTATTATTTTTATTAAATTAATTAAGTTATTATACTTATCATTTATATATTACATATTTATTATCAAGTAAATAAAAAATAAATTAAAATAAATATGACGTACCATATATGGATATGATAAGTAAAATTATTAATAGATAGATTTGAGGCTTTCTTCAGTCTCCACTTTAGCACCTCCATTCCCTTCCCTTCATTTGGTGCTCGGTCGTAGTTTCAAAGTCAAATATATTTTCAAAGATTAAACTGAGAACTTAATTAAAGCTGCTTTTCTTATTTATTAACTCAGTGCTGCAAGAGCATGACCTGCGTTACTTTAGAAAATCAGAGCAATATATTAATTAATTATTATTTTATTCTAAATGATTTTTATTTTAGTTTTTATAATAGTATTAATAATTAATTAACAAAACAAATATAAGTACTATGAATGCTAAATACAGTTATACGTGTATGTTCTGTGCATTTTCTTTAAAAAAAATTGAGATTTATTATTTAAAAAACAAAATTTTCATATGCATCCAAGATATACCTTTTTTTTTTTAAAAAAAAAAGAAGTGTGTGAAATTTACATATCTTAAAATTATAAATATCATTTCTCAAAATATATATAATGATAATTGACCGATTTTTATGACTAAATTAAACATATTTGTAAATGACTTGTCTCACCATCAATCGTGATCGTTAACCTGCAAGTCGTTATATAAGTGGTATTATGTACTTATGACAACTCCGATACTTAAAGTCAGTAACTAGTGAATGTTAATAATTCAATAATTTTAATTAGATTATTCAAGAGTTACTTGTCACCTTTATATCAAGACTCATTGGATGAGTACCGTAAATAAATTAACTTTATGCACTGCATAGCCATCAGGAGATTTATCCTTTATGTATTTGAATTATTTAATCGTCATTTCATTCATATTCATAGGCTAAGGAATCATCCATTTTAATACACAGGACGGCTAGGCGTGTATTATACTACACGGCTCCTTTCAGTAGTTATCATTTAGGGATGTTGGCCCTTGAGCTCTAATTTGGATCAGACCAATATTAACTCATTTAATATTAGTATAACATTACCATTTAACAAAAAAAATCTGCATTCTATTTTATCATTATCAAAATCATGAATCTCATTATTATTTTTTTCAAGAAAAATAAAAGGATATATATTGTACAAGTAGAACTATTTAATGCTGAAGTATCGATCGAGATCTGTAAATGTGGATAGTTGTGTATTAATATAGTGGTGGGTATTGTTAAATCATGATAACTAAATAAAATATTGGAGCACGTTCATATTTATCATTGGCCTTACCAAAAGGACGATAAATATATATATAGGAGCCAATATTAATATATATAAGATGACGAGGCACATCTAATTAAGTACTTCCACGTAGAAGATATATTTTAATGTTAAAAAATAAACATCTTAACCAAGGTAACAGTACGTACGTGAAGTACTCGAAATAAATTAACGGTTCAGATCGTTATATTCTATATGTCTCTTTATCATGATGTGGCTCGATCGGCTCATTAAAAGTTAATCTATGTTTCATTCTTGTAAACGTAGGACAATCGAATAATTAAAATCCTTTTGCATGTAATTAGATTGGCAGACAATTTGAGCATTACAAATACAGATCCAAAGAACATCAAATATTAACATAATATTGTGTCCTTTTAAAGCATAGCCTCGATTGGCGACACAGACACAAATGATGATTTTTTAATTAATATGGGCACACTTTTCACGTTACATTTATCTATACAATAATGTTACTCTTACAGCTAGTTTGTACAGCTGGTTTTTATGGCTGTAATTTTTTTTATTTAATAATTAAGTAAGTATTTTTTAATAATATTGTAAATTTTTTATTTTTTTTTAAATATTAAAGTGTGTTAAAAAAATACATGTAAAAAAATACAAAAAACATTAGCGGGAGCCCCAGCAGAGCTCCTGGCAATGGGAGTAGCATCACTTTTATCGGTATGAATTAATGGAAATACATAAAAGTGATATTATAAATTAACATGGCTTCATGTTATTTATCAAATTTATCATTTGAAAAATTACATCAAATTATATTAATTTGTAAAATTATTTTTACGTAATTGTTTTGTAGTTAAAATATTTATCATATATATATACACACACATAGGATTATGACGTTCAGATTTTCTGCTTTATATATATATATATATATATAACAATGGGATACAATTAGAAAAAACTAGTTTTTTTTTTTTTTTTTTACCAATATTCCAAATTTTTTTAAAAAGAATGTGTGGGACTTATGATCATACACTATAGCTAGGATTATATAAATCATTATCTTTTAAGAGAAAGAATACATTTATTTCTAAAAGATACAATTCTTACGAAACATACATTGAAATCTTTATATTATATAAATACACAATTATTAGCTGTTGTCATCACTTTTCTGGTACAGCAGAGTTGGGTTGGGGGCACAGAAGATTTATTACAAACCTCACACACCGGTTCAAAGGAGTTTGAACGTGGTGGTTGAGTCGAACAGCTCAGGAAGTAATTGCATACCTGCTCATGCATGCATGATCTCAACTGGAAAATACGGATCACATCAATGCAGCTTGTCCAGCGACTTTTCCTTTCGTAATATATTAAAGAATTCCCTTGCATGTGGTGGTGTGCATGGGTTCCTCCAAAGAAGAAAAAAAAATTCCTTGAATGGCCGAAGTTCCTGTGAGATCTAGGGCTAGCCGCATGTGAATGTCCCCGGCTATATTGGTAGCTCCTCCAAGTTTCAAACTACTACTTACGTACCGGTAATTATATTATGTAAAATATATCTAATAAAATATTTATATAATTTAATTTAATTTAAAAAATTAATTTTAAATTTTAAATCTTAAACATAGAATAACTTTTCATGTCAGATGGATCATCTTATGTACACGAGGTTTGGATTTTTAAGATCCGTTGTGCTAGATAGCTAGCTGTACTTATATAGTAATGTTATGTACAGTTGTAGAATTGTAAACGTTGTATAATTATTTTGAAAAAAAGTAAGGTCCACAATTAAAAAATTAATTTTTTTTTTATGTAGGTCCCATATTAATTTATTTTTTTTAAAACAGCTACACGCTGCTTACACAATCATAACTGTAAATATCATTTCTCATATAAATTTATATCTTTGGTATTATTTTATTAGAACATGTTCTGCCCATTTTGCAGACATCATACGATATATATCTTACAACATATATGACTCATGTCTCCACACTGTCACATGTATATAAATACAGAAGATTATTAATTAATTAATATATATCATGAGTGACAACCATAAGGCATGTTTATATATATATAATAAAATCCAGTTTCAGAGTAAGAGAAATATTTTAACGGCAAATAAATTACTTAAAAGTATGATAAAATTTTATATAATACGTTAATTTATCAAAAAGATTTAACGTATTAGATTTATTTTTAATATACAAATTTACTTTTATAGATAATTATAACACGATTTCTATTAAAATAGAACATTAATTATTATTTTAACTAGATATCTTCCCATCGCTATAGCTTAGCTGTAATTAAGGTAGCCCGTCGTACACGCTACATGCATTTGTTTCTCGATTTAACCGGTCCGGTAAGTAGGAAACAAAAGGTTTTAGGTTGTTAGCCTGTAATTACTTTTCCTGAAAGCTGTATGGTACCTTCGTGTTATAGCGTTGAATTAATGCAGTAATTAATTAATCAAAATTTTATATTGTAATTAATATTAATGTGGCCGGCTATCCATTATGATCTTATTATAATAATTTAAATATTAATGTGCTATATAGCTAGAGATGATAATAATTAATTAGAAGATTCTGATCCAGTACTGAATAATTAAAATGCCATGCCCGCACCACATGAAGATAAGATACATATATACATGATATAATGTAGGAGGATCATCACATGATTTGCCAAAATCAGTCTTATATATTGGGTGGTCGTCATCACGATGCATAAATTTTTTAAGTTTAAATTGGAAAATAATAAATTGTATGCCACATTCTCGTACGTACGTAGGTACATGAAAGTTAAACTTCATGTTATACATGCTAAGATCACTACTACTGATCAATAATTAGGAAAAATAAAAAGGAATTATAGGAGCAGGCCGTTACGTTAAAATTATGCGTGTAATGACCGAGAAAATAAAAAAATACAATTAGCTAGTGGCAATAAAATGAAATTATATATATATTTTTACATATATATTAGGTCAGCAGTATGTGTAACGTACGTTTGACTAATTGGGTTAAACAAGTTTTTTATAAAAATAATATATTTAAAAAATGATTAATGAATAATTTAATGTATAATGACAAAAAAGCAAACTTGTGAGATGAGATGAAACTTGACATTGATATAAGCTGTGGGAGAGAGGTTTGCGAATATCAAAAAAGCAATGTTTCGCTTTGTCAATAATTTTAATCAAGTATTTTTAAATTACAAAAACATTATGAAAGGCAAATGTGTGATAGATTGAACTTGAAATGAGTAGGTAAAGAGACAGACATTAGAAATTGGGAGAGGTTCGAGTTGATAGCGAAGAGGGAATTGAAAATGTGAGAGAGAGGTAGAAAAAAAAAATAATAATTATATATCTAAAATAAGAAAATAATGAATTTAACATAATTTAAATAAATTAAGGTGGTGTTGTTTTCACGTACGTTGGATGTGATATATATGTGTGAGACCTTTCGTGTCTCTTAAGGTAACCCTAGCTAGAGATTAATTAATTGTGTTTTAAAAAATCTTATATATGCTCCTGATGAAATCGAACCATATATATTGTTTTAGGGGATATGTTAAAGAAGTAATTAAATACAAGCATATAATAATAATTATTAATTGCAACTAGTCTATAACAGCTGTTTATTATATTTTTGTTATTCGCATAATAGCGATAGTGTGACCCAATCGGTCGTTTGGTTGACTGTATGTATGAATGGGTGATATGTTCAATATCAGGATCTCAATTTTTACATCAGTTTTCTTTCTTTCACATTGTTTTCGTTCTTCATGTGCAGTACTTCGTATCTAAAGAAAGTCAAAGACGAGGTAGCACCATATATCAAGCAAACAAATATATATACGTGATACTGTTTTAAATAAATAAATAAATAAGAATAATACTACTTATCATTTTAATTTTAATTTTTTTTTATCATCTCATAATGTATTATTAAATAATTAGATCATTTTTTTTTTCTTATACTTGGAAAGAATGCAACTTTCCGTAAATAATGATAAATATATATTTATTATTATTATATATTTATCATTATTTAAATAAAAAGTTGATAAATAAAATATAATAAATAATTTTTAATTATTTAATAATACATTATAAAATAATAAAAATTAAGATGATAAATAATCGTACTCATCAATAATACACTGCTCAGACGGCCACCACTCGTTTTGGATTGCAGAAACTTCCGAGTCCCGATCCATATCCACCCTCAACTTTATTCCAACTTGCAACTTTCAATTAATGTCTCCAAGTACTCATCAGGAAAGGGGTAAGAATTTTTAAAAAATAAAAATAAAAATAAAAAGTTATTGATTTTCTTCCAATCAAAAAAGAAAGCATGCTTTTTAAGAGATTCATCTTTATTTATTTTTATTTAAAAGTTTATTGGGCTTTTACCCTGTATTTGTGTTTTTCGGCTTGACCGAAATGATTTTGGTTGTGAACAACCTGAAAACTATTTCCTTGACGTTACTGAACCGCCTTTATAATAATGCATCAAACCTCAATCCTTGTGACCGAAGCAGAAACAGATGTAAAAGGCCTGAGAGACTCATATCTGCAAATTCATTTTTATTTTTTTCTCCGCCTTTCCTTGTTTGTGTTTCCTTCTTCTTCTATCCGCTCGCTGTTGTTGTGTGTTGGATGATTCCTCTGAATGTGGTTTCTTGGACATGATTTTCTGTGCTTTCTGCAACTTGCTCTGTTGCCGTGGTCAAATGAGTGGTACCTATTAATTGTGATTTTTCCCTTCCTTTCCTTGCCTTCAATTCAACTGGGTGGCCGTGGCTCTCTTTGAATTTATTTCTAGGTGAAGAGCACCCAGGAGTTGTCAGCATCGAATCTCCTCCTAGCCTGGGATTCAAGTGGGTAGTTCTCTTCCAATTTATCGCAAGTGAAAGAGCACCATTCGTTGACTATCTTATCTCTTTCTTTTCAGGCTTTTTGATGCTTTCTGGGCATGAAAGGTAGAGTTTTGTGTGATTGCAGTACTTGAATTTAACGTGTTTCGTCGAATTATTTCTTAAATATATGATCTTGGAGCTTTCCAAGCTGGGCGCTCAAAGTCAAGTTAGGAATCAAAGAGAACTGGGTTGATAGCAAACCTGAGGAGACTTTTAATTGGAAACAAAACCATATAGGGCGGGCAGTTGGATTATGGATTGTCTTCTTTGCACCTCATATTTTATTAAGTTTTAGCTGAACTTAGGACAATCCTGTTTGTCATGTCTTCTTGTCCATTTCCTTAGCTTGCTTTAGGTTTGGGGATTTCGATCCTGTCTTAAAATGTCAACGGTCGAAGGGTGTTGTTGCTCTTTCGACATCCGCCTTCCTCCTTTTCTACATCTAATTACGATACTTCTTTTTATTGGGTGGCCAATTCTATTCTTCTCACTGTACTTTTGATTTTCCCAAGCCTGTTAAGTTCTTAGAGTGGGCCATGGAAACTTGGGGCTTCTTTCGTTTCATAGGCCTTTTGTGGTTGTCTGTTCTCCTTTTTTCTGCAAAATGTTTGGCTAGCATTCAAAGTGTAGGAAAAATTCAGCCCGGCTTTCAAGCGTCTCAGATGAGATATATTGACAATAATGGGTTATTTCTCTTATCCGCCAAGAAGGAATTTGCTTTTGGCTTTGTCACTACCCCAGATGTGACATTGTTCCTGCTAGCAATCATTCACATGAGGAGTTTGAAAATAGTCTGGTCCGCAAATAGAGGTTCCCCAGTTACAAATTCTGATGATTTTGTGTTCAATGAAAAGGGTAATGTATTGTTGCAGAAAGGAAACGGTGTGGTTTGGTCAGTAGAAACTGGTGGCAAAGTAGTTACAGCAATGGAATTGCAAGACTCGGGGAATTTGGTATTGCTCGGGAATCAAAGTACATTAATCTGGCAGAGTTTTAGTCATCCCACGGATACCCTGTTATCGAACCAAGATTTTTCTGAAGGACTGAAACTTGTAAGCGATCCTAGCTCCAGTAACTTGACTTGTATTCTGGAGATCAAGTCAGGGGACATGATACTTTCTGCGGCTTTTCAAACCCCACAACCATATTGGTCTATGGGGAAGGACAGCAGAAAGACCATCAATAAAGACGGTGGTGTGGTCACCGTAGCATCTCTCAGTGCAAATTCATGGAGGTTCTATGATAAAAACAAGGTCTTACTGTGGCAGTTTATTTTTTCGGACGACACTGACACCAATGCCACTTGGATTGCAGTCTTAGGAAATGATGGCTTCATCTCTTTTTACAATCTCCAAGATGGACAATCGAGTGTTGCTTCACCAACAAAAATACCAAGCAACCTATGCAGCAACCCGGAACCTTGTGGTGCATACTATATATGTTTCAGCGGCAAAACGTGCCGATGCCCTTCGGTTCTTGCCTCTTCTTCAAATTGCAACAGCGGGATTGTCTCTCCATGTGGTCGCTCGAGGGTTTCTACAGAGCTCGTAAATGCTGGGGATGGGCTTAACTACTTTGCACTTGGGTTCCTTCCGCCCTCTTCTAAATCTGATTTGAACGGTTGCAAAGCGTCCTGTGCTGGTAACTGCTCATGCCTTGCTTTGTTCTTCCAGAACAGCACGGGAGATTGCTATCTGTTTGACCGGATAGGTAGCTTCCAACACTCTGATAAGGGCTCTGACTTCGTCTCATTGATTAAGGTCTTGAGTGATGGAGGGAGTGATTCAAATACTGGAAAAGATGGAAGCAGCCAAAAGCGCTTTCCATATGTTGTAATTATAGCTATTGCAACAATACTCGTCATGGTTGGCCTGCTTTATGTAGGATTTCGATTCTACAGGAAAAATAAAAGAATCCCTGAATCTCCTCGCGAGACCTCTGAGGAGGATAATTTCTTGGAGACCTTATCTGGGATGCCAATTCGTTTTAGTTACAGAGATCTTCAAACTGCAACTAATAACTTCTCAGTGAAGCTTGGGCAAGGAGGTTTTGGCTCTGTCTACCAAGGGGCTCTCCCTGACGGAACTCAACTGGCTGTGAAGAAGTTAGAAGGCATTGGACAAGGGAAGAAGGAGTTCCGAGCAGAAGTTAGCATCATTGGCAGCATCCATCATCACCACTTGGTCAGGATTAAGGGGTTCTGTGCTGAAGGAACTCATCGGCTTCTTGCTTATGAGTACATGGCAAATGGGTCTTTAGATAAATGGATATTCAGGAAAAACAGGGATGAGTTCCTGTTGGATTGGGACACCAGATTCAATATTGCGTTGGGAACAGCAAAAGGACTAGCTTACCTCCATGAAGATTGCGACAACAAGATTGTACACTGCGATATAAAACCTGAAAATGTGCTTCTTGACGATAAATACCTCGCCAAAGTCTCAGATTTTGGTTTAGCTAAGCTAATGACTCGAGAACAAAGCCACGTTTTCACAACCTTAAGGGGCACCAGGGGGTACCTTGCACCGGAGTGGATAACAAACTATGCTATATCAGAGAAGAGTGACGTGTATAGCTATGGGATGGTATTGTTGGAGATCATTGGTGGAAGAAAAAACTTCGATCCAGCAGAAACTTCGGAGAAATCTCATTTCCCATCCTATGCTTTTAAGATGCTGGAAGAAGGGAAACTGAGAGACATCCTCGATTCACAGCTGATAATTGATGAAAACGATGAGAGAGTGTTTACTGCCATTAAGGTTGCATTGTGGTGCGTACAGGAAGACATGAATCTAAGGCCATCAATGACCAAAGTCGTTCAAATGCTTGAAGGTCTCTGTGCTGTTCGTCAGCCTCCAACTTCCTCTCCACTGGGTTCTCGCCTATATTCAAATTTCTTCAGATCAATCAGCGAGGAAGGCACTTCCTCAGGACCATCTGACTGCAACAGCGATGCCTACCTTTCAGCTGTGCGGCTTTCTGGCCCAAGATAACAGTAACTGAAGTTTTTTTTTTTTTTTTTTTGGGGGGGGGGGGGGGGGGGAGGTGTTTAACAGCATCCGAGCCTTCGTGGACACCTAGAGTTTCCATGTTTTATGTTCCTGTATATTTGTCAGAACAATCAAATTTTGTAATAATAGTCATTGCTTGAGCTTTCTCACTTGTTCATGCGCTCTTCTTGTAGAAAAAGAATGATTATATTCAATAGTGCAAAATTCCAGAGATTTTATCCCATTTTCCCATTTCAAAAGTTTAAGTGCATTTGAGAAGACGTGATCTCAAGTTGTCTGATAGGGATAAAATCATATTTTTAGATTGCATTTATATCATGTCAAATTATGAATATTTGATTTTATAAATAAACTCAAACTTAACTTGTTAAATTAAACATGTCAATTTTCAAATCATAATCTAATCCATTTAGATAACGCTCATTTTGATCCATTTAATAATTAATTAGAAATATGTTAATGTGATATAACTCATTTAAACCTATTTATTTTATGTAAATGGGTTGAACTAAAGTACATAACTCATTTGACCTGAATAGCATAATTTCATATAAAAGTTAAAATATATTTATTAATAAATACAATATCTTAAAAAATTTTAAAAATATGTATCAATATTTTTCAAATTTTAACATATAATAAAACTAATATTACAAACCTTACAATAACAAATATGAGTATATGTCCAAAATTATAATCTCAATAATAAAACTAATAAAAATATAAACATATTAAGAAATACCAATATTACAACTTAACAATAATAAAAATTTAATTTTAAAATAAATTCTAAACGGATCAAAACGGATTAATTTCGTGTTAAGCAGATTGACCTATTATTGACCCGTTTATAAATCGTATCTTAACAGAACAACCTGTTTTGACCGAAACTTATTAACATTAAATTCAAACATGCTAATTTTGTATCGTGTTTATATTAAATTTACAAATCGTGTCATATATTACTATATTATTTTATATTAAATTCACAAATCGTGTCATATACTGCTATATTACCACCCCTAAGCTGCCATGTCAATCCCCCATCCACAAATTAAGTAAAAGGACCGAGAAGAATTTATGCACCGGAAATGCATTTGTGATGTACACCTCAAAGAGGTTTTAGCCACAAACCCAGTCAAAGGGAATAGAACGCATTTTCCATGTGCCATCCTTCAGGTAACTTTTGAAAAGATACATGTTCTTGGAGTTTAATAATAATTAGCTTATTTTGGTGGGTTTAACGTTGTATCAAAAGTGGACTTTTCCAAGGGGGTGGCAGAGACATAATACGATTGTGCCGACTTTCTCCCCTTTTTCAAAAACATTTCCATGCTGTCATTTTTACAATTGATATCCTAAATTTCTGTTTGAATATTAATCCACAACTTTTAGATCACACCGTTTGTAAGATTATAGCTTTAAATTGAATGGGTCAGTGCATTTTCTATACCTCTAGGAAATTTCCAGCTTCTAAAACTAGGGTTGTGCAGACTATGACCAGCAAATCCAACTTTTTTATATAAGATATTTCTCAGTCACAAGTAAGGATTATTAATAAAATTGAGAGGCTGTCATCTTCTTAAAAAAAAGCAGATCCAACATGCCCATCCGAACAGATGTGAATGGGCCGAGGATTTTCACTTCTAAATTGGCATTAATATGAATGGTATAGAGTGACGTAAATTAGCAAGTTTTGATTGTTGATCGGTTTTACCTCACTTTCTTGGATTGACCTAACTTCCGGTTGTCTCCGAGGTTGCCTGAATATGATTTTGCCAAAGAAATGATTGAAGTACTACGTACGTACCCTTTGAACAATTGGAAGTAGCTACATGCATGATTACCCGTTGATCTATGGAAAACACCGAAAAATACATGGCTGTCGATATCAACCCCTCCCCATCTAACTCGGAACCCATCCTTCAAAGAAATACCAACAAGCCGCCTGAATCAGCACAAAATCACAACGAGTCCATGAAATTTCTTCTATATATATTAAAGTGGCTTTCAGCCATTTTAGACTCGGGTTCAAAGTTTCATATCATCATGAAATGAATCCTTGAGTTAAGATATATAGATAAATAAACAAAATCATGAGGGCATTAGAGCAAGACCCTCCCTCCAACATGATCATAAGGAATATATATAGATATATATATATATATAATATATATATATATATATATATATATATAAATAGATGGTGGTGGAGAAAAATGTATGGCTAAAGATCCAACTTATGCGCCAAACCAAAGTGATTAAAGAAGGGGAAAGAATCAATACTTCACAATTAAAGGTTGCACATGGGGATCTCTGTATACGAAGTTTTAGGTTACGGAAGTACTAAAACGGGAAAATAATAAGAAAAATAATGAAGGCATAATCGTTGTAAAAGAGATGCACACATGGGTCCCTATGGTATTGGCATCTCCATCTTTTTCTAATAATATAAATTACTCACAATGCATACACGAGGAACTCCTCGTTCTTCCCCTTCTTCTTTTTTGAAAGACTGTTTCTTTTTGGGTATATTCGACCAACACTAATATATTAGCATCGTATTTTACATGCAAAAACACTTTACAATTGTATATTAATCGTTGTTGAGGTGGGTTGTTTGATGGACGGCATGGGTCCACTTCCTAGAAACAAGCCTAATCCTTTGACAAAGAACGACGATATACATTGGGCTGGAATTTTGGGCCAAGATCCTACAAAATGAACCCACAAGATTTTCATGAAATAAAAGTGATAGAGATACGATTATGTTTACAATCTTAAATATAATTATATTCTAAATAAATAGAATTTTTATAAATTAACTAATAAAAATAACATCATTTTATATAAATATTTTCGTTTTAAAATACGGTCGTATAAAAGGGCTCACACATCTTCAACAATCTCAAGACCTTCATCGTAACCCGTTGGGCTCATGGCCCACATTTGACTTTTTCGAACTTGTGGTTCGAGGGGCTCACGGCTAGGAATGCATGATTAATCGCTTTTAATGGCATGAAAAACATGTAATTACTTTGAAAGGAGAGCGCAGGGGAGGAATATACAGCAACAAGGAAATGTGTAGGAATGATAGACGAGAGTCGAGAGCCGAAAAAGCATGCCCTATGATTAAGTGGCCCTCGATCCAAACATGCCACGTGTTGAAATCCAATCAGGATCGAGTACGACCCTCTCCCGGCAGGAGACTGCAAACCCATAGGGAACATGTATTTGTCAGTTTCCATGCACCCTTTGCTTCCCCTCTGCCTCCTAATGCCCCTTTACTTCGCGGAACCACGTGACCTTGACCTAGTGGCCGAAACAGACTAATATCTTTAATTTCCAGCCTTAAAAATTAAAAATATTTATAAGCTCTGTATCTTTTATAACTTCTTTAGGATCATATGTAGGAATGATTTTAATATAGTGGTCTATCGCTACTTTTAGGCTTTTAGTACTTTGGCAATATAAATTTTGCAAGATTGTAGACTCTAATGCCAGAAGCTCCTCATTCATTTTAAAGAGAAAAAAAAAAAAAAAAAAAAAGAGCAAACTGTCTGAGCTCCCCCTCCTTCCATTCCCTTAGTTTGTTTGTGCTGTTTTCCGTTCATTAATAAGCGTGGGGTGGTAGTGATCATGGTGGCCTAAAAGTTTCACTACATAGTCAAGGACATTAAAACCGTCTACCATTTTATTTCACACGGATGTGACGAAGGCATTTTATACAATGGAGGTGGAGGGCTTTGACGTAGTTGTTTGGCTGTGAGTGCGTTTCGGTTGAAAGTATGAGCTCAAAAAGCTTTACTATATGTTCCAAGACATTGAGGCCGTCTACCGTTTTTATTTCACTCGAACGTGGTGAAGGCGTTTTACACGATGGAGGTGGAGGGCTTTCACGTTGTTGTTTGGCTGTAAGTGCGTTTCAATTCAAAGAGAGACCATCATGGAAATCCACGTAGCTGGACGTGGTGGTAAAGAGGAGGGTCTTCAGTGTGAGTAGAGCCATGGTTTTATGAGCTCAGAAACTACGGTATGCATGTAGTTTTGGGGTCTTCAGTGGGGTTCAGTGACTCTGTTTTATCCATAAAAAACAGAGGTGGCTTCGGGAGGCACGCTGGAATGGGGGTGATGCATGGTGGTGACGCACCGTTTGGAGTGAAGCTATGCGAAACTCATGGTGGTGACGCATGTGGGTTTAAGAAGATTTATGGGGTGAAGCTATGCGGAACTCATGGTGGAGATTCTCTTGGAAGGTAGTCGAAATGGGGGTGACGCACCGTTTGTTGTTTTCTATTTTTCATTTCTATGCTTGCAGGTTGTTCTTCGTTTGTTGTTTTCAGTGTTTCTTTTTCTATTTTAGACTTGTATTTTGTTTAGATAACTGTAAATAAAGCCCTCGATAGCAGTGGGTGGAGGGGAAAAGTACCATCCACCGCGGCGTCCAGAGTGGCTTGTAGCAGCATTTTCAGCGGAAAGGGAGGTGAAACGTGAAACTGGTAGTGAGTTCATCACCTCACTTGATGGGCTAGCTAGTGGGTTCAGGTTATTGCTCATAGGGCAAAACCTAGTTGTACAGATTGTGCAAAACTTTTGGTAGTGCGGGGCAAAACGTGTTTTGCTTAGAGATTGTGTAGATGAGCCGTCAGTGGATACGGGTGTCATGTGCCGTAGTTGTACGTACAATGTAATGGATGGGAAAATAGATAAAATTGATGAAAAGTCCACGGTGTGGGGGCTATTAGTGTTTTACCCGAGTGAGGTGATGAGTTACTTGATCGGTCACAATCCGAGATAAGAGCTGATCGAGAGTGGCGGGTGATGTTATGGCTGGTAGTCGTATGACCGGTCTCTATAGTAGAGGCTGCTATCCATGCATGAGTTGGGTGCTCGTGCCGTTCTGGGCTCATGCAGCCGATTGTTGCGGTAGGTGTGCTGTCAGGGCTTAGGCCGAAGCTTGGGCTTCAGTTTTATGTTTGTTTTGCATTGTAGTTTGCTATTTAGTTATTAATATCGTAGAATTAGACTATTGGACTTGGTGTCCATAGTAACAATGTGCTGTACTCCGCCTCCGTGGGAGGATGGAGGAGGTTTTTCCTCTCTGTTAATACGGAACGCTCTCTCTCTCTCTCTCTCTCTCTCTCTCTCTCTCTCGCTTAGGAGAGATTTAAAAATTAAGACAATGCCCACTACTATATGTGCGAGGATGCTTCATAGTAGATGCGTAGGTTGGTTTATAGTCTGGATTTTCCTGTATTGATAAGTCATATTTGTAATTTTAGTTTATTGAATGAATTCAATGATCTATTTTTCAAAAAGAAAAAAAAAAAGAAAAAAAAGTACGTTGGCAATATGTGTAACAGCCCGCTAGAAATTCAATTAAGGAATTTCTATTGACTTTAGGAACCTCGTGAAAACTCTGTAAGTTTACACGAATCGACTAATCGCATAAATTTTAGCCTGTCGACATAGTTAGTATTATCACTCACTATAGTGCTAGAAATGCGATTTTAATTATTTGAGATAGTTAAAAGTGTCAGAATACATTATAGTCTACACCACTAGGCTTAATTAAATATTTAGAATTTTTCAGTACTAAGTTTATTACGTTTATTTTTGGAGTGAATAGTAACCTCGGTAAATGTACTGAGCGCAGTGTTTTCAAAATCATAGTGTGAAATGTCCAAATTAGGATAGCGATATTTTATTTGGACACTTGGCAAGATCTTAACCACACATAATGAATAGTATTAGATACTTGGCACAAAGAGAAACCATTAGATGGAATTGTGAAGGAAATCAAGGTGTGAGATCATGACACCTAAGCAAAATACACATTTGGAAAATATCTTAAGAATAGAGATTTAAAATACACATAGAAAGATTTTAGCCACCTTACTCTTCCAAGTCTACTCCACATTTGGAAAATATATTGAGCTGATTTTTATAGATATTATTGGATAGAATATTTTGAAATAATATTTTATAGATATTTTGGGTAGGAGAAAACCACACTCAACTCTCAACTCCAGCCTTATCATCTCCCTTATATCTTCCATAAGCATCTCCAGCCATCACCCACGAACTTATCTTCATTTACACGTTTCTTTAAAAGAATATCAAACATTCTCTCTCGGACAGCTTTTAGGAGTTCTTTTGCATGCCCATTTCGAAGCTGTTGTAAGTGTTTTATCATAAAGTCTCCTTCATATAAGTTGTTCCTTTTTGAGTCTAGTTTACATGGATATATTATTTGCCCCATTTGAAGATCATTTGGTCAGTCAAATATTGTGTAAACTATAGAAAGGTCATTCTGGGAGATAAACTGGAGAATATGTTATAGTTTGGAGTTTTTGACCAAGCTAATGGATAGATATTGGTCCGAAATTTTTATGGAGTATTGTTAACATGTATATATGACTATTGGTTGAGGATTTTTGCATGATTGAAGGTTTTGATGAAATATTTGCTTAGATTTAGAAACTTAGAAACTGGAAGAAGAAAAACAGTTTCTATTTTGAGAAAGTTTAACTCTTTTGTGGTCTAAACCTATTCTAATGATTTTGATAATTTTATTGGAGGATCCTAAGCATCTTATATACATGTTATATTATTATTTTGAAGATATTTGATGTTAGTTTCAAAGATATAACATTTTATACAAAAAGATATTCAGATAAGCCAAAGTGTGGATGTTCTTGGCTAAATTTATGTTTTGGTTAATTTTTAACCATGTGATCTTGAATTAGAAGCTTATATATGTTTTAGGACATCTTTTTAAACCATGTGATGGTTTGGTTTGAAGATCACATATTTATAAGTCATAGATCAAAAGGTTGATCAAAACAAGTTAGAAACAAAAATCAATAGAAATAGCATATGAGAATTTCGGCCCTATGGAGTTTTAATAGTTGTGATTAGTTTTAAATTTTTCTAAATTGATATTTGAGTTGAGGATAAAATTTACATGAGGCATGTAAATTTTGGTGACTTTTGGAGTTAGTATGCAAAATCCTTAAGTTATGGGTAAAACGGTCATTTTCCTACATGTAGGAAGTAAAATGGAAATTTTACTCTTTAAGTTAGTATTTTTCATATTTCAAATTTTTAGTGATTTAGTTCTAACTTTTAGAATCACTAATTACAGTTCCTCGTGATCGCACTTGAAGTTTTATAAGAAACGCGGAGATCGAGGTAAGTTAGCTTTTAACTTACTAGCAGTCTACTGTGTATGTGTGCTAAGTAAAGGAACTACAGTGTATGTATGTATGTTATCATATGTGTCATGCCATGTCAAGTTATCATGTAATTGTCTATTATACAGAATTTATTCTGTCATCAATTTTTATCTGTTACATAATATATTCTGTTATGTATTACTGTACATTACAAGTACGTCATGCTAAGTATGTCATTTATTACATGTAAGTCAAGTCATGTAATATTTACTGTTGCAAGTATGTCATGTTAAATATGTTGTCTATTATATGTTATGCCATGTTACGAAATGTTTCCATCTCAAGTTGGTCATGTATTCTAAGTTATGTTCAAGTCACGTTATGTTATGTCAGGACTTCAGTCATTTCGTATTCTAGTCACATTTCATCTTGAGTACATTATGATGTGTAGAATACATGGGGCCACAACAACTGTGGAGTATGTATTTAACTACAATTGTGATGCGTAAAATACATGGGGCCACAACAACTGTGGAGTATGTATTTTTCATATTAAGTCAAGTTTGTGTAGAATACATGGGGCCACAACAACTGTGGAGTATGTATTTTAAATGTTAAGTCAAGTTTGTGTAGAATACATAGGGCCACAACAACTGTGGAGTATGTATTTACACGTAGAATACATGGGGCCACAACAACTGTGGAGTATGTATTTTTCATGTTAATTCAAGTTTCAGAGCAAGTTCATGATAAGTCAAGTTTCAGATCAAGTTCATGTCAAGTCAAGTTCAGTTCATGATTCAATTTAAGCTATGTCAATTATGCTATGTTGTATACTAAGTTATGCTTTAATTACTTATGAATATGATTATGCATTTATGCTTTTACTGTCATACATGCATCATTAGTCTGTATGGAAGTTTTTTGTTAACTTGCTGAGATTTGTAATCAAATCTCACTGTGGTAGTCTCAACTACCATTCCCCCCCAATGGTAGATCTTGTTACAGGACCTGAAGGAGGATCAGGAGCTGACCAACTAGACACAGTCGACTGAACGACGGTGCGTCGTTAATGTTAATATAGTAGTTAAATTACTACTTGTACGATGGAGTTGCATCTCCAGTACTTTTGGATCATAACTATTTTGGAATAGTGCTGTGATCTTAGTTATTCAATGGATCTTTATGTATGAAGTATGTTTTAAGTATTGAGATATTTTCAGTTTGGTGCATAGTATTGCTAAAGAAAAAAATTATCCGCTGCGAATATTGCATAATGTTAGATGCATGTTAGGATTATTGCATCTTATATGTCATGAACGGGGGCAGGTAACCTTGTGTTGCATGTCTCGACGCTTCAAATGTCCGTCCGATCCCAAACGGAATTTGGGGGCGTCACAATATGCATATGATTTCACCATGGAACATTAATTTGTAGGTATGCACGAGACTCCCACGTATTTATATGCATTGAATTTTGATGTTGTTTCGGAATATGGATAACTTTGTATTCTTATCCAATCACCATATAACATGACAATTTTCATTTTACAATACCTATTCTAAATTTATTTAATAATTAAAGAATGTTATATCCAAGTCTTGAATAGACAAATACCACGTAAATTCTTTATAAAATAATGAGTTTTATTATAAAATATTAATTTTTTTTTTTTTTAAAGATGTGATCCACTTTTTTACAAAATAATGTGCAAGACTTATCTATTTAGAACTTGTACAAATTTTTTTTTTTTAATAATTACTAGTATTTTCATTTATCGGCATTGATAACTAAACTTTTACTATTTAGTAGGTTTTCATATGCCTTAAAATATATTTTAAAGTGATTATACAGTATTTACATATTTTATAAGTGTAAATGGTGTTGCTCATATAATGAGTAATAGAGAGACACAGAAGAAGCTTGGCATATAGTGAGCAAAAGGGAAGTTGCCATGCGCCCATTACGGAGTTTTTATGTCTGGAGTTAGGCTTACAGTGAACAATAATACAATATTGTAGAAATGCATCGATGGAATGGTTTCCCTGGAAACAAACAGGGTGTTTTACGCAAACCTTCTCACATTCGACAACAAATAAACTTACTTTAGTCCTTTGTATTAAATTAATTTTTTTCTTAAATATTTTGGTCATAATTGCAATTTTTTTCAAAGTTAAAGCTTTGAACATTGACAGTTTTTATGTTAAGAGCAACGTCACTACAAGATTTATCAAGTAGATTTTGCAAAAATGTCACCAAGTAAAAACCAAAATCAATAGTCCCCCTCACAATCTTTAAAATAAAATTTATAAATGAATTTAACATTTTCCTTATTTTTCTATCAAAGCATTTTTCTTTATTTTAAGAAAAAAAATATAAAACCTTTTTGAAAAATTTTAAATTTTTATATAGATTATATATAATTATTTATAAAAATATCGTCATTTTATTGAAAAAAATAACATATTCCTACGTATTGAGTCGTCTAAAACTTATCACTTAAATGACCATCTTAACGTGACACTATTATATAATGTTACGTAATTTATTAAAATAAAAAAAATAAAAAAAATAATATTCAGAGTAAGAGGGCGTCCAAAAATTTGTAAAATAAACTAAAATTTTAAATTTTCTCTAACTCTTTTATATATTTTTATTTTCATTTTTTTAATAAACCTTGTCATATTACGTAAAGAAAATGTAAATTTCATATGGTCCGGTTATCTCTGTCACTACTATTTTAAACGCTCTACCTTTAGGACATCTATAGTTGGTTGTATCCGTTGCAGAAACAGTTACGAGGGAGACGGTGTCAGTTACTTGACAGTGCGTATATAACAAAAACCGTATAACTGCGCGTATTACCCTGAAAAACCGTATAACCGTATGTCCATACCTAACCGTCTTCGACCCCCCCTCTCTGTATCTCCATCCCTATCTATTTCTCTGTCCCTCACACACTCGAAGGAGTGTGACCCAACCTGATCTGACCTGACCTTGAAATGGGTTTGAAAGATCCCGATTTACACCTCCTCTGACCCTTCGATTCCTCCCTCTACATCTTTCGAACCCATTATTATTGTTCAAAAATAAATAATTAATTAAAAGGAAATTTCCAACAGTGACAAATTTTGATTCCGATAGATCCTTTCTTAGGGTTCGGATCCTTCGATCCATTGTCGCCATCTTCATTACCATCCCCTCTATCTCTTTGACACTGTGTGCGAGCGAGTGTGTTCTGCGCTGCATAGATCTTTCAAAGCTTCCAAGCGAATCTGTGGTTGAATCAAAGCAAATCGTGCTTTGATGGAGATTTGATTCTTGCACGCTTCTCGAGGTAAGAGCAAAGATTTTGAAGTATCTGAAAATGAACCGAATGGAATAAATTTTTAATCGAATGGTTTCTATGCTGCTTTCGTCTTTTTGGAAGTGAAGTCTTAAATGGGCTCAACTTAGATTCAGGATGCTGTTTCCTCTTACTTCCTCTGAAAACAAACGGATTCTTGATTCTTATGTTGAAGATTTGTTGCCTGTTGGTGTATATGGCAGATCAATGTCAAATGATAGCTTTTATCCAGAAATGTGCTTGTTTTTTTTTTTTTTTTCCTTCTTTTAAAGTGGAAAATTGATTTTTTTTTTTTTTTAATTTTTTTGGCTGTGTTTTGATTCGTTCACATCTTGCTTATGTGTCTATATTGCTTAGGTGTTGGGATTTCATCCGACATCATTGATTAGTGTCAAGTGCCTCCTTAATTGGATGTGGTTGTTTAGAAAATAAAAATAAAAATAAAAATGGCAATTATAGTTCGAAAATAGGTTTTGTCCACACAAGTCCCAAATTTTACGCATCTCTTGCCTCCTTCTATACTTCTGTAGCGGCCAAACGAGGTTAAATGGATGGCTTGTGTACTAATGTGGTGTCTTGGTTGTTCTGAAGGCCCGTCCTGTTAACTTCAATGGAGTCTTTGCACATTTGATTGTGCTTGCATGCGGGATTTGAAATTTAAATGTAATGCACGATAGTGCAGGACGCTCAAGATCACATGGTCCGTGTGAAAATGGAAGAATATGCTGGTTTCTTTATTAGGACTAGCAGATTGTAGATTTCAGAACCCACCCCCCCCCCCCCCCCCCCGCGCGCGTGCGGGGCTGGCGGGGGGATCTTCTTCTTCTTCTTTGCCTGTTTGTCATGGAGTTCTGCTTAATTCCTTAATGATTAAGCTCATAGTTCCACGCATCTTTGCTTTCGTAGTGTTCTTGGGGTGATGGAATCGGATGGTCCTGTACCTGTTGATGGGCTTGTGGCAACCCATCAAAATGGTGTTCACGAGCAACTTCCCACTTTTGGAGAGGATGGAGCTGTTTTAGATAATGCAAAAAGGATTGTCAGTAAAAGTTCAGAGCCAGCAGTGCCAAACGGGTATTTCGAGAATGTTGTCAAGTTGGATGCTGATGCAACTATTAACTCCTCTACTGGAGAAGTCAATGAGAGATCAGATGTTCCCTACACATCTAAGGTAGGATGTTTTGATTTTGTCTGAATGGTTTGTTGGATGATCCCTTACCATTTGAATTCCACCTGTGTGCCCATGTTACAGGAAGGGGAGGTGAAAAATGCAGATCATTTAAAGCAACCCAAACCTCAAAAGGCTCAAGGTAAGAGCAAGAATGAGAAGGCCCCGAGCCTGAAAAGTGCTTCAGCAGCTGGGGTGGTGAGGATCAATAATGGAAAAGATGTCGAGAGAACATCTATTTCAAATGGTTCAGATGGTTTGAATTTGCACCCAACACAGCCTATTAAGGTAAACTTTTATGGTGGCTTCCCTTTGTAGCATGGCTGAATTTTAAATTTAGCTCACCACTCCTACTATTTCATCTGGGTTGATTCTTCATAATCATGATCGTTTTTTCTCTCTATCTGCTTTTAACAGCAATCTGGAAAGTGTGTAGGAGCACCGTCTAAAGGACTTGAGTATGTATTCTTGCCCTCGTGTGTCATTTCCTTATCTAATCCCTGAGCGATAGAGCTATGTCTTTATCCAAATTTAAGCTAGTGCTAAGTTTGCGAGACAGGATGTAGGATGCTCTACCTAAACATCTATGTCTGAAATATTTGATTAATTTATTAGTTCTTTTTTTCTGCTACTACCTAATTTTACTACCAGAATTACAAATAAAGAAATTCATAAAGCTATTGTCTGCGTGTATTTGTTAAATGTGATTTCCTGGATACAGGGATAAGACAAAAATGAAGCCCTTGAAAAAAGGACCTGGTGGTAAAGCCGATGACACACAACCTTCCTCGTATCCTTTGTTTTTTAACATTATTATTTTGCCCTGCAGTTAGAAATTTGAACATTATTCTTTGCTGTGTAAGGCAATGTGACATTTATTCTGTGGCTTATGATAATATACTGATATCCATTAGTTTATCCTTAAGTGCTAATAAAAGTCCCTCGGGAGGAGATGCTAAACTTCTCAAGGTTGGTGCACTTCCAAACTATGGTTTCAGTTTTAGGTGTGATGAACGAGCTGAGAAACGGAGAGAGGTTGGTTTTGTACTTGCACCTGATTGAGAATTACTAAATGGTCTTCTCCTGCTGTATCTGCACGTAAATATAATCTATGCTTATATTGTGCAGTTCTATTCTAAACTTGAGGAAAAGATTCATGCAAAGGAAGTAGAGAAGAATAACTTGCAAGCCAAGTCCCAGGTGTTATTTTTTTCTAAATATGCACTGGGATTTTTTTTGTATATGCAATATGTCCTGACCATGAAGAATTTTCAATTGTTTGCAGGAAACACAAGAAGCTGAGATCAAGATGCTTAGAAAGCGTTTGGCCTTTAAAGCAACCCCCATGCCAAGCTTTTATCAGGAGCCTCCGCCTCCTAAAGTGGAGTTGAAGAAGGTAAGGTGTATGGACACGTGCTATCCACCATGATTCTTTTTTTGTCCACAACTTGATACATTCCAAGCATACACGTACTTGCTAGGCTGTATTGGAGTAAGGTTGTGATAGTAGCATTGCTTTGTTTTTTCAATCATCATTTAGATTATTTCCTAGTAATAAATGAAATAAATAGCACCAAATGGCATTGAAGTTTTCCTGTAAAGTGTCCTAGCCAGCATACCTATTACCTAATTTAGAGCCAGGGCTTTGTCAGCTTTTACAATATAATTGGTGCTAGTAAAGGCAATGAGGATTCCCTAGCTGTATCTTCATATGATGTTTTTTGTACTTATCAGATAGTTAACTTCTGTTGGGGAATCATTTTGATAGGCCCTCTTAGAACTGTTCTAAAGTAACTTTGGCACTCTCTTCTTTATTATATTTCTTTTCTTTTCTTTTCTTCTCTTTTCTTCTTGGCATATCATTTACATGTATTGGATATATGAACAATCTGTACTGGTATTGTATCTGGTGATTTTAAGTATCTTTTATTGCTGGCAATGTGCTATACATGTCAATTGTTCAATTCGGGACTTATTGAGGCATTCATTTCCAGTCTGATCCTATTTTAGTTTGTCATTTGGAGCCTTTGTTCCCATTAACCCATGGCCCCTTTTCATTTTTCTAGTGTAGTTATCATGCTTATGTTATATGAATGGTAATATTTTCATAGTTGGAATGTTTCTCATCACTTGTCCACCATGAAAACAGTTAATCTTGATACTGAGTTGTTTCAGGGAAGACCTTCTCAGTACTTATCATGGTTCTAGTCTTCTAGACTAATGTGGTATATGTACAAATAGCAAATTTTTATGTCATCTAGTTTGCCGCGTTACGTTCGTGATTTTCTCTGTGGAGGTTTTCAAGGTATTCACGGATACCTAATGTTCTATTTGATGATCCTGTTTACTCTCCGTCTGCTATGTGGCAGCATCAATCATTTACTGATTTTTTTTTTTTTTTTTGGGTTAGCATGTGGGATTGTTATCATATTGAAGTTTATTTGCCCTAAAACCTTTGTCACTTTGAAGCAGATACCACCAACAAGAGCTAAATCTCCCAAACTTGGCCGAAAGAAGAGCTCTGAGACTGAAGGGAATGGTTGCAGTGATAGAATAATCAGGCTAAGTCTAGATGAGAAAGTCTCCAAGGAAAACCCTGCCAAAGGTACCATCCATCCTAAGAAGCCACAACGAAAGTCTCTTCCTAGATTGCCTTCTGAAAAGACCAATATATCTAATGCAATCATTCCAGAAAAAACCACTTCAACTAAAGCTAAGCATGAGGAATATGCCACCCTATCCGATGCAACTAATAAAGAACATAATAACTTGGACAATGCAAGAAATGAAGAGAAAACTGCCATGTCCAATGCAACAGATGAAGAGAATATCAATATGTCCAGTGAAATGAATGGAACTACATCTATCATTGAAGACCCTGAGGCAGTTCCCACAGCTGAACCAAGTGAAACTCAAGCGTGTAAAGATTATGGGGCAGAGGTAGATGAGGAGCCTCAAGCCACTTGATTCAAGAAGCCACTCCATTGTAGAATTAAACAAAATGTGGCAGTAGAATGAGATGAGCACTTATGGAGCTCTCTCTATTTCCTGGAAATAAGACTTATAAGACCTGAATTATTTGACGATGAAGGCATGAAGGATTTTGCATTATGGTTTGTGATGTCGTCCTGTCCATAGTCAGCAGCAATGGTTATTTTGTGTGCTTGCTTTCAAGGTTGCTGGTATTGTCATAGGAGTTTGCATTCCGGCTTGCAGCACTGTATGTAACTATTTGTCAGGCTGTTTTAATTTATAAGTTCAAGAATTGATTAGTTACCTCGTCTTTGAAAATCTTGAGAAAATTTTGGGAGATTCTGCCATTAGATAGTTCAGGATAAAATGAATTGTTTGTTTAAGCTGCTTCTGTTGAACAAATGGGTAATGGGAATTGTTGATGAGGGCTCTGATTTTGTGCTGGGACATCCTTAATGACTATTTGAATTTTGAAATGCTTAGACATTCTGCATATTTTTTTAGACAAAATAAAAGGTGATTTTTTATTTTTTGGGTCCAGTAATCATATTATTCCTTGGATCAAGAGTTTGAGCTGCTGATCTTACCTCAGTGTTGCATGACTAGTGCGAAAGATCGTCCAAATCTCATTTCTTGCAAGTTATTTTCTTCTTCCTTGTTCGTGACATCAAGTATTGTAAAGCCACAAGCGATCTCGTGAAAGTTGAGAATCTTTGTCAAGGCATGGAACAGGATCTTGGTCCTAGGTTAATTTGATTGGGGAGTGCTTGAAACATTATCTTTGTTTGATTAGGTTTTAAGCAAAGGAAACCCAGATACTCATATAATGGTTTGATACTCTAAAAAGTGAAGATATAATAATACAATAATTTCGTTTAGCCCATCTATAAAGAACCTAAGCAGAGAAGATGAATTCAAATTGAAAATATACAGTAGTCCCTGATATTTAATCAGTACAAATAAAGATTTGAAAAGGATGAAGAAGAAGGAAAAAAAGAGAACGGTTTAGAGTTTTCCGGGTTTGCTCAATCAATCATACAAACCATCCTGCTCCCAAATACCTACCAAGAAATTTATCATTTCCTGTCATTTAAAATTCAATAAAACAGTCAAGAATGATATATTAACATTTACAAGCAATTAAAATAAAGGAAACAAGCTTAATCCATAACAACTTACAGGAAGGGGGATAGGCTGGGGGAAAGGCTTCTTGCTGGTAAGTAGATTCTCATAAGTTGGATCATTCCAACTGCAGAAGCACAAATGAAAGAGGTTAAATAGATGAAAAGCTTGACCAAGTCTTGCTAAAGCCTACTGGATTGTGACTACTGAAGTGGCGGAGTTTTCGCACAAAGGACTCAAGACCTCCAAAAAGGTGCAAGTACAAGGGCAGGAGTTAATGGTAAAATAGGAGTCAATAAAATATAAAAAGTAACTTAATCAGCTCACTAAAACCGTGCAAGTTAAATTTTCTACATGCTTGGATATAACTGTTACTTTGATTTTTTAACCTATGGTTGGAGGGAGGGGGGATGAAGAGAAAAACTTTTGTGATTCTTCACATATATTTTCATGGTGACAGATTAACAGAATACTAACAGCTGGTTATTCACCTTATTCTGGGTTCATGGACTTGTGGTTGCCTGTGCGACCCTCTGTTTCCAAGCCACTGCTGCCTTGTCTGGTTCCACAGAAGCAGACCTGCATCGATAAAAAGTTTCCACTGTAAAAAAGATTTAGCTTTGGTGGACATGTAATAGAGATTAATGTTGAGAAAATGTATTTTCTTTTAAGAGAGAAGATATTCATGAGATAGCATAAAAAACAAGCCACTACAGTGAAAATCAAAATCAAGTAAGCTACAAAAGATTCCAACTGGTAACTGCAAGAACATAAGAAATATATGGTGAAACAAATTGAACACACCAATCAGATTGTGAATAGAAGAAGTTAATGAATATGAGCTTACCATGATTAATGAATTCAGGTGGGTTGCTCATTCTGCCAACACAACCCCCAAAATCAAGGGCTTGGTTTGATGAGATGCTTATCTGGGAATGAACTGCACTGTTGTCCATTTCACAGGTGTTGGTGCTCCACAACTCCTCTAATACTCTTGATTTCTTCACAGATTGTCCTTGCCTTTGAGTTCTCCCTTTTGATGGCTCATCCACTGAAGTGGTCAGTTTAGGTTTTGGATAGCATCCAAGGCAGCCTCTGCTCTGTTACAAATCAGGGTTTGACAACAAAAAGATTAGTACCACATACACGATTAGAAATTAAAAGTAAAGAGGTTAGATTAAATTATTGCCTGTGCTAACACATGTAAGCACTGCCACAAAAGGAGGAAATTTTGGTTCTTTTTTTTTTTGGGGGGGGGGGGGGGGTGTTTGTTGAAATGAATCTACATAAAATCTTCCACATATATAATATATATGATATATATATGTTAACATAGGCAAAATGACAAAAACTGAACGAAATCCTTTCTGCTGTACTTCACATGAACAAAAAGGAGAATAAGGATTGAAATCACCGCATTATAAACTTAACTACTAAAATGGGCATCACTGGATCAACATTTTCAATTTAAGCCACGGTAACATAATTTACAGAAGTAAACCGCTTGTGTTGAAAAGAAGACATGTCACTTTCAACTGTCTTCCATTTCTACAAAACAACTAAAAAAATGTCCTCTTTCTTACAAAAAGTGCCTTCCATTTAGCTTTGACCCTTTCTCTCGTCAAAAGCATAAGAGCATGAAGATACGCTCCAGAAAACATTATAAACGAACGGCAGGGTTTCTTCTGAACGCATCTCTCTGACTGGGCTAACAAACAACACTAGAATACATAGCTCCTATGGAGTCCCCTATAGAAAAGCCAACATCCTATGTATATAGTCTAACCAACTTCCCAACACTCCAAGGAAAGAATTAAAACCAAAAAGCCGCAACATGTCTCCCTGTTCACCCAGTCTGAAAGTTCGCTTACTGAACAAGCAAACACAAACTCAAAAGATTCCATAAAGGACAAAGAAACCATAAACTACAAGAAAACTCGACACCCTCTGTTTGGTCACAAAGAAAGCTAAGGGATAGCAAAGAAATTGGAATCTCAGATCTTATATTTCTTGTTATCGCAGTATCACAAGAATTTCAACATTAATTCAACTGGGCCAATCAGAAAGCTGACCAGACATTATACACTTGTGAACCAAAACAAAATGACTGGCCTTCTGAAAAACGTTTAACTGTTTATTCTCATGTTTTCCTACATTTTTCTCGGCAAGCAAACATTTAAAATCTGCAATTTTTTTGCTCATTTCTCCCGTTTTCTCAGCAACCAAAGAGGGCCTAGATTAATGTCGATGAATAAATTAGACAAACATTGGAGAGAGAGAGAGAGAGAGAGAGAGAGAGAGAGAGAGAGAGAGAGAGAGAGAGAGAGAGAGAGAGAGAGAGAGAGAGAGAGAGAGAGAGAGAGAGAGAGAGCTCACCCCATGCATGCGAGAAGACCAGATTGCCAAGGCGGAACGTATCAATAAAGTTGCATTTAGACATGTCCAAGCAGAGATATCTCAAGCAAAGTCATAGGTCTATGAAAGATTGGCCTTATGGTCCTGTATATTCAATTGCGAAGCGGAAAACCCACTAAGAGTTCAAAGATTAAAATCAAAAGCAAACAAAAGAGAGAGATCAACATTTAGCTTTGTTTGGTTCCCGAGAAAAAAATTAAACACCATCACGAACCCTCAAAATTTCGTTCTAAAACAAAAAGATAAAGAAAAAACGAATCGAGGGGTTTGCTCAGACCAGAAATATGGCATTTCGGAGTGCGTCTCACGAATGCTTTGTCTCCTTGAAACAATTGGGCAGCCTCCAGCGAGTTAATTCAACGAAAGGGCTCTTTCGATTTTCGTAAAAAAGAGTAACGATAGATGAGTGGATTGTGAAGTGACTAAAGTCTGCCGTTTTTTAAAAATAATGAGTTTATTATTAAAATTTTATTTTTTCACGTAAATTGTCTATTTTATTTTTTTGAGAGGTGTACGTAATCAAACTTAATATAATTTTATTTTAAATTTTAAATTTTATTACTTAAATATTAAATCCTAAGTCATGTTGCATATTAATTTGACAATATAAGTGATGCCGATTTAAAAATTCGAACTCGGGAATTTTTGTCTTTAAATTTCGTTAAAATTTCTACTCCGATTCGTTTAAAAAATAAATTCGAATCGAGTAGAACCGAACTTGAATTGTATATTTTTTGGCTTTGAATAAGATTTAATAATTAATGAAATAGATAAATAAAAAATCCAAATTTAATAAAATTTTTACAAGTAACAAGTATACCTTTTATTGAATTAGAAAATTATAAATAATTAATATGTGACTAGTTTTATTTATGCATAATAACCATATATTATATACTTGCATAAATTACTAATACATATAGATAATATGATAATATATATCAACATTTCATATATGGATCCTAAAATTCATTGACTAACTATTATACAAATTATAAATAGTTATGAAGTATATTCAATACATTGACATAAATAAGTAGGTTACATGCTATATAAAATGTGTTATGCTTATATTATTAGCTAATACACAAAATACATATTTATTAATATATGAATGAGCTTTAATCAAGTCGATTCAAGCATAAACGAGTATACTTTAACGAGACTGAACCTCGTTGAGTTGAGTTTAATCGAATATGTGTTATTTATTAATTGAGCGAATATTTGCTGTCACGAACGAGTTTTTTTTTTTTTTTCCCACAAATATAATTCAATTCAAGTTTAATTAAGCGAATATCAAGCATGTTATCAAATAAACTGATTCATTTACAGCTCTAATTTGAAGCATCAACTTAATTATTATAAATGACATTTTTTTTCTTCCACGAAATCGCATACATCATTATTCCTATATTCAGTTTATAGTGTAAAGCAACATACAATTTATGTAATTCGATAACGTGCTTACGTTTAATGAATTGTAAATAATTTTATTAATATGAAAATCAAGAATACAGTATGGCAACACTACAGATGTTTGATACAATATATCAAAAATCTTAATTTACATATTGTGCCAGATTAGTAAACTCTAATCAACCAATCGAGTCATCAAACCAGACTACACACAGATAAAACCAACTCCAACTAAAGAAACCCAACAACTTATACCAAGGGAAAAAATAAAAAAAAGAGTAAAAAATCATTGTTTGAACTTTATTGTAATAATTATAAATATTAAAGAAATGAAAATATTTTAGCCACAAAATGATTATATAAAAGTAAACTCACAAACTGATATAATTTGATATGATATATCAAATTATAAAATTATTTTTATTATAAATTAAATCTAATAAATTATATAAAATCGCTTTAATTTGTAAGTTTATTTTATTTAATTTTTTTATATATGTACTAGTTCTTTTTTAAAAAATCTCATTATCGATGGGCGAATCAGATCTGAATGGGCTTAGTTTATTTATATTGAGCCCAAACAAATGGGGCCTTGGAATGTCATGGGCCTAAATTTATTTATTCCCTCACAAATATTACTGAAACAATCGGTTTACGCAAAACTTCCCCTCCCCTCCTTGAAGAACCAGGGGTACAATTTTCTCTCACTTAACGGGAAGAGGGAAAGATGTTGCTGGCGTTGCTCATCTCCAATTCCGTGGGAAACATTCTCGTCGAACGGTACTTTTCTCGATCTCCCACTTAATTCTGAACTCTAGCATCATTTTTTGATTATGATTTTATATTTGAAGGGAGTTCAAACTCATTCCATTTCTCCTTTTCTGTTCTCTCTTGAGTAATCTGGTCCAACATTTTGAATGATTAAAAGTTGTTATCATTTATTTACATGTATCTTCTTCGTGTCGATTCGAATTCGTTTGAGATTTCCGAGAAGAAGGTTGCTTAAGATCTGAATTTTTTTAGTAAGTGAATCGATGGGTAATTTTGTCTCGGGCTTAATTTCGGGAAAAATCTTTTTTTTTTCCTTGAACTTCATAATTGGCCAATTGAGATGTTTAATTCGTGTACTGAATCAATATAATTGTTATACGTTTCTCTTGTGGTTATCTTTTTGAAGAAGGGTATAAGAAGAACCAAATCCAAGTAGGCAAGTACTGTAGAATATTACAAATTAGTTGTCCCTCTTCCTTAAATTAGTTCTGAATTTTCCTTTATTATCTGATTGTCGGTTTTTTTGGGGTTAATTTCAGGTATCATGGAGTTCCCGCTGAGGAGCGATTGCATTGGAGGTCTTTTTTAGTTAAACTAGGAGCAGATAATCTTAGAGGTGCGAAAAATGAAGAGCTCCTCGTGGCTTCTCATAAGTAAGTAAAGTTTGCTTTAAGTTTCTTATCAACGAGGAATAGAGTTTGGGTGACAATAATGGATATGTATCATAATAAGTCTATTTGAAACACAATTTAGAGGATACTCTTGAAGAGTTGAGAGTAGATGCAGAAGGTGTTTATGTCCTTATCAATATCATAACTCATTCATATTTCACCCCTTTTTTTTTTTTTAATAATCTCCTCTTAGTCCAATGGGATTGACCGTATATGTCTCGGTAAAGGATTAGTTACTTCCCATAATTAGTTACCGGTTCTTTTTGTTGTAGCTTCTAGATCAATTGGAAAGTTATCTTTTGCTTCTTTTTTTTCTTCTTCTTCCCCTTTTTGTAAAATCTTTTTGAGCTAAGTTTGCTTGATAGAGATCTAGAATACTTGTGACTAATTCATATATCCTTATCTATGACTTTTGTACTTTCTTTCAGGTCTGTTTATATTGTTTACACAGTACTCGGAGATGTCTCAGTTTATGTGGTTGGAAAAGATGAGTATGATGAACTTGCTTGTAAGTGGCATGGCTCCCTTTTTCTGTAGTTTTTGAGTGGAAGCTGAGACCTGTTTAAGATCTGTTGGAAAGGATTACATAGCCAATTTTCTTTTAGTTTTTTTATATTGTCATCTTGCAGAAATGTATTGTTTTCTCATTGTCATCATGGCATTTGAAGGCACAAAATCATTTTATTTAAAACATTGACATCAGTGAAGAAATTTAGGAGTCCATGCCTCGATTTTAGTGAACTCCACTGAATAGGTGTTTCACTAATGTTGATTGATCTTGAGAAGAACGGGTGATAGAATTGCTCAAAATGATACAAATAGAAAAAGTGGGCTATTTTGTAAATGTTATGTCCGCTTTGTTACAGAAAATCCAGATGTTCTAAATGAAATGCTTTACCGTCTAAAGGAACAACCTGTACCTCTTCTTTGTTATCTCTACATGGCTTATTTTGAGTTTTTGTTTCTCCCAATTGATCCTTACTTATTTCTTGGTTTCTCTCTAGTGGCTGAAGTGATCTTTGTGATAACCTCAACAATCAAGGACGTATGTGGGAAACCTCCAACCGAACGCTTGTTTCTTGACAAATATGGAAGGATATGTTTGTGTCTTGACGAAATAGTTTGGACGGTATGATTCATTGCCCCTTTGTTTTCGTTGTTGGATTGATTAAAGCCATATTTCTGCTTGTAGCATTAGTATCCTACAGTTTTTTTTTTTTTTTAATTTTTTTTAATAATCATCCTTTTTTTGGTGCATCATTCATCATATAATGCTAGTTGAACCGACCTTTAATTAGGCTTTAATCACCAGAGTTCAATATTTAAATATTTGGAAGGGAAAGGCACAGTCCTGTTTCCAAATCTCTTACATGTAAAACGAGCTGTTGACGACCTTAGGTAACATTTTAGCGTTTGTATGTTCCTACTACTACCACGCAATTGTCACCAATGTGGAGATGTTCATCATGGTTGGGAGATTGTGGATATCTGATAAATGACTTTTGTTCTCAATTGAACTTCAGCCAAGTGACTAATGAGAAGTTATCTAGCATTACAAAATTATCCAACCTTATTTCTTGTTTAACCATTTAGAGATTTCACCAGTGTGCTTCTATCTTGCTTAAAAGTTGCATAAACAAGGCAATTACGGGTTCTCTTATCTTGATAAGAGATTTCCCCTGGCTGAGATGCTGGATTTCAAGGTGCCGGGTTTACTGCACTGTGTTTATCTTGAAAACTCTAATGCTTTATTATTCTTCTATTTTGAAGGGAATCCTGGAGAACACGGACAAAGATCGAATCAAAAGGCTGATTAGGTTAAAGCCTCCAACTGAATTTAGCTGAAGGGAGGAAGCTGCTTGCCATCTCACTTGTGCGGATGATAGTAAACCAGCCATGATTAAGGCAAATGAATCGCTGTATCTTGTTATTTGAATTGAAACAGTCTTAATTTTCAGTTTGTGCTCCATTTCTTTTTTTCTCTGTTTGGGGTCTGTAACACAAACAAAGTACAAAAAAATCATTAATAACGCTTGGGTTTTGTTTCCTTGTATTCTATTAATGATTTGATCCACCACTGGCATGCATACGTCCACAGTTTGTTGATCACTATCAGAAATAAAAAATAATCTCATCTCTAATCTTTGTGAATAATTGCACTGTGGTCCCCATATATGGGGGTAATTTATAGATCGCCTATTTAAATAAGGAATTTGCCTCCCTTATTTTTCATGAACTGGGCCGAGAATGCACATATTAATCAAATTTTGGACCTGGCTGCTATTGCTTGTTTTCTGCACAGAGCCAATAAAACATATGGCATATATAAATTATTACTTATTATTTATCTCGTAAATATGAGCATGATCCATAGCTTCCTGTGATGGATATGGGTCGACTATTAAGTAACAAGAGCATAGCTCCACTATCAACCATTTTAGTACTAAAATTTTCGAAATTTGTAGAGATTTCATAGAATTTTCAATTACGTAAGAGAATTTTCATGAAAAAAAAAATCTTTCCAAGGAAGGATTTAACACTAATGAGTTCAAATTTTTTTTTTTTCCAGACATTGGGTGTTTGAGAATGGCGTTCCGACTAATTCCGAGAGTGCATCAACCTTTGGCAAATTTTTTCACAAATACACATCGAGTAATTTAAGAGAAAAATTATTTAGTCCGATGACTTGTAAAGATTGTTTTCCACCCAAGAGGAGAGACTAAAAATGAATTTCTATATATATATATATATATATATTTTTAAATGGAGGACAGCACCTCCTGATTTTCGATGGTCTAAGAATATATACCATAGGTTCTCTTTGTTCAACTTTAGGAAACAAGGAACTTATTTTGTATGTTTTCAGGTCGATCATTGTATTGATGAGCATCTTCAAAGGAATATATCTTACATAACCACAAAACATTATATGCTTGTTTGTGCTTGTAGATGATACCAAGCTATCTACCTAGTAATTGCCAAACAAAACCTCAAAAGATTTTCTAATACAAAGGGACAAACACCTTTTATATATGGGTGTAGATGACAATGTCGCTAGTTTTAAAAAATGAATAAAGGAAACAAAAGACTCGAATAATACTCAAGTTGGTACAATCGGAAATCTTGGTGACATTTCCCTAAAAACATTAGTTTAATTTAATGGTAATGTTGACCTGCTCACACGAGAAAGAAGCCAAGAAAAGTTACTGCAAAATTCAGCATAAGCTGTGACCTTATTTGCCCAACATTCATATGATATGGATACAGAAGTTAATGTGAATCTGGCCCTTATTATGTGCACATGGGACAGCAAATAAAAGTAATTAATCCGCCGTCTAATATATAAATAATTTATATTTTTATTAATCGGTTATTTAATATGATATCAATTTTAAATTCTATTTTAAAAATTTTATTTGTAGTTACATTTATTTATTTTTTACGTATTTCTTTAATATGATTTGTTACGTCAGATCCTCGAGATGTTACTTCGCCAATTCCGAGAGAGAGAACAATAACTAACGATTTAACTGTCACGGCAGACGTGGAAGAGAAGATTACACTCGAGGACATTCCTCGAGAGGGATGTGTCGAACAAAATGGAACGAGTATATACCCGGCTCCCTATCTTCCGAATATCCAATTTAATCCGCCCAGTATTTATCTCTGTCTTTTCGCGCTCTCTCTCCCTACCTCTCTCTCTCAATCGCTTAGAAGAAACGAAGACTCAGTGTTGTTGTGAGGCGGAGGAAAAAAATCTAGTGCGCGGAGTCATGAAGTTCTGGAAGATCCTCAGCAGCCTAATCGGAGAGACCCTGCCGGAGTGGCGGGACAAGTACTTGTCTTACAAAGACCTCAAGAAGTACCTCAAGCGCTTCTACCCAAAGGACGACTCCGGCAATCCTCCTGCTAAACGGCGCCGTCTGGATTTGGATTGGTACGTCTCGTCGGACTCTCCAGATTGCCTACCCGAGTTGTCCAAGGACTATTTTGTCAGGCTCTTGGAGGGCGAGGTAGAAAAGTTCAACGGCTTCTTCGTGGAGAAGGAGGAGGATTACATTATTCGATTAAAGGTACCTTTTTTTTTTTGTTCTAATTTGTTCTTTATACTTTATAGTGCTTGTTGAATGTTTATTGTCGGAATATGGGAAATTTGAGCTTTGGGGGTCTTTTTTCATAATTTTTTATCTTCAGAATTACGAAAATGATTGTTTTCGTGTTGTAAACATGACAAGTGAGAAAGTGTGCGTTTCTTCGAAGATGGGAATTCCTCGGAATTGTTTGTTTCCTGGTTTCGTGTTTAGAATACACGATACATTTCCTAGAAATTCTACCCTGATCCAGCCAAGCATCACACTTTCTTGTTTCGCATTTAATTGTACTTGGCACGTTGTTCTTCACACGATTCATGGGGGTCTACCTTCTTGTCCATCTTCGATTCTTTATATCTTGAACACGTTAAATTGTCTTGGGGCTTGCTCGTTGGTGATGCAAGGATTTCATATGCATGGGCAAGGGTTCTACACTACTAATTTAGAATATTATATGGCCTTGTGGTTGGGATGCAGGAGCTGCAAGATATGATAACAAAAGCCAAGGATTCAAACGAGGAGTTGATGCAAGTAGGAAGAGAGTTGGTGGATTTTCATGGAGAGATGGTTTTGTTGGTGAATTACAGCGCACTTAACTACACAGGTACTTGTCTCTTAGTGTCATATTATTTGAAAGTTTAGTATTTACGAATGCATGCACGGTCATGAAAAACTTGGAATACTGGTTTTTCAAATTCTCGCGAGGAAAAATGTATTCTTGTAACGATAGTAATGAAAAATAATAATAGGTTAGAATTAACCCAGCCAGCTACTACTTACATATAAAATAGCATGTGTTCTCTGCATATTATAGTTCAGTATAGAGATAAACTTGTGAAGCATCATTGGTTACTAGCTTTTGAATCTTTGACCCATGACAATTTCTCCAATATCATTGCCTTGCCATGTGTTATTCTCCTAAAAGTTAGACAAATAGTGGGAAAGGTTGTTTAAGACTAATAGGTCAGTGAAGAATCCAAAATTAGTTTAAATGAATCCAAGATTAGTTAGTTTTAATGCATATATTTGATCAAGATTGATAAAATCTGAATTAAAAAAAAAAAATCAAAACCAGATGTCATGGAATTGAGAGAGCTTTTTTTGAGGGGAGAGGAATATGTTCCATATATGGAGGGTTAAAATTGATTGCAGGATTTATCAGCTCTCTTTACTTCTTTCTTTTTATTTGACAACATGGTGTACATTTTCCACTCGTTTTAATAACCCTGACATGCTATACACAGGACTGGTAAAGATACTAAAAAAATATGAGAAAAAAAGCGGTGCTCTCATTCGCTTGCCTTTTATCCAAAATGTCTTGCAAGAACCTTTCTCAGCAACTGATATACTTAACAAGCTTGTGAAGGAGTGTGAGAGCTTGTTGGAACAGGTTTTCTCCATGAATGACCCGTTGGCTCCACTTGAAGCAACTGATAAGGAAGAAGGGAGCAATTGCGATGCTGCGGCCAGAAGTACACAAACTATACTTAAAATTCCCAATGAACTTGAAGAAATCAAGCATATGGAGGGCATGTACATGAGGCTAACATTATCAGCACTGCATGGCTTAAAGAAGATCCGGAGTGAAAGCTCAACAGTGAGCGAGTATTCGTTGCCACCATTTTAGAACAATACAATGGAGATAAAGAAGCCATATAGTTTTTTCCTCTTTTACCATTACTTATAGACCATATAACACCACGGTTGTATGCTAAATACCATGGTCTTGATGGTACATTCAATAGAAAAATGTCATTCTCCATCTCTTAATGTGGTATCAAATGATTGAAAGATAGGTAAAAAATAACAAATAGTTTTCCAATCACTTGATACCACATTAGAGAATGATGAAAAGGTTGGAATTTAAAGAATGGGAATAGTATTTTTCATTAGATAATCCTTTGGCCCTCTATTATATAAAATCTCAAATCTTGGATCCTTGCATCTTTTCTATAGAATGATACTATCATGAGCTTTTGAGTATTAGGAATTCTCCTAAGATATAATCCACACCTGTCAAGGTGCAGCTTAGTAGCTTGGGATGAGCTGTAAATTCAGATATCCTGAGTTCGGTTATGCACTAGGAGTTATTCTAGATTACCTAATACATGGTTCTAGCATATAAGGTTGCGTATTTGGGATTTATTCTCCAGAGATATATGATATTGTCTTGCTGAGGTTTCCTGTCATTAAAAAAAAAAAATCATAATCTAACCCACAGACTACTGAGTCTTGGGTTACTAAAAGCTCTCTATAATCAGTAGTTGGGCCATGGCTGATCTTCTGTACTCTTGATTTTTCCATGTGAAATTGAGTTGAAAAGCAGCAACACAAAGAAATATGTTGACTAGCCAATTCTATTTCAATTTATACCTTTCAGCGATGCTTTTAGTTTAGACTGAGCCCAAGAAGTGACGAATAACATTTAATCAACTCATTTCCTAATTGGCGCCAAAACCCAAATATGGATCTCCAAATAATTCTCTCTCTCTCTCTCTCTCTCTCTCTCTCTCTCTCTCTCTCTCTCACACACACACACACACACACACACACACACACACACAAAGACGACTTCCTACCATCAACCGAACACTCTCAAAGCTTCCAAGTTCCTGCCTAACCTCTTAGGAACATATGCAAGAACCCAATTCACTTGACATGACCAACCAAAATACCTAACAACCATGACTCACGAATCTTTCATTATAAGAAGACTCATTTTACTTGGCATTCCCAAGTAACTATTTATTTATTATTACTTGGCTCTTCAAAACTAAACAGAACTTAGTGTTCGACTCTCCTCCCACCCCACCCTTACATAAGAAAAAATGTCCTTGGTAGAAGAAGCACCGGGTTACCTTCAAGTCTTCTCTGATGGATCTGTGGAACGCTTAGCTCCTGAGATTGTTCCAGCCTCACTAGAGTCAACTAACGGATACACGTCTAAAGATGTGATTATTGACTCATCAAAGCCAGTTACGGGAAGGTTATTTCTTCCGAGAATAGCAAGTAGTGGGTCCATAAATAAGCTTCCTGTTATTGTTTACTTTCATGGTGGTGGCTTTTGCATTGGCTCCACCACATGGGCTGGCTACCATCATTTCTTGGGAGATCTGTCCACCGCCTCCCAATCCATCGTTCTCTCTGTTGATTACCGTCTAGCTCCCGAAAATCGTCTCCCCATAGCATATGAAGATTGTTATAGCTCTCTGGATTGGCTTGCTCGCCAAGTAGGATCTGAACCATGGCTCGAGCAGGCTGACCTTTCCCGTATGTTTCTGTCTGGGGACAGTGCTGGAGGAAACATTGTGCACCATGTTGCTATCAAATCCATTCAGAACAACAGCTGTCATATTATAAAGATTAAGGGATTATTGCCAATACATCCTTATTTTGGCAGTGAGCAGAGGACTGAGAAAGAGAAGGCTGAAGGAGCAGCAGAAGAGGTTGCAAGCAATGACATGTTTTGGAGACTAAGTATTCCAGAAGGCTTGAACCGTGATTATTATGGTTGTAATTTCCAGAAGGCTGAATTATCCGCAACTGAATGGAGCCAATTTCCTGCTGTTGTGGTATTCGTGGCTGGTTTGGATTTCTTGAAGGAAAGGGGAGTAATGTATGCAGAATTTCTGCGGAAGAAAGGGGTTAAAATGGTAAGGCTGGTGGAGACTGAGGGAGAGTCGCATGTATTTCATGTGTTTTATCCCGAGTCTGAGGCAACCCGCCTGCTCCAACAACAAATGATTGAGTTTATGAAGAGCTCTTAACCTTCAAACTCGTCTGAAAAGAATTCTAGTCTTATTGTAAGTCGGTAATCGTAAGGACAATGGTCTTTGGAGTGCTGAATAAATCAAAAGGCAATTTAAGCAATGCTTGGCAAAAAAAAATTCCAGTCAATTTTGGATCCAAATCAAACTGAACAACTTTTCCAAATTTGCACTGCCTCTGCAGGTTGCAGGATCTTGATACAGATGAATGAAAGAAACTAACATAAATATATCTCTCACCTCAATAATTACTAATTAGGTTAAGTTTCACAGGCAATTCTGATTTGTATGCACAAAGATATACACACGCTCTAACTCTGAGGATGCTATGGACCAAATCTTACTTTTATGCGTGGAACAGATACTCTTCATCCAGCACACAATTTCTAATTTCTATTCATCAAAAGTGCTCAGAAAGCCACCAAGAAAACCAGCTCCATTGCAATTTCCACATAGCATCTCTTTTCTACCTCTGCATGGGTACAAAGGAATCATATTGATAATGATACAACAATAATTATCCAAACAAAAAATAGAAGATGATAATTGAATATTAATGTCAACTACAGCAGTTTCACTCCCCTTCTTTGACTCATAACTCGCTCTAATATTTTGTTTTTATCACATTCTAGCATTTAGCTGAATATGGAATATTAGTTTAATGAGAAAGAGGATTGAAGAATAAAAGAAGTTTAGCCTCTTAGAATCATTGTAAGGAATTTGAACTTTTCCTTCCCAATTAATATGGGATCTCATTCACCGCTGTACAATCTAGGGTATATAAAAACACTGCGCTAAATGCTAATACCAATTTGTTTAGAAGAAAGATGCTTGAAGAATTCACCAACAGCCTGCTAAGATACATCATGAGACACCACTTCAATCTAAAAGAATAGATTCGGATTCAACTGTGTATATCAAACTGTTCTCTCTGTTTGCTTTCCGTCCACGTGGGACTCAAGATTCACTGATATATCACAAGAGTTTTCCATGATAAAATTCGTAGCTCTAGGATAATGAATACGAAGGCAGTAAGATTAATGGTGGTGTTACCAGCGACAGCAATTGCAATAATAATGCACGAAAAGGGTACTTATTAGAAGTGATTACCCGCAAAGCCAACATGAGTCGCCAGCTTTAAACTGTCCGTTGAAAATATCAACAGAGTTCACTCCACTACCTTTGCATTGCGAGCATAGAACTGCACCTGCTCATTGGCCCAAACCAATAAAAATAAAAATAAACTGAAATTTTCCCCACTTTTATCCCTTTCCCATCTTCAAAAGAAGGGAACTTTACCACAGATCACCAAGTACTTTTAGAGTTGTTACCATTTCCATCACAGTCGGCACAAATCACGCTATTCGGTTTGGGGCTTTGATCACTTTTTTCAGCCTACTTGGACAGGAGTTCGAGGGAGGAAAGACGGCAAAAACATATAGTATTTAGGGAAATGTATGAGATTATAAAGACGATGAACTACACACCAATTCATATATGCATGAAAGTTATGTTCAATAGACAGTACACAACAATTTGATAAATAAAATGGAATGAAGGGTAGGACCTTAGCTTGTATATTGCCGAATTTAGTGGCTGCTGAACTCTGGCACAAGTCAGCTCGAAAATGATTCTTATTGTAGTGATAGCCCAAGCAATTCCCTAAGCATTTAAAGAGACAGACAACTCAATTCAAGTAAAAAATGGGACTTTCATTTGCTGAAGTAAATTCAAGGATGAAGAGAGAGAGAGAGACCTGGTTTTGGTGTGGCTTTGAAGGAAGCAACGGGTGCTGAGAACAGAGCAGAGGCCATTGGAACTTTGGTCCAGCTAAAAGTTGGTTGGATGGAACAGTACCGAGTTAGATTTTTTTTTTCCTTATTTATTTAGAGGCCACGTGGCTCAGTGTCGGCCCATGGGTTGAAGATAGGCCCGGGACCATTACGAGAAATGGGTAAGATGTTTACATAACGTCCGAAAGAGGAAAGGAACTCAAGCCCAAAGAATAAGTAGTCGTAGTGTAGGCAGGCCGGGCCTGGGTGGCATGAATCAGATTGACAAATTAGGAAATTCATAAATCCAGATTAAAAAGAAATGATATTTATAATTTTAGAAAATATAAATTTTGTATTTTTATTTTAAAAATAAAAAATAAAAAATTTTAGATCTTATATATTTTTAAATGATAGATCTTGTATTTTTTTAAAAGAAATGTATGAAATTTACATATTTTATAACTGTTTTTAGCATTACTCGTGAGACTAAATCTAATCATTACTTAACAAACAAATGTTATCTATATTTTTCAGAATTTTGTTTTAAGATAAAGTATTTTAAATTAAAGTTTAAATATATCTTATACATTTGCTACATATATTTAAGATTAACTCTTCAAAAATATTTATTATTCTTCTAACTATTCTTCGTTCATCATTATTTTAATATCATATAAAGAATGATAGCTAAAAAAATAATAGTTATTCTATTATCAAGTTAATATGTAAAGCACAAACAATATCTATATCATTTAAATTGTAATATTTTATTTGTATAATTCAAATTTTAAAATTTATTTTTTATATTAAATTATGTCATTTAAATATTTTAAGAAGTGTATTCTACAAACCAACTTAATAATAGATAATAAATAATAGTAATTAATCAATGTTCTTCATAATTCGTAATTTTATGATCTAAAAAATGATAAATAGTAATTGACTGGTGTTTTTCTAAACTTTTTAGTATATTATTTTTTAATAAATCTTATTTTTAATATGTTCTAGATTTATTATTATTTTTTAAAATACATAAAAATTACACTCTCCAAAATTATATATAGCATTATCAATTTATTAAATAGTTTGCTTATGAATTTATTGTATTTTTTTGAATAAAAAAATAATATTTATTAAAAATAAATTTTTAATATATTTGAAATTTATTATTTTTTTAAAAATTCATAAAAATTATAAATATCATTTGTATTCGTTAGAATATTAGGAACAAATTTTAAAATATATTTATTGATTTATCTTAGGGCATTCACGGCAATATGGTGTTAGTCGTGAATATATAAACCGGCACCAACACCACTCTCCGAACCCTATCAGATACTGTTGGAATCAGTAGCACTCTGAGCCATCGTCGAGTTCTCCGCTCTCTCGAAATCTCTTTCCCCCAAAGTTGATTATTTTTCCGCTAACCGTTTTCCTTTGCAGACTCTACAAACCCTAACCCTAGCCATATTTTTTCAACTTATTCACAGCTTCAGGGGTAATTACGATCTTATCCTCCTTAAACCCTAAGCTTTCATTTTCTCCTTAAAACTTCATCTTCAAATCCCTATTTCCTCTTTCAAACTCTGGATTCAATTTAATTCTGAAATACCCTATCTCATTTTCCCTTTTCCCTCTTATTTCAAGTTTCGGAACCCTAATTACTGATCTCTGTGTTTGTTTATGTAGAATATGGGAGAAACCAGGGAGAACGATGGGTACGAGGAAGAGCTTGTTGACTACGACGACGAAGAAGCCCATGCCCCAACTTCCGCGGTCAAAGTTAACGGCGAAGGCGCCAAGAAGTGAGTAGATTAGTCCTTGGAACTCTCATTTTGATTTTGGATTTTTTTTAAAGTAATAAGAAGTTTTATTAAGACAAGTAAATAGGCATAGCCTAATTACACAGGAAGTATACAAGCCGATACATCTAAATACAAGCATTTTGATTTTGGTCTATTCCAGTTTTATAGGGAAAACCGGAAACGAACGAACTACTTAGTCTAAAGATTTGATTCTTGCATATTACTATGGAGAAGTTTAAACATGAGTAGCATAAACCAAACTGTTCATTTATACATTGTTGAGTACCTGTCTAACCACTTACTTCGGCGCTTTTCATGATGGATTGATGATTTTCTCAGCATTTTTCTGGTTCTATGGATTGTACCCGTGAGATGCTCCCATTGTAATTATGTTCCATGTATGTTTATTAATACCATTATTCCGTTCTGTTTGTTGTGTAGGGGCTATGTAGGAATTCACAGTTCAGGATTCAGGGACTTCCTTTTGAAGCCAGAGCTTCTTCGAGCTATTGTGGACTCGGGATTTGAGCATCCTTCTGAAGGCAAACTATTAACTCATTTTCTTACCATTTTTATTTTTGAAGCACCTATAAAAAAAAAAAAAAACGATTTTTATTTGTGAAGCTATATCATTTTTGTAACCAGCCCACAATTTTATTTTATTTTTTTAGAAATTTGGAATGGTTAGCATTATATCTAAATATGCGTAGCTAGTTTTAATATTTTTTTAGATGTTCTTTTCCTATTGCACATTTATAAATCATATCCTTTCTTTGATGTAGAAATATGTTATGTGGTCCTTGCTATGGTCGTTTTACCCTTGTGAATTTCTTAGGTCAAAATGAAATGCGTGCCTTTATGTTTTGGCAAAAATTGTAGCTCACTGGGTCATTTTAATTTGGCGTTCAATAAAGATTGGTTTTGTGTGTATTTTATTGAATCTAAAATAATTACAAATTTCTAAAATATAATGGCTTTTGCGCTGTTTAAAAATTTTTAGCCTTTGGAACCTTCTTCTGGATAGTTTTTATTTTTATTTTTATTTTTTATTAATTTGTTGATGTCATGATATTTTCAGGTAATATTCTATTGTTATAAAGTTGATTTCGGAGAACTTATGTGAGTCTGGTAATCCTTTGGATTAAAGGATCTGAGGGATTATATTTTACTTACCAATGGTTCCTTCGATCCGATTTTCTTTGGTTCATCAGTGCAACACGAATGCATCCCTCAAGCCATCCTGGGCATGGATGTCATTTGCCAAGCTAAGTCTGGGATGGGGAAAACCGCTGTTTTTGTTCTTTCAACATTGCAGCAGATTGAACCTGTTGCAGGACAAGTTTCTGCAATTGTGCTGTGTCATACAAGGGAGTTAGCATACCAGGTATATTCAAGATCTTTCAGTGTTACTGTTCCATGGGTGAGTCCTAAGGGCTCTGCCGTGGGGTGGTTCCCCCGTCATAAAAAAGATCTTTCATTGTTACATAGCTCATAATTTTAAATATGCTGGCCTTACATTGTAAAGCTTTTTTTTTTTAAAATATTTTTACTTATCAAAAAAAAAAAAAAAAAACATTGTAAAGCTTTTTGGGTCATCGTGGTCCCTCATTTGTTTGTACCCATTTGTTCTGTAGATTTGTCACGAGTTCGAGAGATTCAGTACGTACTTACCCGATCTCAAGGTGGCTGTCTTCTATGGTGGTGTCAATATCAAAGTTCACAAGGATTTGCTGAAAAACGAATGCCCCCACATTGTTGTTGGAACACCTGGAAGAATATTGGCATTGGCAAGAGATAAGGACCTTTCTTTGAAGAATGTGAGGCATTTTATTCTTGATGAATGTGACAAGATGCTTGAATCACTTGGTATGGTTGACCCCCCTTCCTTTAATTATTAACATACTGTTTCAGTGTCAAGTTTTTGTATAGCTGTAGTCATCATATGCTTTATATGTTCTGCAGACATGAGGAGAGATGTGCAGGAGATTTTCAAGATGACTCCTCATGATAAGCAAGTTATGATGTTCTCTGCAACACTCAGCAAAGAAATCCGCCCAGTTTGCAAGAGATTTATGCAAGAAGTAATGTTCTATGGCCAGTACTACTTGAATTTAGAAGTCTATTTTATGAAAATCTGGTGCTTCCATCACTGTTAGCTTGCACTTGGGGTTGTATTTTCACTATGTATCCAGTCATTTTTTTTGGGAGGTTTAGTAGGGTGAAGCTTTTTGTCCGCCCAATAATTGTGCGAGATTGGTGTTTAACTGACCTGAACTTCTGATTTTCCTTCACTTGTTTCACTCCTTTTACTTGCTTACCTTAGGTGTTGGGTGTGTGTTTTTACTTCAAGTTAAGTTATTGAAACAAGAGAAGGGAGATGGGGAGGGTAGTTGTCTACCTGGGTTGTGCTGTCAACTGTATGATACATTTCTGTGCGATTGGCATGGCTTAAAATGTACGTGCGGGGGAGAAGCAGATGGAGCAGGATCTTGATACGGGGGATGTGCATCCATCATTAATTTCGTTCTGGATTCCAATAGCTTGAGGAAAGGCCCTAATATGATTTACTGTGCCATTTGTTCCTTTCAGCCAATGGAAATTTATGTCGACGACGAGGCAAAGTTAACCCTTCATGGTCTTGTTCAGGTATTATATCCTTCTGAGATGATTGTTAGTTTTATTTGGTAGTCTCTGTGGATTTATCTTACCTATTACAATTTAAATTGCAGCACTACATCAAATTGAGCGAGTCGGAGAAAAACCGCAAGTTGAATGACCTCCTTGATGCATTGGACTTTAATCAAGTTGTTATCTTTGTCAAAAGTGTCAACAGAGCAGCTGAGCTTAACAAGCTACTTAAGGAGTGCAATTTCCCCTCTATATGCATCCATTCTGGCATGTCCCAAGAGGAAAGGTTTGTATTGGAGGCAACTTGTATGCCTGTCAAAATACTTTTGACTTTAATTTGTTATTGGTTTTTTTATCAATTTGATTGTTTATTGTTATATGTTGTACTGTGTATATATGCCCATATGTTATACAGCTTATTCTATCTTTTTTTGACTTGTATATTTTACTTGCCAAAAAAAAATTCCGAGTTGTATATTTGAATTTATTGGTATTCTGTGTATATGAAGGGATATCATCCTGGCAAAACTATAGATGTAGTGTATATGTTGTATGCTTGTGTCTTGATATTGCATTATATCTCTATTTGGGGAGGAGTTGACTTCTATCATTATATGTTTTTAAAATCCAGCTTTCTTGACAGTAATACAAACCGCATTCAATTGTACGTGCATGATTTATAATCCTAAGTTTTGTGTTGCTTGGTTTATATGTTTTATCAAGAAAGGTAGGTAGTTATTCCACTTGATATAGTTTTTGTGCTTGAAATTGTAATCTTGGGTTCTTGTGTAGTTCCATATGCTATTCCTTCTGTTAGCTTGACATTGGTTTGGTTGGAAAATTCGTGAATCATTCAAGAATTCAGCTGGATTGATTGATTGATTGATTTATTTATTTATTTTTTAAATTTCAGTCTGTTCCAGATACTGCTACCCAATGACGAATAGTTGCAAAACACATGTTTTTATTAAAATGTGGGACACTGAAATTATTGTGATTGGTATGCAATTTGCAGGTTGACACGCTACAAGAATTTTAAGGAGGGGCAGTCGAGGATTCTTGTGGCCACAGACTTGGTTGGTAGGGGGATTGATATTGAACGTGTTAACATTGTCATTAATTATGACATGCCAGATTCTGCAGACACTTATCTCCACAGGGTATGTTCTGATTAAATTTTCCTGCATTTAATATAGGTTGTGTCGTTATTCCTGATGTTTTTGACTGCTAACAGGTTGGTAGAGCTGGTCGGTTTGGAACCAAAGGGCTTGCAATTACATTCGTTTCATCTGCTTCCGATTCGGAGGTTCTCAATAATGTATGCAATTAAGTTTTATTAAAATTTCCTTCCATTGGGTTTTCACTTGGTAAAAAAAATCTCTATCTACCAAAAAATTGGTCCGAGTTAAGGACCTTTTACCTTCTGTCAGGGTACTTTGCACGACCCTGACAGAAATGGTAATGAGGCATACCCCTGAGGCAGTGGTTGTCCGGAGGGACATCTCCCTCCCACTGCAGCACTGCTGTAGGAGAGGACCCTATCCCGCTGGTTTTCTTTTTAAATCTGGTGCATTTTTATTTAGTGATTTATATGTTTAATTTTTAACTTTTGACAAGTGGTATGCCACATGGCAACCACTGTTTCGGTGGCATCACACTGCAACATTTTGTCAATGTTGTACTTATGTAAGAAAAAAGTCATTTTGTCAATATTCTGGAAGGGAGACTGACAGAAGGACCTCTTTCATCTTTTTAGAGGTCCTTAGCTAGTGGTGCCCTTTTTACTTGTAAAAAAGTCCTTAACTTTTAAAAGAAAAAAAATTAGTTCATGGACCTTTTATTTCGAGTTAAAAAGTAAGGATCAATATTCAAATTTCCCTTTTAATTTTAATGTTTTGTTTCTCAATTTATTGGCAGTTTGATTTACTTTTGTTCTTTGCATAATTGCAGGTTCAAATGAGGTTTGAGGTGGATATAAAGGAACTTCCTGAGCAGATTGATACCTCTACATACAGTAAGTTCTCTTGAGTCCATGTGGTAGCGATGCCATCTATCCTTGAACAATTTGATTAAAACTCATATTATTTATTTGGTTAGGAGAAATTGGGACCTATTTGACCATTTGAATTGGATATATTGAAAATTATGTGTTTTGGTTTGTCAAAAGTCTTATCATGTTGTTTTTGAGTTTTCTAGATTCGGGGATTGAGATCACCTATAATTTCTGTTCGGATTCCAAGGCCTACTTATGGTGTGAGGGAGAGAAACGTAGCGAATGGGTTTACAACATTTAGTTGTTCATTCTCTCTCTCTCTTTTTTTTTTGTTTGAAATCAGAGAAAAGTCAATCATATTAATCTGAAATATGGCATTCAGCCATTACAAGAGGTTTAATACAATCAGCAATACAGTCAATATCCAAAAGTTCATGATCTAAATTCACTGCTGTCTGTGCTAGTTGATGGGCAACACCATTCAATTCTTGCTTAACATACTGTATAGTCCACTTAGCATTGCACCAAAGTCTGTTAATATCTGATACAAGACACTGAAACTTCCCAGCAGGAGGATCACGCATGTTAGTTGTTCATTCTCTTGGCAACATTAAACAATCAATAAACATTGTATTGCTCACACACTTTCTGTTTCTGATCTAAGTTTTAGAATTCGGGTAAGAATTTTAGAGGATCCAGATCAATCAGTTTTGAAAGTTTGGTGTCATATTACAGTTTTATCTTATTAATCAAAATCCCACCCTTTGTATAACATTACCTTTCACATGGCTTTCCTGTTCTCTCTAGCTATGGGTTCCAATTGTTTTCACTAACATCCTTATTTTCTGTGGATGAGTAGATATAATGTGTTCCTTTTTTTTTTTTTCTAAATGCTATTTCTAATTTTTTTTTTTTAATGCTATTTCTAATTTTATGGTAGTATTTGCGTCTTAAAAGCTTTTGGATGGGTAAAACATAATTAGCTTATTTGTTAAATGTATGTTGATTGTAGTTGAGCTCTTTACGGCTGTTAGTTCATTTGGCTTCGTGGATTTTGCAGATACTATTATATTTTGGTATGGATCATACTTTTAACAATTTGTTTTTTCTAAATTTGTTGTTTGTAGTGCCATCATAAGTGGGTGGAGGTCGCTTTGGTTGGCATATCCACAACGGCGCATCTTACTTGGAAAATGTAGGGGGCAGAACCATAATGTCGAACTAATATGAAACAATTGGGGTTTGAGAAATAGCAGTTGCTCAGATCTGGTGTACACTTGAGAAGTTAAAATGTAGCTTTTGAAGAAAAACTTGTTGCTAGTGGTTCAGCACGCGAGGAATTAGGTCTTACACTATTATTCTATTAGGACTTTGCCGTGGAGTTGCATTTTGATTTTTGGCCTTGATTTTTCGTATTATGTACTAATCAGAGCTTCTTCTTTCTTTTTAATTTGTGGAACTTGAAATAGAGGGAAACGCCTAAACCCACCGAGGGTTTGTCCCGATGGTCTGGATGGGGTGCCTTTTATATATATATATATATATATATAATTATTAAGGAGGTTTTTTTTTAATGATGTTGTAATATTTTCTAAAAAAATATTTAAAAGTATAAAAAAAATAAAAGGTAAAATGGTTTTCTCGGTAGAATTTGTAGGCTACGGTTATATAAGTACCATCTAATGGTCAATTAATATATTTAATTAGCAGACGTAAATTGTAATCAAATATGTGTGGCGTGGTTGTTGTTGTGTTCGAGAATAATTTACTTTGTCCATTTTATTGGCCGTATAGGTAAAATAAGCCACCTGTTTGCCGGCTGGCCCCTTAAAAAATACAAAGCGACAAAAGGCCTTTCAAATCTCAAATTCATCTATTGTTTCTAGAATGGACAAAATATAAGCTTCAAATAGATCTTTGAATGTTCACTGAACCCAAATTCCATTATTCGTAAGCTTTTGACAAATAAATGCCAGTTGCTGTATTTTTGCCGTATTCCCAAACTATACCTATACGTCAAAGAATGGGCTTTTTGCTTAATGCTGTGTCCATCAGCAAAGCATGCTTTTGCTTTTGCTTTTGCGCTTGTATCTCTGTACGTTTATCATTCAAGCATGTTTAGGCTACCCCGTCGAACCAGTAAGTTTCTCCTTCACTTCATTCAACCAAGAAAGTTGCAACACTGTGCAGCTTATCTGCATGGGTTCTGTGACTGCAAGCGATGGATACTTGAGCATAACGCCGGATCCACAGCAAGGCAAAGGCAGTTCAACCTCAAAACCTCTACCGCTAAACAATGTTGGTCGGGTTCTGTACTCCCACCCTTTGCTTGCTTGGCCGGCCAATATCTCAACCACCTTCACTGTAAGGATTTCCGCCTTCCGAATTCAACGGGCTCCGGTGATGGAATGGCTTTTGTGTTCGCACCAGATAATTGTCCCTCACCACCTGATAGCTATGGCTCTTATCTCGGACTCCTTGATCGATCATCCTCTTATTTGTTTAAGTATGCGATAATCCTCACAGTCTGGAATCATAACCGTTTCTCCTCTATTTTCCTTACAATCACGACTTCCTAAAACTGCAAAGAACTATACTAATAAAATATGAATCCTGATTTGCCAACCAAACTTAATTCGTGCCCCAAAGTTTCTGTAATATTCTTTCCCTATTGATTACTAAATTTTTTTCATCACCATCTTGTGCTCACCTTTCGTTCATAATAAGTTTATCACCAGTCAAATTGAAAGAAGCGCCATTTTTGTTTAAGTATGCGATAATCCTCAGATTCTGGAATCATAACCGTTTCTCCTCTATTTTCCTTAAAATCACGACTTCCAAAAACTGCAGAGAACTATACTAATAAAATATGACTCCTGAATTGCCAACCAAACTTAATTCGTGCCCCAAAGTTTCTGTAATATTCTTTCCCTATTGATTCCTAAATTTTTTTCATCACCATCTTGTGCTCACCTTTCGTTCATAATAAAAACTTTTAAATGCAGGTGAAAGGGAGTACATGGCAGAGATATGCACAATAGGGCGTCTTAGACACAAGAACTTAGTGCAACTCCAAGGTTGGTGCCATAAGCGGGAGCATCTCCTCTTAGTGTACGAGTATATGCCGAATGGTAGCCTGGACCATTTCATCGGAATAGCGTTTCTCGACTGGAAAACGAGGTACAATATATTAAAAGGGCTGGCATCGGCATTACTATACCTGCACGAAGAGTGTGGCAACCCTGTTGTTCATCGAGACGTTAAGCCAAACAATGTGATGTTGGATTCTGATTATAATGCTCATTTAGGTGATTTTGGGCTCGCAAGATTGCTTGAAAACGATGCTTCTGTAACAACCGTGTTAGCAGGAACTCCAGGATACTTGGCCCCAGAAGCAGGCTACACGGGGAAGGCTACCCCAGTATAGGACGTGTATAGCTTTGGCATGGTGGTACTAGAAGTTGTATGTGGGAGAAGATCAAAGAGTATCAGGGGCGAAACTAGTTTAGTAGATTATGTGTGGAATTCATATGGGAAAGATGAGATGCTCGAGGTTGCTGACAGAAAGCTTGAAGGTGAATTTGATGATGACGAAGTGAAGAGGACTCTAATTTTAGGGCTTGCATGTTTGCACCCAGATTCTATGTTCCGACCTAAGATGAGAAAAGTGGTGCAGATCCTTCTGAACCCAAACGAGCCCCTGATTAAGTTGCCTGAAACTCGACCTACTGGTGGAGTGTATATATCTGTATCTTCTTCTGCTGCTGCTTCCACAACCACTAGTTTTGGTTCTAAAAGTAGCTGTTCATTGCTTCACTCACCCTTGACATCCCCAAGTGAGATTGAGGTTCAGTATGACTAGTTACTGATTACATCATACATAATGAAATTGACTAGCATGAATCACATATACACTCACATTTCAATTTTTTCTTGACAATCTTTTGCATTTTGTCCTTGTCTTGTGGGTGTTTTATTCATGTATAGAACATAATTTTTCACAGGGTGGGAAAGATTAGAGTCCTGATCTGATTTTTATTTACACTCAGTCCCTTTTTGGATGCAAACTCTAGCAATTTATTTATTTACTCGTTTTATTTTTCATGTAAAAGTAGCGATTGGTGGGATGGTCGTAGTTGTTGACTTTAGCGTTTAAACTTTTTGAGCTTGATCAAATATATCCAACCCGGCCTACCAGCTCCAGTTGAGAGTGAAAGAGCTTCAAAGTGTTTTTTTTTTTTTGGTCGAAATATCATTAGAAGGTACCTCCAGGTCCACCAATATTGCAACAAAAAGGGTAATGAGACGAGGAAGATGATGGTGGCGAGAGAGACAAAAAGAGGGGGACAGCGTGAGAAACTTTATGGGACTGAGCAAGACTGTGTCTGTGTGGAGCGTTGTTCCTTGCTCCACATTAAAATTACATCATTCACTCTTCGTTCTTCATTCTCATTAACCCTTATTAGAAAATTTTCAGTGTAAACAGTTTGCATATATTTTGATTTTTTTTTTTTTTTTTTTTTTTTATATCAAGAATCCAATCAACCTTTGCTTCTTATTAACTTTTATTCTAATATGTTAATATCATGGAATTAGCTTAGAGTTTCTTAGGGATCAGCGTTGTAGGAAAATGATCGCCTGTGCCACCGACATCCTTAACAAAACAACCTAACACCTGTGGTTCGGTCCCACATCCATGACTTTCTTCTTGGAGCGCGAGATAACCCAGAACTTTACCGGAGGGTCATATGAATGGATTTAAAAAAGAAAAAAGAAAAAAACTCTTTACTTTATTGGGCTAATGAAATAGAATTGAACTATTAAGATTTTATAATTAATTTACATAAAACAATTAAAGAAAAAATCTTCTCAATTTTACTTAAAATTTATGATATTTATTTAGTGTCGAATATATGATATTTTGATTATCGTGTTTCTAAAAATGATTCGAAATTATATTTCAAAAAATTAATGCATATTTTGGGTATTTATTAAAAGGATTAGTTAAAATTTCTCGGTATTAATTCATATTACTGTAGATAAATGCATGTCGGTCGTTTTATGAGTAATAATTTAATTTTGCGTGTTCATACCAATATCCACCCTATATGCCTAAATGAATTCCCATAAAATACGTGACACAAAATGGAAAACATAGGACGAATCCTTCATTGAAAATATCTATGAAGGATTCATTGACATTTTAGAAAGAGTTTTGTTACATACAAGTACAGTCGCGCACTAATTTATATATCAATACTGATTTATTCATATTTAAAATTTAAATTAATACTGTTTTCAATAAAATTTATTTTTTAACCAATCACATTATATTAGTGTACAGATTAGTGCATAATTATGCTTGCAACTATATTTTTCTTTTTAGAAAATAAGAACAAGAATATTAAAAGAGACTCTTTTGGAAAATGAATAATTATTCATGATTTCATTTCAAAATTGCATGTATATTTACAGTGGTGTTTTCTAAACTTTGCAATGGATCCTTGTAAGGGTTTTAACTTTTTAATTTAATGCCCCATATGATTAACAAAAATAATTAAGAAATGACATTTTTCGCCTTGGATTTTATCTGCATGAAATACGAGTCATCATGACCAAAATTTATAAAAATAAAAATAAATAATAATATTACTCAAAAATATAATTAGGAATAATAATCAATAATAAATTCGGTGGTTCAAATGGACTGGTTCTCATGGTGGACCAAATAAACAGAGCTTTGAATTAAAATAAATAAATAAATACAAGATATGGATAGCTTTATAAATTAAATGGATAAACATTTTTTCGCGTCGTAACGCTACCGAACTTGCAATTACGCACCTACTGCTACTTAAAATAATAAAAAAAAAAAACAAATGGAAAATTAATCAATATATATATAATTAATATATTATTATGGTTACCAAGTCAAACTCTGTACAACACAAAACAAAGCCACGGATGCTATTAATTTATCCACAAATAATTGAAATAACAGCTCGAAATTCTCTTGGAATTTTATTATTATTATATTTTATTAAGTTATATTAATTTATAAATATGTTAATATATTTTTTATATACTTTTCACTTATTGATATAATGTATTTATGTTTGCAAAATCATAGAATTATCTTTGTTTTATAAATTTTCATTTTTGAAAAAAAAAAAAAAAAAAAAAGAAAAAAAAAGGTGAGAACTTCCCAATTGAGAAATGTTTAATAAATTATAAAATTATTTTATTATAAAATAAATATGTAAAACTACGTTAATTAGTAAATTTATTTTTACAAGATTTCTGCTACGTCACTTCTCTTCCAAATTTATACGCCAAAGGAGACATGAAAGCTTTTAGAATCTCATGCCACAACGAACTCTTCATTGGCTTCTGGTCTCTGTCTTGCACTATACCTCTTTCGCTGCAGTTTCAGTTTTTTAAACTCCCCGAGTTCCAATCCCCACCCCTCCGAACACCCAAGACCCAAACAAGTGAACAACTCTCCAATTCAACCCACCCCCCCACCACAGCGCAGCGCGAGCAAGAGTAACTGCGACAATGGGCAGGGGCGGTACTCTTAGCGACAGCGTCGTCAGGAAGGCGTTTCTGGCCTACGCATACGTCTTGATCTGGATCGCCCTCAGCTTCACGGTTATCGTCTACAACAAGTACATCCTCGACAAGAAGATGTACAACTGGCCCTACCCAATCTCCCTCACCATGATCCACATGGCCTTCTGCTCCTCCCTCGCATTCCTACTCGTCCGCGTCCTCCGCCTCGTCGAGCCTGTCACCATGTCCCGCGAGCTCTATATCTCCTCCGTTGTCCCCATCGGCGCCCTCTACGCCCTCTCCCTCTGGCTCTCCAACTCCGCCTACATCTACCTCTCCGTCTCCTTCATCCAAATGCTGAAGGCTCTCATGCCCGTCGCCGTCTACTCCATCGGCATCCTCTTCAAGAAAGATCCCTTCAAGTCCAACACCATGGCCAACATGCTCTCCATCTCCCTCGGCGTTGCCATCGCCGCCTACGGTGAAGCCAGATTCGACTCCTGGGGCGTCTTTCTCCAATTGGGTGCCGTGGCTTTCGAGGCCACCAGGCTCGTCATGATCCAAATCTTACTCGCCTCCAAAGGAATTAGCCTGAACCCCATTACCTCCTTGTACTACGTCGCGCCCTGCTGCTTTGTTTTCCTCTTCCTGCCGTGGATCTTCGTTGAGTACCCGGTGTTGAAGGAGTCCTCTAGCTTCCATTTCGATTTCGTGATCTTCGGGACCAATTCTTTGTGTGCATTCGCCCTGAATCTCGCGGTGTTTTTGCTGGTGGGAAAGACTTCGGCTTTGACCATGAATGTGGCCGGTGTGGTAAAGGACTGGTTGTTGATCGCATTTTCGTGGTCCGTCATTAAGGACACAGTGACACCCATTAATTTGTTTGGGTATTTCCTTGCGTTCTTGGGCGTTGCTTATTACAACCACTCGAAACTGCAGGCTCTGAAGGCGGCGGAGGCGCAGAAGAAGGCTGCGCTGGCCGATGAGGAGTCTGGAAGGTTGTTGGAAGAAAGGGAAGGAGACGGATTGGGAAGGAAGAACGAATCGCAGGATTAGGCTAATTAAGAGTTCTAGCAATTTTAATTGAAGGAAAAGAAAAATATGGAAATAAGAAGAAAGGAATGAATTTGGGCTTTTGGTCTGCTAGCTTGGGTTGCCTTCTTTAGCAATGTTTATGAATTTGAGATTCGATCTAAGGCTTAGGGCCATTCTTGTAGCTTAGTTGTGTAAGAATCTCAAAAGCCCTATGTTTTCAGTGTTTTTTTTCTTCTTCTTTCTGAATTATGTTTGTGTACGAGCTCGTTCTTATAATTTTTTCAGTATGCTTATTCATTCATAGTTGTTTCTTTTTGCCAGTTGATTTGTTTTTTGATGCGATTACGATTTAGCATCTGCTTGCATGTACATCGCATGAAAGCCCACATTTTAGGCTCTTATGTACAATTCGTCTGATATCATAACATTTATCTGGAAGTTTGAATGGAAGGGAGAAAAACATCTCTCTGAAATAAGAAAGAATGATCTTGGTACTATAATCTCTCTGGAATTGCAATCTTTAAGGCTTGCCTCTCTTTTTATTCAGCAATGTGCTTGACCTGTTGGTGTGACTTTGATAACCGGATGAGAGGTACTTGAATTTGATACATGCAAGCTCCTGTTCATTAGCAATGGCTAAATCCCAGCACATGCTATCACTCTCTTCCACCCATACCCTAGGTTTCTGAAAAACGAGCATTGGTCGTTTTGCCATTCTAGGTAAGCCTTTGATTTCAGTCAGGTTTTATCTCCTACCTCTGTGGCTTTTCTTCTCTGCTTGCAGTTGCAAAGTTGGAAGTGGTACTGTTAAGAGAACTAGTAAAGGACAAGTTTCCAAGAGCCTGGAAACCCGGTTCTATCTGCATGTTCTACGCTTTATTCTGCCTTTTCGTGGTTTTTCTTCTTTGCTTTTGTCATAAAGCGGTACTGTTTAGAGATCTAGGCAAGGACAAGTTTCCAAGAGACTGGAAACCCGGTACTTTCTGCATGTTCTGAAGTAAATTGATATACGAACGAATCCTTTTACAGGGTACCTGTATACAATTATCATACTGCTAAACCATGTATTATGTCAAGCTATGTACCTTTTTTTTTTCTTTTTTTCTTTTTCAGTTTACCATAAGATTAGAAGACTTCCCTCAGCTTGTTGATTTTCTGATGTTTGAACCAGTGGATGGAATTCACAGATGAATCACTTCTTTGAGTTCATTTCAGAACACCCTGTGGGGAACCACGTGAAAGTTTGCAGTCTTTCATCTTGAACACCCACAGTGTACCCTTTTCAGGAAAAAATGATCCAATCAAATCTCTCTCTCACGTGAATTCTCTGAGCCCCCTCCCACCTCTTCCCTAAGCTTTACCGAGCAGGCTATGAGGCTTTTGAAGTGCTAGAATATGTATGGTTTGGGAAGGCACGTTTGCTGACACTACGTGATTTCCAACAACTTTACGAATCAACATTCCTAAACTTCTTATTTTTTTTTTTTTTTTGTTTGGTGCCCTCCTAAGGTCCGAAACTACCACCCCAAGAACAATGATTTTCTATTGGCATGTGCATGCACTCGAACAAGTGCACCTCTTTCTCCACCCACTTCTGCAATTTAGTTTATTCTTGTTGGATGTATCATCCTGTTGTGTATTCATGAATATCTGAGCTAAGAGTTGAATTGAACTCTGTTAGCCACGTAAAAGAGATACTAGTGGCTGGCTGTTGATGAATTCAAAGTAGTGATCTCGACAAGTTGCATGAAGCTATAAAAATGAGAGACAGAGGTTTTGAATTAACACTCATATAAATGTTATCGACAATACAGCCTTTAACTTAGCACAATGTATTTAATTATACCATACCCAGCCTGCTTGCATGGTGATTTTACTACAACAATTTTACCAATTTCATGTCACTGGTGACCTATTATGGTTGACGTACTAAGAAACAATTTTTTGGGAGTCAAAGGCTAACATAAATGGCTCAAAATGATGCTGCTCTAATACGATGCTCATATGCTCACATTAAATTAAATAATAAATAAAAAGAAAGATATATAGATTTATGTGATTCAACACAAAGATCCAAGAGTATTTTGAGAACACTATGTTCAATGATTTTACACTCATAAAATTGAGTAATGCTATATATAATAATGGAGTATATAAACGTTGTGTAGTTGTTTTTTTTTAATACAATATTACACTCTAAGATTTACATCAATTTTTTTCATTTAAAGCTTGTATTTATTAATTTTTTTAAAAATAATTATATGACATTTATGTATTTACAATTGCAACTGTTATTTCTTCTATTTTTATTTGGATATTATTTTTTAAAAAAATACTAAATGTACTTAAAAAATACTTACAAAAAATTTACTTCTCCTCATGTCAGTAATTGATATATTGAAAATCATGAAATTTAAAATTTAAAATTTAAAATTTAAAATAAAACTAACTAAATGAGTCTTGCAAATAAAAGTGTAAGTATATATAACACTATTCAATTAATTCGCTGTATGTTTTCATATTTCAGTCTCACCTCTTAATTAATATTTATGTCAATAATTATATATAAAAAATTATAAATTTATTTTAGTTGGTAGATTTTATAAATTGTAATACGTACCTCTAAAATACATTACTGTCGATCATCATCCTTCTCTTATCATCGTGTCACGATCCTAGTCGTCGATAAAAATGGCGCAGTCCTCCGTGGAGTGATGGGCAACTGCGTCCGTCGGATTCAACGACGACCTCGGCATGCTCTGATCCTGCGTGATATTTTCTGTCCACGTCGTAAACTTTCAGTTCTTTCCACTTGGTCGGCTAATACATTGTCCACGTCAATGACCATCTACCTCTCGATACACTTTTTTTTTCCTTTATATTCTCACCGGCGGCCTCGCTGGGAAACCAGAAGGCATCAAACTGAGATGATTCCGAGCCGGAGTTGCTCTGTCTCCGAAATCATTGGATAACAGAGCGAGACGCTGAACGAATTGAGAAAAATGAGAAGAACCTCTTTGATCGCTTCGTCTTTTTTCTCGTTAGAGTTAGCTCCTCGAACCTTGAAGTCCCGCATCAATGCGGTTCGCCCCTCCTCTGATCCGTCCTATATATCTTCTCTTAAGCCATCAGGTCCTCTCTCTCTCTCTCTGCACACACCCACCTATGTAGGTATATATGTTTCTGTATGTATATATGTGTATAGAACATCATAGTATCAGTATGTTGTAATGTATGTCCACTTAATCTCATATCATGCCTGCTCGATTTATCTCCTTTTTACATAACATCTGATACTTTAAGAGGGATCTCATGAAGAAAAATGGAATTATATGTCTTTGCTGGTTTTGAATTTTCTGCTGCATAATTTTTTTTATTGTGTCAGGACTTAATTACTCTCTCTCTCTGTGGGTAAAATTTCTATTTCATCTTCTCTTCTTCCGTGTCTAATCGAAGTTTTCTGTGATAAAAACTTGAGGCTGAGGGTTGAAATGCGAACATTACAGCGCCGAGACCTGTTTGCTAACTACAGAATGTGGTCTTATCTGGCCTTAAAAATGAAAAATTGACTGTATATAGAAGAATGAATAATGTTATGATACATGGAAAATTTGGGTATTTCTGGCGAGTATGAGAGAAATCATTGTAGGCCCCACCCAATTGCGCCCTGACTTGGTTGAAATAGTTCATGTGGAGACGCCAAAGGCTTTTTAGATTTTTCCCAACTAGAAGCCCCAGGCTTACAAAATATGATGTGTCAAACATGAAATTGTAATTATGGCATGTGGGTTTCCTTGGTAGACTATGTGGAATATAGCATATCTAACCGTGCCTCATGCATTACAGCAGTACCCCCCCCCCCCAAAAAAAAAAAAAAAAAGATCGAATAAGAGCTAAAAAATAAAGGCAATGAGTTTCTGGTTCGTTGATTCAACTTCACCTTCTTGATGCCATCTTCCTGTTCGTACGTATGAAATCTTCTCTTTCAGGACTACTCACACAGTACCGGAATCAAGTTCAACAAGGGAAGCTACAACATGATCCTGACCAGGAAACAGTTGCGATGGAATTAGAGAAGTTACTTGGGAGGCTGGACCAGTATGAAAAGGACATGGAGGAATATCATGTATGGTTCAGAATTCTGGCATTTTAATACGTTAGACATCTCAGTTTCTCTTTGGAAACCATATGCATTTACACTCTGAATAATTCTGCATCTTCCCTGGGGAATTTACAGGTAAACCTGGCTAATTGGGAGAAGGGCAGGGAGGATGAGCGTCGAAAACTCTTGATGGAGGAAGCTGAGTTGAAGCAGCAGGGAGGCATGTGGGATTCAGTTAACAAGCATCGAAGTAAATTTGTTGAAAGATGGATGTTCAGGTGAGGCACATTTCTTGTGTGAAATTCCTATCTTGAAATGTTTTTGGACTAATTAATACTTCAGTGATTGCTCTTTCCTATGAACTTCACCTTGCACCTAATTGACCAGGCACGTCAAAATGTCTAATGGGGTGTTTGGTAAAACCGTAAACCATACAACTGGGCTAGCCACAATGAATGGTAGTGGTAGTGGGATATATTGTCTGTGCATTATTAAACGTATGCTGTTATTTTTTTATTCATCTCCGTATTTAAGAACTTTCTCTTGACTCAGGAAAAAAACTGAAAATGTAGAATCGGGAGTGGGGAAATGGGTTTCATATCTCAACCGAGAGAAGAAGCTAGATTCTCTTGTTGGTCGCCGTCCAACTGCTCCTCCTGCCCCAAAAGGACTATATATATATGGCAATGTTGGAAGCGGTATTATGCTAATAATTTTTATTCATCTTTAGAGTCAATACTTTTCTTTAAAGCCTGTACTTGCCAGCAAAAAATGCTTTTGGTTTCTCATTTGACTGCATCTCCCAATGTATTATTCCATCATTCTTCCCTGCAAAATATGTTGCTGTGGATATAAGCCTCTTGCCTTCACAGTCATTTCAAGTTTCTCTGTCCATTTAACTTGTGTCAAAGTGGTTTACTGAAAGTAATACAATTAACTGAAGTAACTATTATGTTTTTGTAGGGAAGACAATGCTTATGGATATGTTTTATAGTGCCACTGATGGAATTATTAAACATCGAAGAAGGTATCACTTTCATGAGGTGAGCTTTTGGTTATGTTTTCACTACAGCTGGTCCAAGTATGATGATCATCATTCCTGTATTCTATATGGTCTATTGAAGATATGGCATCTGACTATAGCATTCTTGAACACACATGGAGTAAGTTATATTTGATTTTTATTTTTTTATGCTCAGGCTATGCTTAAAATTAATGAACATATGCATAAGATATGGAAGAGCCAGGTGGAGGAAAAGTCTTTGCAGTCTAGCGTTTCTAGTTGGATTATGAATCTTCCGTTTGATACAAAAGTTAAGGAATGGTTGGCTGCAGAAGAAAGATACAAGCAAGACATACAGATGAAAAATATTCTCCCCGCTGTAGCAGACAAGTTTCTCATTGACCAGCGATCAGATCAAAGAGGAGCTAGCATTCTTTGCTTTGATGAAATACAGGTTTGGCATAATATAAATTGAGAGAATTTTTTCTTATTGATATCTTGGCATCACTATTTTGAATTTTCTCTACTGTTATACTTTGCTGTTAGTTTAATCTCTTGGGATTGTAATTCAAAAGGTCTATTGGGCCTTCGTTCCGTGTTCAATGGGGAGACAGGCAATTTATTTATACAATTTTGAATCTTGTGTACATTTGATGATGGTAAACTAGTCAAGGGGTGCTTTTTCCTTTTTCCCCGGAAGAGAGTAAACAAAATGCCCATTATTTTGTTGAGTGAAATGCATTTGCCCTCCTAGCAATTTTATATGATGCAGTGGATTTTTTTTTTTTTTTTCTTTTTATATGCTGGAAGGTGGACATTGAACTAGTTATCTTCATTTTTGAACGATCTAGTTGCATCTCTTTTCCACCCAACTTTCCGTATTCAGATTTAGCAATTTCTTCACATTCTGTTGATAGGAGAATACTCACAGGGGCAAGTACATGTTGATAAATGAACCAGCTCGATGACTGTTCAGCTCATTATTGACTTAGATTTCTTGCTTTGTATTTCAGACTGTTGATGTATTTGCCATTGTGGCCTTATCTGGAATTATGAGCAGATTGTTGAGCACTGGAACTGTTCTTGTGGCCACCAGTAACCGAGCACCAAATGACTTAAATCAGGTGTGGCTCTAACTTGCATCACTGAAAAAGCCGACCTATTTCCTGCCTTTTTCCTGGGTAATAACATGCATGTGAATTCATATATGTTTCTATTTATCTTCGCATTTCAGTTTCGGCCATTTCTGTGTTTTCTTGATTGAGAAGTGATGAAGGTGTTTTAAGTTTGAAATCTTTTGCTAAGATAGCTTCAAATTGTGTCATAGAACTTGCTTGACTGTTGCAGACATCACCTCCTACAGTGTGCAGAGTTTCTGGAGTTTGTTTGTTTGTTTTTCACTGTTTTATTTACCCTGGAAGGTGTTTAGTCCTAAGTTTATTTCCTTTTAACATCTTATTTTTCATGCAGGATGGTATGCAGAGGGAGATATTCCTTAAATTTGTAGCCAAATTGGAGAAGCATTGTGAGATTGTTCTGATAGGAAGTGAGATTGATTATCGCCGTCTTATAGCACAAAGATCTATTGATCAGGTGAGATATTAGTAGTCTTCGTTATTACTATTTTCTTTTTCTGAGCACAAGTATGGAGCCATGACTTGTAATATTCTGGAAGAACGAAAGCAACTAGAGTCTTCAAAGGGAAGACAGTGAGAAAAATAGATATTTCCTCGACTACAGAGAACTCTACAATAAAATTAGCAAAATTTTTGAACTTCTTATCAATGCTTTTTCTTTCATACTACCATAGGTATAGATTGGTGCTTGCAATTCCGGCATATCGAGAAGAGAAGAGAAAAAAAAAAAAAAAAACCCTATGCAATTCTAAATTTAGGACTACTGTGAATAGAGCTTGGTTTTGATATTTCTTGATGAATAAAATTGTGTTTTTAAATTTATCCAAAATCAGGGTCTCTTAACAGATTCATCACAAAATTGTTTTTATGTTGGTGCTCCAGACTCTCAAGGTTTTTTTTTTTAATCCACAAGTACTTTTCTTATTCATTATTATCTGCCATTTAGATTGTATTTCTCTTTCGATTTCTCATTAAAATACCAAAAAACTCTTACCATCTTAGTCATCTCTCCCATCTCTCGTCAACAGTTGTTGATTCCTTTTTCATTTCTCATTGGATATATTAGTTGCTAACATTGGCTCTTTTATAGCTGCTCATCTACACACAAGTCCTATATTAGTTGCTAATATTAGCTCTTGTTAATGTGCCATTATCATTGCTGTTGTTTTAGTCTGTTAAGATATATATAAATGATTAGTTTGGATACAAAAAATATTTCATCTCATCTCATCATTACAACTTTGCCAAATTCCCACACAAAATACAATAAACAATTCAACATTTTCAAATTCCAAAACAATAATAATATGAAAAAATAATATTTTAACAATATTTTATTCAACTTTCAACTTTAATCTCAACTCATCTCATCTCAAAACACTATCCAAATCTCTCCAAATCTACCACTGTTCATCAGCTTAAGCTATTGGGATAAGTAGTCATCATTTTTTTCATGAATATGTTGCATATGCACCAATAACTCATCATTATATACATTATATACTAGCAAACTTATGCCCCCAAAATAAATTTTACACGAACACAATTTGCATATTTGTGTGTTAATGTTTTGTTCTGATGGTTGAAAATTGAATTGCATGAACATGCAGGCTCATTACTTCTGGCCCCTAAATAGCATTGCTGTAAATAAGTTTGAGAAAATATGGTGTGAAGTCACCAACCATTTGGGAGGACAAATTTATACAGATACTATTCCTGTGATGTTTGGCAGGTACTCATTAGTCTAGTATTATTACTTGGAAATTTTTTTGTTATGCAGTTTAAAGACATGCATGTTTTTTAGATCACAGAACATTGGAGGTTCCTAATTGCTGTGAGGGAGTGGCAAGGTTCACATTTGAATATCTCTGTGGTCAGCCGGTATTATTCTTTCCCATGTCTGAGCTCTCTTCAGCTTGAGATTTATGTCTTGACCTTGTTAATTGTCTTCAGGTAGGTGCAGCAGATTATATTGCAGTAGCAGAGAATTATCATACCGTCTTCATATCTGATATTCCGAATATGAGCATGCAAATCCGTGACAAGGTACTGTCAGTTCTGTTAGGATTATTTGTGTCTCTGTGACATGTTCACCTTGATTGATTTTAACCAGCCAAAAGTTATGAAAAGAAATTTTTTCTGTAGACAGAATAATGTTCGCCTGAGGTATATTGAAAGATGGTGAAATTTCCACGCTTCACATATATTTTTTCCTCATTTAAAGAACATTGATTGTACACTTTACAGGCACGGCGGTTTATCACACTCATTGATGAGTTATACAATCATCACTGCTGCCTATTTTGTTTAGCAGCTTCTTCAATTGATGAATTATTTCAAGGTACTGAAGAGGGTACACTTTTTGATTTGGAGAGGTGAGCGTTGTTCTTATATTAATTGAAGGTTTGATTCATTTTCTTTTCTTCTTTCTTTCTTTCCTTCGTTGCAAAATGAAATGTGATCCAAACTGGCATGCCATCACTAGGAAAGATTCTGTTTCTCAATGGACCATTGAATACTAGAAGAACTAATTCGTTTTCAATGTTTGTAATCCTTGTCATTTACAAATGAATTTATAGTGCTTGGCTCAGAAAATAAAATTCTATAGGTAATTGGTGGTCTGAGCTGTATTATGTCTCTGTGATTCTGAGTTAGTGTACTATGCTTCCAGTTTCCAGTTTGAAACAGAGATAGAAGGCGGGAAACTTCGCAGAGATGTTTTAGCAGAAGGCAATGTGAGCTCAGGAGGTACCCCGTCTGGTATTATATCAATGCAATCCGGCCAAGAAGAGATGTTTGCTTTTCGCCGAGCAGTAAGTGGTGCTTCCTCCCATTTAGATCTATCTCTATCTCTGGGTCATTATGAAAGCTTAAATACCTAGCTAGTACTGTTACTGGTAATAATACATATAACATAGGAGATGCCTGTGTAGGTCTCTCGCTTGATCGAAATGCAGACGCCTTTATATTTGGAGGGAGTCCCTACTCTTCATCCATATTACCGGAGACCACACCAAGAATATGAAAATAACTGCACAAACAGTAGTACGTTATAGTAATCAGTCTCTGGCCTTCATCATCCGGATCAGTATCTTTATTTCAACTTAGCTAGCCTGGACTTTCCTATTTTCTCATAAACATAAATATATATATATATATATATATATATAAAATAAAGAAGGAAAACCCTTTCTTCCAAAAGAAAGGAAATTAGAATAATAATGGAAAGGATGGTGTAAGATTATGGCACATGTGCCCTGTTCTTGGCCCTTGAAGCCAGCGTGCATTCAAGCATGGATCAGTGAGTCAATCTTTTTGTTCGTTCCTGAGCATCATTAGTTGTTTGTGTCATTTTCTTGAGCATGCATTACAAGACGTTGAGAAAGAGATGTCATTTGGTCAAAACGTCACAAGTGGATGAAGGGGTGGGGTACGTGGAGGCCAACCCACTTGGATCAGTGGATTACTCGCCTTGCCACTTTATAAGTAGTTCTATTTTGTATTTTTCTAGAATTCCGCTTGCAGAACAGCAGTGAGCAGTAGTACTGGTCAGCTATATTTTACTAGAACTCCCTATAAGAAGACATGACTGTATTTATAAGTAGTGCATTTTTTTTTTTCAAAAAACAAAAGGTTAAAACCTTGTGGGACATACATGACTGTATTTACATGCTTGGATTTCAAGATAACTTTAATCTATTTCAAACCAATATGACTTATTATTTTTTTAACTTTTTATAAAAAAATTAATTAATTTATTTCAACTTACTTTATATATTAAAATACATATCTCAATTTGTTTACATTTACAAACATTTTTAATGATATTTACAAAATATTATTAATTAATTTGGATGATCTGAGATGACCTTACATGTAAACGTAGTCTTATTAACTCTTCGTTTTCTTACTCCCTCAAACTAAATCCTAAAATTATGTAAAAAATTTACACAATCTCTTATTATTTATACAATTTTTACACTATATTAATTTTAATTTTAATTTTTTTTTCTTATATTAAATATTTGATATATGAATCATGAATAGAAAAATTGAATTAATTTAAAAATAAATAAATTTAAAAAAAAATATTAAAAATTAAAAAAAAAATAATGTGCGGAGATTGGGAGGTTGCTTAAATTATGATAAGCAGCTCTACTGAAATTTCTTCCTCCCACTGGCCTGATTTTGTTTTTTCTACTGTTTAATAAATTCGCAACCGTCGTGCATGCATGCCTGATAAATAATGAGTTATCAAGTGATCCAGAGTGTACTTAAGTAATACCTAGTCTATTGAGAGATAGAGAGATAGAGAGAAGAATCTTCTATCTTCGTTGAATGAATAGCAGATAGATGTCAGGACGTACTGGAACACGGACTCAAGACTCAATAGTACTAGCGGCTACCTATCATTTCGGTCTTAATTGCATAGTATTTACTATTTTCGGGAAGTGACTTACAATAGATTTACTAATTTTCTACTGATAGTTAAAAAAAAATACTGCACACGCCGTTGGGGACACGGCGCTTACACGGGTCCCACGTGGATATTAATAAAATGGTGCGCAGCAGGTCTTCAATAGGCGTTCGTAAAATCGGCAACCGAATGCCTTCAGAATTGGCTCTAAAGTTCTTTCCCCCTTCAAATGAGATTAGGGCTTCAGAGTAAGAAGATAGCAACCAGCATTTCTCCTGCAGGTAAGAACCAAATCATCTCCTTCTTATCTCTTCTAAAACCGGCATTTCTCTTTGTTTTAAAATTTCTGGGTCAAACCTGCAGCACTCACCTTCGGCAGCCACGGAACAGATTCGACACTCACCTTCGGCAGCTACGGAACAGATTCGACACTCACTTTCGGCAGCCACGAAGAGAGGTTACTCTTCCCTTGAGTTTTTCTCATATTCGAACTCTTTTGAAATAGTTCTCTTATTTTTGTAGTGAATCAGTTACAATAGATTTGGAAATGCCGAATGCCCAAAATATACATGCATAGAAATTGTAACCGATTTTGGAAATTGAAAACCCTAAGCCGAAAATGAAAATGCCCAAATTGGAAATTGGAAACCCTAAGCCGAAAATGGAAATGCCCAAATTCCAAATTGGAAACCCTAACCCGAAAATGGAAATGCCCAAATTGGAAATCTGAAACCCTAACCTGAAAATGGAAATGCCCAAATTGGAAATTGAAAACCCTAACCCGAAAATGGAAATGCCCAAATTACAATAGTTCTCTTTTCACTCGTTCATTGTGATGTTCCAGAGAAATACCACTGATTCATTTGAATGTCCTATTTAGTTCATTTTAACTGTTAAGACGGTTAAGAATACTAAGATAGTGAATTTCAGCTAATATATAAGAAGCTTATATACGGACCTGATTGACATTGTGAACTAAATAGGACATTCAAATGAATGCCCTGAAAACTTGTAAACTTGAAACCGAATGACCAAAATGAGCACATATTCATCTATTTTTGACATACATAGGTATGATTACTCTTTTGAGGGGGAGTCATTCCTTTCTCAATTAATCAGTGTTTCATTCCTTTCTCAATTAATCAGTGTTGTATTTTTTTGCCCAAATTTTTCTGAAGCTTAGAATTAATATAAGAATATGTCATCATCCACAACGACGTCCTCTACCTCTTTTGGCAAACGAACTCCGGGTCATCCATTATGCTTTTGTGAGATTGAAGCCCCAATGAGATACTCAAATACAAAAAAAAATCCAGGTCGAGCCTTCCTAAGTTGTGCAAAGTACAACAAAGAGGTAACTATATTCATTTTTAGTTAAATTCAATAATATTACATGCATATAACTTTTTTGCAAAAAATCTATATTCATTCACAGGGAATTTCATATTGTAAGTATTTCAAGTGGGTAGAGGATGATGAATACATGGCATTGGATCGTGAAGAAACTCACAATGAAGTATTAAGTAAGGAGAAAGAGCTGAAGAAACTAATCAACGACTTTGAAAACATCATTATTGAGTTGCGTAGAAGAGCAGATGAGATAAATTTAGTACTGTCCAATAGAAATGAGGAGTTACTGAAGGAGTTGGTTGCTGTTGTACGTGAAGCTGAAATAAGACGTTCACGCACATTACTCTGTGTGTTTTGGACTTTTGCTTTTGTTGTAGCATATTACTTGATAGTACATAGGTGAATTTCATATCATATTAGTGTTAGAAACCTCTTTTGGCTGCTGTGGTTATGTAATGTTATTTACTACTTAGTTTTAATTTTCAACTATGTAACTAGCAGCTACTTAACAGGACTGGAACCATCCTAATTTTCTCATTTTGTATTGTACCCATTTCTGAATTGCTTTTGACTTCCTCAATCCGGTCATTTCTTGTTTAAGCAAAGGTTTGCTCTATCATTGCCTTAGTTTTTTCCTTGATGAGTAGGTGAAAACGTTTTTAATAATACATCCATGGTTTTATCCCATGGATTTTATTTACATAGCAGATGCAACTAGCTTCGCAGCATGCACATGCCTCCATAAAGATCCATCAAAACTTAGGACAGCTTCAATATTGCTTTAGTACTTTGTCTGAAATTATGAATTTAATGTACACGAACCTCTTTAACTTTGTGTCAATGCCCAGTACGTACACGTATTCAATCATTGGCCTAGCTTTATTATCGGGATCATATTTATTTATTGTTAATTAATTCATGTGCCTAGCTTAAGCCCCACCATATATAAGTGAAAAGACTTATATATATTAAGCCCCACCATATTAAGCCCCACCAGATTTTTTTATTGTTAATTAATTCATGTGCCAATCATGCCCAGTACGTACATGTATTCATGTGCCAATTCATGTGCCTAGCTTTATTATCCATCATATTTCCTTGATGCAGCATTTCACTGCAAATCTGTGAACCCGATGCATGTGGCACCCAAATTACTAAGCAGTCAAAAGACGAGTAGTGGTACTGCCACAAGGATTCAACTGACATATTGCATGCATGCATGCGCTTTTTTGGATTGGCATGAATATCACATGCATATGTTTGAATTCCAATCTCATCTGATCAATGTTGGATACAGCATCAATGTTCTGCCCGTACACCTGCGCAAGCATTTCGTTCGCACTATCCTGCAGCTAGAGATCATGCATATGTCTCAACCAGTTGGGCAAAATTATGGACATGGCGCTGATAGCCTAGACGTAAAAAAAACTTCACAAACTCAATAATAAAACAGTGCACATGCCTGCATAAAGACACGTCAAAAGATTAAAAAAATTTTCATCTCCCACAAGACAAATGTCCATCAATACAGCCAATATATGTCAATATACACCAATATGTTCCTGCTATAATGACTTGACCTTCTAGCACCAGCGAAAACATCACAAACAGAGGCAAAGGTTTCCTGATTTCTTGGAACGTGCCTGTATTTCTCAATTTGTCCAACTGATTTCCACCAAGGTCCATTTTGGTGGCCAATCCTGCTTATAATCACTAAGCAAAAAATTACCAAAAATATTCCCTGAATTTACGTAATATCATAAACATTCCTGCATACACTCATCACTATATAACTCCATCATTTACTTAAGACTAATTGAAACCTTCCAATTAATTTGCTCCCTAACAAAACATACAAATATATGGCTGCACCATATATTCAACATCATTTAGTTAGTATCAATAACTTTAAACAAATAAATTCCCAAGTTGTATTGCACTGTCATTAAATACACTCATGCCACAAACTAAATCATTGCTTCGACCCTACATGGGCAAGCTGACCAACGTCAATAGATGAAATAGAACATTGGAACCGTACCTACAAAAAAATATCCGTTATTGAAGGTAATTAGTCTTAAGAGAAATAATACGTTATTTAATTACTTTCTCACCCCAATCCGTGGTTGTGATTCATCTACTGCAACCAGTTGTGATCCATCCAACCCAAAGTGCATCTGCAAGGAGTAGTATCTGTCTTAGTGTAATGTCAATATTAAACAGAGGCAAAATTTTTGTTATTTCATACGCTTTCTTGACTGGCGATTATTGATTCTTGGCGCTGGGTTCCACTAATGTCAACAACTAGACTGTCTTCAAGAGGGTGGCTCTGAAACATGACAAACATAATAATTCTTTTCGATTACATACTCTTTCAAAAATAACCACACATAACAATAGGTAGGCTTACGAAATTTTGTTACCTCCATCAATCCAACATTGGATATATCTTCCTCTGAAGGGCCAAATAAATTCCTGCACGTGTTCGGCATAGGTGTATCTCCTCCAGCTCTCTAACATACAAATGTTACACAACACGTTGAATCAAGTATGCATTAATAACATGTTATTACTGCAAAATATACTGAAATTTTTTGTTAACTAGCTTATAGAATTACCTGTTTACGTTTTTTCTTGACTGTTGCATTGTTCGCTTTCGATTTAACTTTCCGCATCTCTTTTTCCATAACTGATGCTTTCCTCAGAGATGGTGGTCTGCCTTTCCCTCTTACTACTAGCGAACTGAGTACTTTTTGTGAACCCACACATGTTTTTGTCTCCGGTATCGAAGGAATAACATTGGAACCCGTGCATGTTCTAGATGGAGCTTCTTGGTTCTCACTATATAACGTAATCATTGCATGCAACTTCTGTAATGCATCCTCAGTATGTTTTTTTGAACCAGCTGCGTGAGTAATCATCTTATAACAGATATTCAATAGAGTAGAATATCTGTTAGCATCTGCTCGCTGACCCCCTGCGTCATAACTGCAGTCGATTAACGTGTACCTCCTCCTAATGTCCTTCCTCCATCTATCCAAAATATATTGATTCGGCAAAACTTTCAAACCATTGCATTTAAATACAGCCAATATATGCCTGCACAATATACCCCTCATCTGAAATAGCCCACATGAACACTTTGCGGCTGTATCCACATCACTAACGTCCACTGAATATCTGACAGTCTTAGTGAATTCTTCCACATGAACCTCATCCTCTACAAGGTACATCTTTACACCACCATCTCTCTTAAACAACTCTGGAGACAAATCTATAAGACATTGAAGTTCTCGCTGAACTTCCCTGAATTTTGCATTCGTGTAACATTCTTGAAACTTCTTTTCAATCAGAGATCTAGATATACAGGGAATGGTGACGCTGAAGGAGTGAAAGTTAGAGGTATTTTCATTCTGAATCTTTTTCTTCAATGCGTTGTCAAACTGATCGACAAACTCTTTCAAGTTTGTCTTAGCGTGAACATAACAATAAAAAAAAACATTCATGCTCTCGCTCCGCTGCGTTGTACTCATCCCCGCCCAAAATGTATCTTTCAAGAATGCCGGTACCCAATGCGCACGCTCAGTGTATAAAGTTTGCAGCCAAGCATTCTCCTCCAAGTTGTAAGTGGTGATTAACTGCTCCCAAGAGCTTTCAAATTCCTCAACATTTTGGGAATCATACACACATTTCATCAAGGCACTCTTCATCCCACTTTTATAGGCAGAATAGGAGGAAAGCTTCTCAGGAACTTTTTTCAGTATATGCCACAAACAAAATCGATGTCGACTTTTTGGGAAAACAATAGCAATAGCATTCTTCATTGCTCTGTCCTAATCTGTGATAATAGCTCTAGGAGCTATACCATCCATACACTGTAACCAAGTCTTGAATAACTACACAAACGTTGCCGTATCCTCATTGGATATCAATCATGCTCCCAAAAGAATTGACTGGCCGTGGTGGTTTACACCAACAAATGGTGCAAAAGGCATCCCATATCTGTTCGTCAGATATGTGGTGTCGAATGTAACCACGTCACCGAAATCTTCATAGGCTGCCCTACTACAAGGGTCTGCCCAGAAAACATTCTTTAACCTCTCGTCGTCATCTAGATCCATCGACGCAAAGAACCCAGGATTCTTGTATTGCATCCGTAAAAAATATTCCTGAAGCGCTCCAGCACCACCAGCGCCAAGCCTTAGATGTCTTGCCTTATCGATGTAATTCCGACAATCATTTTCCAAAAACGGGAGGTTTTCGAAACCTCCCGCGCCAACGACAAGAGATCTGAAACTCTTATTCATTCGGATACCAGCCAGATCATTTGTATCTAAGACTCTTTTTACGGAATCACTAACTTCTCGATTACATCGAAAGAATCGGGATTTTTTTGGACTGAGGCCGTGGTTATGAATGTTATTAACCGTTGTCAACTGAAACTTTCCGTCTACTTTTAAGACATTAATCTTCGTCTTACACTCCGTCTTTCCTGTCGGACGTCACCTGGCGACATTCAACGTCCTATTACGGGCCTTTCCACCCCGGGCACAACTGAGGGTGGCATATCTGACAGTCCCATCATCACCCTTCTCAGTCCTTCTTGTCATCACTCCAAACCCAATACTCTTAGCATACTGCTTATAATAAGTCATTACTTCTTCAAAGGAATTAAACTCCATCTTCGACTTGGGCTCTAAAATCGTGTCACCACCAATTTCATTATCTAACTGAGATGTCTCGCCAATTCCATCCTCAGTTTCCATAGAATCTGGTGTGACGCCCCCAAATTCCGTTTGGGATCGGACGGACATTTGAAGCATCGAGACATGCAACACAAGGTTACCTGCCCCCGTTCATGACATATAAGATGCAATGTTCCTAACATGCATCTAACATTATACAATATTCGCAGCGGATAATTTTTTTCTTTAGCAATACTATGCACCAAATTGAAAATATCCCAAATGCTTAAAACATACTTCATACATAAAGACCCATTGAATAGATCACAACACTAGTCCAAAATGGTTATGATCCAAAAAGTACTAAAGATGCAACTCCATTGTACAAGTAGTAATTTACGTTAACTACTATATTAACATTGACGTCGCACCGTCGCTTAACCAACTGTGTCTAGTTGATCAGTTCTTGATTCTTCTTCAGGTCCTGTAACAAGATCTACCGTTCGGGGGGAATGGTAGTTGGGACTTCCAAAGTGAGATTTGATTACAAATCTCAGTAAGTTAACAAAAAACTTCCACACAAGCTAATGATGCATGCATGACAGTAAAAGCATAAATGCATAATCAAATTCATAAGTAATTAAAGCATAACTTGGCGTACAACATAGCATAATTGACATAACTTAAATTGAAACATGAACTAAACTTGACTTGACATAAACTTAATCTGAAACTTGACTTAGCATGAACTTGCTTTGAAACTTGAATTAACATGAAAAATACATACTCCACAGTTGTTGTGACCCCATGTATTCTACGTGTAAATACATACTCCACAGTTGTTGTGGCCCCATGTATTCTACACAAATTTGACTTAACATGAAAAATACATACTCCACAGTTGTTGTGGCCCCATGTATTTTACGTGTAAATACATACTCCACAGTTGTTGTGGCCCCATGTATTCTACACAAACTTGACTTAACATGAAAAATACATACTCCACAGTTGTTGTGGCCCCATGTATTCTACGTGTCACAATTGCTGTGTCTCACATAGTGTATGCGTCACAATTGCTATGACCCCATACATAAGTAATCAAGATGAAACATGACTGGAATACGAAATGACTGAAACCCTGACGTAACATAACGTGACTTGAATATAACTTGAAATACATGACCAACTTGAGATAGAAATATTTCGTAACATTGCATAATATATAATAGACAACATATTTAACATGACATACTTGCAATAGTGAATATTACATGACTTGACATACATGTAATAGATGGCATACTTAGCATGACGTACTTGTTAGGTACAGTAATACATGACAGAATATATTATGTAACAGATAAAAATTGACGACAGAATAAATTCTATATAATAGACAATTACGTGATAACTTGGCATGGCATGACATATATGATAACACACATACATACACTGTAGTTCCTTTACTTAGCACACATACACAGTAGACTGCTAGTAAGTTAAAAACTAACTTACCTCGATCTCCGCGTTTCTTATAAAACTTCAAGTGCGACCACGAGGAACTGTAATTAGTGATTCTAAAAGTTAGAACTAAATCACTAATAATTTGAAATATGGAAAATACTAACTTAAAGAGTAAAATTTTCATTTTACTCTCTACATGTGGGAAAATGCTTGTTTTACCCATAACTTAAGGATTTTGCATACTAACTCCAAAAGTTTCCAAAATTTACATTCCTATTGTAAATTTTGTCCTAAACTTAAATATCAACTCAGAAAAATTTAAAACAAAACACAACTATGAAGAACACACTATGGGTGAAACATCTATAGGCCATTTCCCTTGATTTTTGTTGCAATTCCTTCTAACTTCAAAACTCATACTTAAACCAAAATTTTGCAACAAACATCTTCCAATCCTAAGTTCAAAACCATACTTAAAACATCCATTTAGAAAAAGCTAATAATTAACACCAAACTTTTTTTTTTTTTTTTTGTAAAAAGATCCAAGCACTTGAATCACAAGTTTTGACCTTAAATCAAAACATCTCCAAGAATTTCAAAAATCAAATCTTACTTCTAACATATTCATAATATCATCCTAACATTAACCATGCTTTAAATCATCAAACTAAATTCACCAAAATCACAAAATAACATTTGGAGTTTTTTTTTTGGTTTTACACTTAGTCCAAAAACAGAAACTTTTTCCTCAACTAGTTTTGATAAATCTCTTGATCTATGACTTATAAATATATGATCTTCAAACCAAACCATCACATGGTTTAAAAAGATGTCCTAAAACATATATAAGCTTCTAATTCAAGATCACATGATTAGAAATTAACCAAAACATAAATTTAGCCAAGAATATCCACACTTTGGCTTATTTGAATATCTCTTTGCATAAAATTTCATATCTTTGAAACTAACACCAAATATCTTCAAAATAATAATATAACATGTATATAAGATGCTTAGGATCCTCCAATAAAATTATCAAAGTCATTGGAATAGGTTTAGACCACCAAAGAGTTAAACTTTCTCAAAACAGAAACTGTTTTTCTTCTTCCAGTTTCTAAGTTTCTAAATTTAAGAAAATCTTTCATCAAAACCTTTAATCATGCAAAAATCCTCAACCAATAGTCACATATACATGTTAACAATACTCCATAAAAATTTCGGACCAATATCTATCCATTAGCTTGGTCAAAAACTCCAAACTATAACATATTCTCCAGTTTATCTCCCAGAATGACCTTTCTATAGTTTACATAATATTTTACTGACCAAATGATTTTCAAATGGGGCAAATAAGATATCCATGTAAACTAGACTCAAAAAGGAACAACTTATATGAAGGAGACTTTATGATAAAACACTTACAAAAGCTTCGAAATGGGTGTGCAAAAGACCTCCTAAAAGCTGTCCGAGAGAGAGTGTTTGATATTCTTTCAATGGAAAGTGCAAATGAAGATAATTTCGTGGGGAGAGGTGGCTAGAGATACTTATGGATGAGATATGGAAGAGATGAGGCTGGAGTTGAGAGTTGAGTGTAGTTTCCTCCTACCCAAAATATCTATAAAAGATTATCTCATAATATTATATCCAATAGTATCTACAAAAAATCAACTTAAGATATTTTTATCTAATAATATCTATAAAAATCAACTCAAAATATTTTTACCCAATAATATTCATGAAAATTACCTCAAGATATTTCTTTTTATCCAATAATATCTACAGTTTTGAACAGACGTTTTGTCCGAAAATATGAAAAAATGTTATTGCGCCATAAGACTTTAAATAACCCTCCGAGTCTAATGGCACAAACCATAATACATTTTGACACTTCTAACTATCTCCAATAATCAAAAACACACTTCTGATACCATAGTAAATAATAACACTAACTATGTAGTTAGACAAAAACCTATACGATTAATGGATTCGTGAAAACTTATGGAGTTTTCACGAGGTTCCTAAAGTTAATAGAAATTTCACAACTGAATTTCTAGCGGGCTGTTACATCTGGTCTATCATAATTGGGTTCTTCAACTCTAGCGGAGGTAGATGGGAACTCAGTTTCCCTACAATTGGGTGTTTCTGCTACATCACCCCTTTGGCTCGCGGCAGATCCAGTAGTCATAATAGGAGTTGGGTAACCATCATTGCCCTAGCAGAACCAGAAAAATATTTAAAACACATGAAAATAATCTTAAAAGGATAACCTTGAATTTATAAAAATTCAATAATACAATTGTATCACCTCTTGAATTCCACATGGATATTGGTAGCCATCTGGCTGTTGCATTAGGGCTGGTGACCACATAGGAAATTCTCCATAGAAACCGTGCATGTGCATGTAATTTCTGAAGCTTAGAGAGGTTGATGGTATGCCCTGCACATGTTATTACAATGTGTTATTCATGTGGAAATCCATGGATATCAAGCCAACATAGTCCAACAAACTTTTATAAAATATAACACACCGTGGTTGGGCGATTTGGGCTAGATGGTATTAGCCGAGATGAATGGTCTTTCCCTTTTTCCATGATGAGAAGATATGAACTGTATAATTCAACAAAAGTATATAAACCTTGCCTTACAAGTACTACCTCTTGAAGGAAAACTCTAAAATAAACACAACTGAACTATAGAAGGGCAAATTAGTCATACTTAAAAGCACACAAATAATACCAATTAATTGATCTACTCCCACAAAAGTAATAAAATTTTACAAATAAATGGTGTCACGTTGGCCACGTAAATCTTGGAGAGAAATAGAGAAATCATTTTATTACTTATTATTTTTAGACATTATACTTTACAAAATTTTTAAATTAGTCACATAAAATTTTTATTCATCATGAGGTAACTATATTCATTATTTAAAAATAAAAAAATATGTATAATTTGTAGTATAAAAGTAACTACTAGAATTTGTATGCGAAGGAAAAAAAAAATAACCTACTAGAATTTGTATAGACAAAAACTAAAATCAAAACAAAAAACCAATCATTGGAAATACAGAGTAACAGCTCTGTTAGCCTTGAATGCTTCCTAAAACTAGTTGGGAGTTTTAGATATGCACGCCGCCTAATACGATGACATTGTTCAGAGTAACAGCTCTGAAGCCAAGACATTGGTGTCGAGAGCTGTTTACATAACCAATGTCGGAAGCAACGATTACGTAGCCCCTTATATTGCAAACTCGAGCTTGTTTCAATCCTACTCTCCAGAAGATATACATTGGTATGAACACTATCATCAATAAACCAAAAGACCAATAGGAAAAAAAAAAAAAGGGAATCTAAAATAAGAAGATAATAGACCTTCATGTTTTCACGCAGCAGCTTATACACACAAAGACAAAAGCGTTTATACGTTTATACATTCAAAAGCGTTTATACGGATGGGGAAAGGAAATGCCGATCTTGAGAGGAGGAGGAACAAATCTGATAGAAGACCCAACATTCAAAAGCGTTTATACACACATTTCATCTAGGATTTGAAGAAAGAAATAAGAAGAGGAAGAATAAACACTACCTAATAAACACTACCTACACAATGTAGTGGCTTCGGATTCGACGCCGACAGGAGTGTGGTTGCCGGGCAGGAGAACTGGATTCGACGCCGACCAGAGTGTGGTTGCTGGGCAGGAGAACTGGTTTGTTCGGAATCGTTTTCTACCGAGTTGGGTTACGAAATGGGTTTCACGTCTTGCCGCTGAAATGCTGAAATGGGTTTCGTTCAAACGCTGTTTGAAATGGGTTTTGGCTTCATCGACTTCTGTTCGCCTTTTTTTTTTTTTTTTTTAATAATATATCGGCTGACGTCAGTGATTCCGCAACAGGTACCCAACGCCGGGTACCTGTAGCAGTTCTCTATATAATATAGAACAGGTGACACGTACACATGAAAAGTGATCAGAAAAAATATATTTATAATCGTAAATTATGTAATCATCATGTAATCGTTTTAAAAATATATAAAATATGATATTTATATAAAAGAAATTAATTTTTTAATAGTAAATTTTACTATTTTTTATAATATTTACACACTTCACTATTGTATATAGAATTATTCGAATGATAAACATATATTATTTTTCACAATATATTACACAATTATATTTTAAAATGAATGATGTTTTAGTAAAATATTTTATAAAACTAAGATTACTTTATAAAAATATCATCATTATGAAATATGTTGCGTTAATCTTACACGTATATACAGTAACTTTGCCTAATTCGTACATATTTGTCGGTAAATTTTTTTTTTTCTCAAAAAGTACGACACTTATATATAAACTATCGGATAAAAAATACAAGTTTGATGGAGTGGCAGTCTCTTACAATTTTTTCAAAATCTTTTTCCAAAACCAACACATATTACAAAACAAAAAGAAAAAACAAAGAGGGTGATCGGAACTAAACAAATGGTTTACATCTAATTCCCACAAGGGGAAGACCGCTTAGTGACGGTTTAACATAGTTTGATAACCAGATTAAACAACTCCAGCTGTAATACAGAAGGGTGTGCTGCAGCGTGTTGATTTGAATTGGCTGGAATGAACTATTATATTCACTTTCACTCGATCTTGAATTAGGAAAAGCTGAAACTTAACTTAACAATTAATCACTGTGTTAAATCATGGACGAAGGGCCAAAATTGACAATGAGGGCACGTGCAAGTCATGCATCACATCTGGAAAGTGAGAATAATCAGATCTAGAAAATCCAATTGTGCTAATCTAGAAATTATCGTGAGTAACGATAAAAGACTCTCTAAAACATAGAGACGCGTGAATCTCACTCTCAGCATAGGCCACGCATAAGCCATCCGCGCCACACGAAAATAGCTTATTTCTGCCGGTACATTTGATAGATGAAAGTAGTGTTTTCCGATTATAAATGGGCGGGCGTTAATCATAGCCCATTACTCATGAGTCAAAAAAAGATATAGAGTGAGAAATAATCATGAGTTGAGTTAGGGGGTTGAGATTGAATTCAACCAACTGTTTAATCATCGTACGTACGTAATACTGTTTAATTCTTAGTGGGATGATCTGCGCACGCGTGCTTAAAATCGAGTTGACCACCACTACTTTATATATATATATATATATAATATTTCAAAGAATCAGTAATTAATTAGTAAACGTGTACTACTTGTAGTACTATGGTTGGATTTGAATGATCACAAGAGGTTGACTCGTCAGAGAAACATGGACATGGACACTAAACTATAATTGCTCATATTCATTGTGCACGTTCTCCTCAATTGCTTAGCTAGATAAATGTCATTATAAATAGAGTATTGCTAGGCTGCTGCTCAACAACCATAGCTGGCGTGCCGCGCGCATAGTATAAATTTATATATATATTTTTATTTTCTTGTCATTTATTTCATATTTTTTTAACATATTTAAATATTTTAAAAAATATATCAATATACTGAAAGTTACTTTTTTAATTATTAAATAAAAATAAAATAAAATACATGAGTGACTAAAGTGAAGAGGTCGGTCATCCCGTTTGTTTACCTAAACTTAAACTATCTCTTATATTATTATTATTATAATTTTTTAAATTTTTATATAAAATATAATAAATAATTTAAGCTTTTTAAATTTTAAAATAAAATTAATATTAAAAAATTATTTTATAATAATATTTTATTTAACTTTTAATAAAATATCTCATTTCATCTCATTCGAACGTGTAATTAAATGAGGGACGGCATACTAACAGTTTTCTAATAAAAAAGCAAGCAAGCCAGCCCTAATTAAATATCACTTCCACCCAGCAACTAGCTCTCAAGTTTATTATTTTGTTATATCAATGACCATGATTATATAAATAATATATGGAGAAACCCTTAATTTCCATGGAAATTCAGAAGATCAGTACTTACGAAATAATTAATTTAAAGGGAATTGATTAATTAAGGTGTACTTACGCCATAACTGAGATCTAGAGTTCGAATATCATCCGTATTTTATGTTTATCATTTGCAGAATTAATTATATATATGATTGAGCAAGAGATCAATATCTATAAATTACATATCAAATTAACGCAAATTAAACAATCTATATATAGGACATGACAAGCGCGCTTCTCTTGCAACGTACTGACGATGCTTGCTCGGATACTGCATGCACTCCCATCAATTAATCACGATTAAACCCTGCAAATGCAAAACGGTCGAACGTTGTATATCTCAGCATGCATGCACGATAAATTATCATGTAGTATTATATGGTATATTTTGTGTATATATCGTGTGATCGAGATGATGTGTAACTAGTTCTATATCATCATGTGGATGATCAGGATCTAATAAGATGAAAAGATCTTAAAATTAAGAAGAAAAGAAATTACTGCATAAATTCGATGTTGATTTGGACGGTGGTAAATCTGGAAAGGGCCCTAAAGGCTTTAATGGAGAGGGCCATTGATGCTGGGCATGAGGTGCCACGACAATGATCAACAACCTGCACCACTATGTTTCCACCTTTGCAAGGATGGCTCGGTCCACTTATGCACCTTACTCTGTATTGCCTACCGCATGCACCTCCGTTGTCCCAAAGCCCCTCCGACACCGCTGCAAAATATCCGTTCGACGGTAATTGATTCTCGTCGTTACCGCTGCATCTCGTTGCTTCATCATCAACCAAATAATATATATATTTAAACGCAGATCGAGAGATCTAGCAGATAGATCAAGATTATCATATCATTTTTCAGGTAATTATATATATATATATATATATAATTTTTAGGTTTAGGATCGAAATTTGAAATTCCAATTAGATGATGATCAGCAAACTCTTTCTTGTTCCAACTAGAATCATCCTAAATATATAAATCTATCGGTTTATATATATTGAAATAAAGACCGACCGGATTCCATCATGAATGTTGAACATTCAAAAACAGTGAAAGGCCTGCAGGTTTTTGAAGATCATCATGAATATTTTATATAATATGTATGTATGATTTAGTACTTACGTAGGTATGGAGAAGGATAAGCCTTTGCCGTCCCAACATCCGCCAGAGCTGGAAGAATAATAACATCAGTACAGCATAAGCAAACAAGAAACAATATTTTTAAGAATGTCTGCATCTTGTTTTCCTGGCTAGCTTCAATCTAATAATTTGTTCCTCGTTCCAGTATTGATTTCTTTGTTTGCAACCTTATTTATACTCGCGAAATTCATGACCGGGAAAAAACAAACGGCCGTCGATAAATTCTCTCTCTTTTTTTTGGCGGTATATCGGATTTATTTCGGTCTTTGACCAAAGATAGAAGCGTGCGTTTTTGCTGGCGGCTGAGATTAACTATTCTGGGGGTACACTGTACAGCACCGGCCCATTTCAAGTTCGGCTTCTTTAGTGATCAAGTCAATTGGGTTTGACGAGATGATGATCAAAGTGCTCAGTGGAGGAAATGAATGTCAATGGCTACAATAACCGAATGTGATAAATAGGTTCATCGTGTTGGCTCCGACCCAAACTGCACGTGCTAAACGTGTTAGTTTTTTTTTTTTTTTAATAAATATATACCAAAAGCTCTATAAGCAAATACATACTCTTTACGCATTTTACTATATGATTAGTTAAATTATTTTTTTAATATAAAATAATTAATTTGACTAATCATATCAATTGAGTGCATAAAGAATACGTAAAAGTGATTGTAAATTATATAACTTTATATATATATAATTGTGTAAAGTATTGTAAAAAGTATTATAAGTTTACAATTTCTTTATAATATTTTTCTCTTCGTTTTTGGAAGAAAATCTCGATAGATATAGATTCCAAATCTTGTCTGTTTATCTACTCTTAAAAAAGAAATTTTAAGGGAAATGGAAAATATTTAATCGTTGGTCTGTTTTTTCTTTTCTTTTCTTCTTTTTTTTAATATTTTCCTTGCAAAAGTATCCATGGTGTCATGATAAGACTCAAAAGGAAATAAATCGATGTTGTCAATATCTTTTTGTAATATCAAATAATTAAAAATAATAATATAAAAAAAATTTAAGTTTGCAAAAATTGAAATTTTCGAAAAGAGAAAATCTATTTAACATAGCCTTTTAACACACCCAACACATTATTGCTCATGTGTAAGCTTTCCTTTCTACATCAGCGATGCAAAAGCCAGCCTTCTTCATTTCAAGACAATTTACAATCATTTAAAAACAAAAAAAAGTGATACATATACATACAACTTTATGCATAATATTATAAATTTATAATTTCTTTTAAACATATTCAATATTATTCCACCAGAGAGCGAGAGAGATACGTTGGACTCTCACCCAAGTTCCCAACACCCACCCCCACCCACCGAGAGACAGCAAGCAAACCAAAGCCGAAGGCAAACCTAACAAATAGCAACACCTAATATTTAAAGGTTTAACAGTAGCAGAACGAGAGAGAGAGAGAGAGCGAGGGGAGAGAGAGCAGAGATCACCTAACCCTCTTTCCTCTTTCTCTCCTTTTTTGTTAGGTTTTGCCCTAAGATTTTCCTTTCCCTTCACAGCATTTTTCTCTCCTTGTCACTACCTCCACTCTCGGCATCGCCAACCTTTACACGGATTCTCTCTCATTCTTATTTCCTCAAACCGCGTATTGCCCTCCCGAACGCTCTGAACTCGCTTAAAACCCATCAAAGCAAAATATTCGGCTTTTCACTAGAACACCAAGAAAGATAGCATATTTCAGGGTTCTTTTGAATCTTTGATTGATGGGTAGGAGAGACGGACTCCAATTGTTCGATGATAAACGGGATGGACTTTTCTCCGTGTGTGATTTGGGCTCCCAGTGGAGCCTTCAAGAGGGGTTCTTTCACCCCGGAGGCTTATTCGCCAGTGTCGGTCAGGTTGGAATGGGGTTCGGCGTTTCGCCTAATCCTCCAGACTCCAGAGACAATAGGGGCGTGAAAGTACCGTACACCGATTTGTACGCCAAGTACACGTCGTCCCCGGAGGGGGTTCGGATAGTTGGTGTGCGGGAAGAGGAGGGGATTGTGAAGAAGAAGAAGACGAAGAACGGTCTTAAGTTGAAAATTAAGGTTTCGAATCCGTTGCTTAGGAGGTTGATAAGCGGCGCAATAGCCGGGGCGATATCGCGGACGGCAGTGGCACCTCTGGAGACTATACGGACGCACTTGATGGTTGGGAGTAGTGGGCATTCTACTACTGAGGTTTTCCAAAATATCATGAAGACTGAGGGGTGGAAGGGACTGTTTAGGGGTAATTTGGTCAATGTGATTCGGGTTGCGCCGAGCAAGGCGATAGAGGTATTCGTACACTTCAGAGCAATATTTTCATTTTTATTTTTGACTTTCTTTGACTACAATGGTTATTGTGTTGTGGATAATTAATGCTTACTGGAGGGAGGGAGGGAGGGAGGGTTTTGGCATGACATCACATAGTCCTCAAGAATAGTCTTGGATCACCCGCTGGAAAGTGTTAATTTTCTGGTGTGGTAAACATCAATTTTTGGAACTTTTGTTGCCTTGTCAAGAATATGAACCTATATACAAATCGAAAAAAGTTATATCGTGCATTTTTGTGGGCGGTGGCGTTGCACACTTACACTGTCTATTCTTCACTTTGAAATACAAAATGCATCTTGTTTCACCAAGAATAAGAGATATCATCTCTGAAGACACGTTGTTGGAGTTCTAATTATTTGTAATAAAAAATATAATAAATGAAATAAAATATAGCAATTGGTTACGTTAAGTTTTCTACATTGGATCTGATAACTATTGAGTTAATTTACAATTACAAATAGGTTCTCAATTATTTCCTAGTCTGTTGTTGTCCCCTTTTCTTTATAATCTGAATTGGATGTGTCCATGGGCCAATTTTCATGTATTTAAGTTTTGGACAGAAAAAGAGAGGCAGTTATATATAGTGCATTCTATTGTGGTACTCTCCATAGAGATGTGTGGCAAAGGAAATTTAATCTTTACAACTCACCTCTATACATCGGGGTATAGTCAACTTTCAAGACATTAGATTTAATAAATGTTTGGTTCTGTATCTAAATATTTGTGTTACTTTCTATTCCAGCTATTTGCTTATGATACAGTCAACAAGCAATTGTCACCCAAACCTGGGGAACAGCCTAAACTCCCAATTCCTGCTTCACTAGTTGCTGGGGCCTGTGCTGGAGTTAGTTCAACTTTGTGCACATACCCTCTTGAATTAGTCAAGACCCGACTAACCGTAGAGGTAAACGTTCATGTTCTATATTTTATACTTCCTATGTACTTGGGTTGTGCCTTTTGCACTCATTAATTAATTTTACTTGTAAGAAAAGGTTTCTATCTCGAGTATGAATTTGTTAGTTAATTTCACCTAAAAAAAAAAAAAAGAATTTGGTAGTTAATTTGATGGTGGCTGTTGCAGAGAGGTGTTTACAAGGGACTCTTTGATGCATTTTTAAAAATACTGAAAGAAGAGGGACCTGCTGAACTCTACAGAGGCCTTACCCCTAGTCTTATTGGTGTTATTCCATATGCTGCCGCTAATTACTTTGCCTATGACACATTAAGGAAAACCTATCGTAAAATTTATAGGCAAGAGAAGATTGGCAACATTGAAACCCTTCTAATTGGGTCAGTGGCTGGAGCTATTTCAAGTAGTGCGACTTTTCCTCTTGAGGTGGCTCGCAAGCACATGCAGGTGGGGGCTCTCAGTGGAAGGCAGGTATACAAGAATGTGATCCATGCACTTTTAAGCATAGTTGAACAAGAAGGGATTCAGGGTTTATATAGGGGGCTTGGCCCTAGCTGCATGAAGTTGGTCCCTGCCGCCGGGATTTCTTTCATGTGCTACGAAGCATGCAAGAGGATACTGGTAGAGAATAATGAGGAAGCATGAAAGAGTTTTTTTAAAGTACCAAAAGATCTCACGAAATGCGGGGGAATATTTTTTTCATTGCTGCGTAGCTTGCAAGAGTATGCTGGTAGAGAATAATGAGGAAGCATAAAATAGTTTTTTGAAATCACCAAAATGCCGGGGTATCTTCCATTTGCCAAGGGGGATACTGGTAGAGACTGAGGAAGCATGAGTTTTTTTGAAAGGAAAGAGATCTCACAAAATGCCCCTCTCGGAGCAATGAGGGAAGAATTGGGGCATTTTTTTTTTTATCAGAGCTTTCTGGGTTAAGTTATTGTGTTCTTTTATCGTTTACTCACCTCTGGATTACTATTGTTATCATCGTTTTCAATGAGCCTTGTTTATGAGGTTAGATCTGATGCTTTTTCGGAAAATATGAAGACCAGTTTAAAGAATGTTAGAAAGATGGCCGGGTACACTGGTAGGAGTATAAGCTTCTCGAGCTAGACCAAAGGTTTAGCTCGTATTTGAACCCTACCCCCTATTTCATGCATTGGCTGCTATAAGACAAACTTCGTGAATTTTGGGAAACTTCTCCAAACAAGCAAATGTTTTAGACCATAGCTTTTAGGTTCAGACATTTGTTGGTTTGTCGTTCAGCCATACAACGTTATCAGAGCATAAAAATTTCCAAACGGTTCCCATTTTCAAAGGATAAAAATTTCCAATTGCTTTTCTCGGCTTTTCCCGACGCAAAGGTTAAGACGATCGTTCAGTATTGGTGGTACCTCCATTGTCAAGGAGATGAGTCCTGAAACCACTTCCACGGGCTTATTTGGAAATCAATAACTTAAGTGACACAATCAAGTACAGCGTGGTGACATTGTTTTAAGCATGTCACCAAATGTGATAAAGCAAACAAAGCCAGATCAACAACCGCATTAAAATGGCCACTCTACAGCAAAAGAGTGAGATCAATTGAGTTAGATGCTGAACCAGTACAGGGCACAAATATCCACACATCTAGGAACAAGGAGGTGACAACAATTAACTAAGAAACGAATTTGAATTTTGAATAGCCAGGATATAGTTTACAAAATTCCTAAAAGAAATATGATGACAACTAGTTAACTTTGCTAAACAAAACCCATCTAAGAAAGACATAGTTGCAAGCTACAATTCACTTCAGTTCTGCTCCTCGTAATCTAAGGCTTCCTCTTGAGCAGCAGCGATCAACTCATCAAATTTCTCCGACTTCCCTAGCAATATTTCAATCTAGCAAATAAGACAACACAAAATCAGCCTAGAAATAAAATCAAAGTTGCAATCATTTGGTAAGTCATAGGCTTAAAATTACATGAATGAACAAAGAGTAATTTGGTTAAGACATGCTAAAGTTTAAACCCAAACCTTTGCCCTCGAGACACAAATAGCTGCTGGTTTAATGGGACAGTCAACACTATAGCAGATGCAGCTATAGATAAGAATCAACAAGTTATGAACACCCTTTTTGAAATCATACACGCTAGTACTTGGAATGTGACTGAATCATCATCTACCAGAGGACAGTCAATAGTCAACAGACTGAAGGGCCTGAAAACCTAAAGTTCTCAAACACAAGCACCTAATTCATGGAAATTACTAGCTCTTCTAAGGGGTTGGACACACCCACTTCTATAGAAGCAGATCACACACCATGTAGACAAGTGATTACATTGGATGAGTGGGAATTCATTAAAAGTACAGTCATCTTATATTTGAAACAAAGTGGCACATCCTCAAGGAGCTCCTAAAAGAAGAACAATATTCACATAACACTTCAATCAGAAAGGATTGCCCAGATGTCATCCAATATATAAAATCATATGTGCTAGCAATAAGGAAATGGATGATCATGCACCAACTTACCAGTATTGATGGTCCACCAATCAATAAAATATCAAAACCAAAATGCAAATGTTATCAACATAACCAGATGGTGCCTGGTTATATATTCTCTTTAGATTTCCAACATATATTATGTTCACACTTTACCTTTGCCTTTTGAATGGGCCGCCCTCCTGCATCCTCTCTCATGTCAACAGTGGAAGTCATGATCCCTGTATGCATTGTTTTTCACCAAAGCTAAGTTTTCAGTGTAAGATTCAGAGAAAAATGGAATTTGGAAAAGGAGCAAGAATCTCACTCTTCTCAACAGCCAGTTCATTGTTCTTCAAAATCTCAGCAATAGTAACCACCGTGGCAATAGCTGGAGATACAACAAAAGAGTCCATCCTTTAAGAAATACAAGAAAACCTCTCAACAGTATAACTTATATCAGTCCAAAAAATGTATTGTTCCCCACTTCATACTATACACGTATTGTGCACAATCATTCCTTCTACAAGGATGATGGCAGTCCATCTTGCATGTGAACATATCAAAGACAGTATATAGTTACACAAGAATTTATCAGATGTTCACAGTTCAACAGACATGGTAAATATAAAAATCAAATTCCTAAGTTGCAATCAGCAAACTTAGCAACCCATCACCAAACGCTAGTGATCGGCAAGAGAAGGGTTGAATTGAAAAATATTAAATGCATTTCCAGCATCCAAAAGATATCAATAACAAAAAAATATATGTATATGCAACGACATTAATATTGAGATACTAGAACTACATGGTGCACAAGGAGACGAACAGAGGGTCAAAAAACTACCCATTCCAAGCGCAGACAGTTCCACCTCGTTGTGTTGCTGCATGTACCTCTGGAAAAAAAAAAATTAAAATCACATAATTACTAAAAGAAGGGGCAAAGAGATATAAAGGGACATGCACAACTAAGTCGGCCTAATCGGACTGTCGGAGCCCATTAACTTTCCTGATCCCAGGAAAAAAAATCCCTTCATTTATTATTTTACGCTCTACATAAGCTCAATTATGCCCGCAACAAAGAGCATGACCCTGAACCCTAACCGGAAAAAGGACTAACTAGAGAGTCTCATAAAACAGAGCACACTGTTCTTTTTTCTCAAAGGGTAAAAACAGAGCAGAGTGTGCAAACTAGCATTACGATTAAAAAAAATCTTCTCAGCAATCAAACGCAGGTAATATGAAACGAAATCCTAGCGTGAGAGCCCAGTTCGTAGAAGCGACGAACGAAAGGGAGATAAGATTAAATAACGGTAAATAACACTAGACAGTTAGGTCGTGAGTGAAAAGAGTTCGAAGCAAAAACCAAAGAATAAACTCTTCCATTTCCTCGAGTTTTCTTAGCAAACGAAAGAGGAAGAGAACGTCGCTAAGAAATGTTGAGAAAGTGAAATTATATAAAAATAAAATAAATAAATAATAATAATAAAGAAAAAGGAAAACCTTGGCGAGATTGACGTAGAAAAAGAGGGGCTTTTTGGTGTTAGAGACTTGGATGCGATTCCGCTTGATGGACGAAGAATCCGTGAAGTTGATATTGTTAACCCCCTCAGTGATGCCCTCCATTCTCTACCTGTTTCCTAATCCCACAGTTATCTTCTCTCTCTTGTTTCTCTCTGAAGCAGATTGGGACGATGGAGGGCTTTAGAGCAGAAAAACCCTTCTTTCGACCAGCACTGGAGTCGAGGGTTTTTGTTTAACAAATTGGGTTAACAGGTTTAGAACATCGCTGTTCATGTCGTGGGCTTTTGGGCTTTCACAGAACAATACACTGACCCAAAGCCAACAAAATCACGCTGGGAATTCTTGTGCATGTCCTCAAACGTGACACGTCCACCACGATCCCGAATGATATTCTCGGAGAGTTAACGATAGATATAAAATGAAGGGTAGTTATGTAAAATTAAAATTAATTTTTAATAAAGTGTGACAAGTACTTTGATATAAAATGAATTATATAATAATTATAAAGGAATTGCGAATCACTAAGAATAATAAGTTAGTAAGATATGTCAAAAGTCTTGATTGACATAACCCAAGCTTTCAAAATGGAAGTCTGGAACCCACAATCCATATGTATCAAAAAGTCAGTAAGATGAAATAAAGTAAACCTTGCCATCAGATATCTTTAGTAGGGAAGGGATCTGAGATCTGAGATGGATGATACATGATAAAATTCTTATTCCACCATCACACCAAATGATAACATATCTACGCATCAAAGAATAAAGAGCGTGCTTCTTTCAAAGTATTTTAAGCACTCGCATATATCGTTTCGATATGCTCATATTCCTTGACAAAAATTATCACAGAACTGCACAAACGATAACTTTAAGACAAGTTGCAGACAGACCTTACGAGGGACCAACATACATACTTTTAGAGAGATGGAACAAAAAAATCCATATGGGGTTCTGTTCTCTCCCGTTTTCATCCATCTAACTCCTTTTCACACATAAGAGTACGTGACATAGATCCAGCAGACAACTTTCCTTTCTGTTGGGGACGGCAGCGGCAGAGATTCTCCAGAAAACTCGATTTCTTGTTATTTACACAGCAAGCTTCAATGAAAGGGATGACATATCCCACAACAAAATAATGACGAGATAATTAACTAACAGTTAATGCCACATTGGCCTCTCGCTGCAGCTTTAGCAGAATCCGAGGTGAAGGGATCAATCCGTACCCATAACAAGGAGAAAATTGAAGCAAGAAGAATGGACCATACAATGACAATAGTCGGGGTACGATTTTGCCGACCTAACAAACCCTTCAGGAACGGATACAGATGGGCAATGACCCATATAGCAAAGAACAGCTTGCCGAAGAGAGGACCCCAAGACTGGTATCCACTGTTTACGGCATATGAAACACCAGCCACGATACCTACTAAGTTCACAATAAGAACTGTGGTTGGAGGGATGAGAAGTGATGTCCATTTGAACACATAAAGCTCTGCAAAGTCTCCATCTTCATCATTTGCCTTTGAAGTGACGGTAAAGTTGGTATCAATCCCAGCAAGCACTTTCAAGAGCCCTTGAAAGACTGCAAAGAGATGAGCAGATGTACCACCAATGACCCAGAATTGCTCATTCCTCCACCAGTCCTCAATACTGACCCCACTCCACCTAAGCTCAAGGATTCCAGTAGCAGCAATGGAGACAAAAAGGAGAATAAACCACATGCTGGCAAAATTACTTATCTGCATAAAAGTTTTTGATAAGTTACAAAAATATATATATTTTTTTATAAGTCATAAGTTACAAAAAGATTAAGCATGTATTATAGAAAGAAGGAAGGATCCATGTCAAATATGATCCCTTCAAGTACCCGAACTTGAGGGCCTCGAATGGGGGAGAGATAGACATGAATTGAGCCTACAAAATTTATTAAACAATTAATGCTGCTCAACAAATCCACACGGGCAGCAAGAAATATTGTAGGGTCCATTTCATATGTATATCTCTCTCCCATTTTTTGATTAGTCTATCTCTCTCCCACTTAAGGCACTCAAGTTCTTGTTAAAACTTGAGGGGATCTTTTTCCCTCTTTTATAACATACTGTGTTGCACATTTCTAGCCAAAAGCTTCCCCCTCACCAATTTAATGACATACAAATGCCAGAAGATAAGAAAATGAAAAATTCAAGCAGGCTAGAGAGATTCATCTGATTAATTGTAATTAAGGATCACATACCTCAGGAATGATAAATTTTCCAGTGAGAAGGCAAAAGGCAGGAAGCATACAGTAGGCAATCAGTGGGATTGATGTCAGTGGGTACACGATAGTATTTATGTAAGCCAGTCTCTCCAAAAGCTTCAGTCTCCCATTGTAGCCATACCACAAGGGGCAATGCCTACTCAGCAAAATCTCAATTGATCCCAAGGCCCATCGAAGAACCTGGTTCAATCGATCAGAAAGATTGATTGGAGCAGACCCCTTAAATGCTGGGCGAGCGGGCATACAATAGATTGAGATCCAACCACGAGCATGCATCTTGAACCCAGTTAAAATATCTTCTGTGACAGAGCCATAAATCCAACCAATCTGGTGGTAATAAAAAAGTATAGTTAATGTTTCAGCACAACATCATCAAATCAGTATTCTATGTGCCAGGTCCTCTATTGCTATACTAACTGACCTCTTTTCCCCATTCAGTTTTGTCTTCATATCCACAGCTGATAACATGGATCGCTTCCTTCAAAAGAGTTGCAGGGTTGGTCGTTGGTGGAATGCCACCTTGTTCCATGAAGGTGGCTGCAATAAAAACAGGAGACTGACCAAAACGCTTCTCTAAGCTCTTTTGAGACATAAGAAGCAATCTCTCATCATCATATCCTGTGGAAGAAGGCAAATGGAGTTCACATTACAAAGCATAGATGCACCAAACCATCATTTAGTTTGAAAAATGATTCTTATTTAACCTTTGGGAAACAGAAAACCAACCTTCAACACCCTCCTCAATGTCTTCCATATTGAAGATGGGAATGGTGGATTCAGTTCTTTTCATTGCCCTCTTCTTGTCAGTGTACTTCTTATTGCCACCCTTTCCCTTCTTTCTTGAACCACAACAACTCTTGACAATAATATTCGGTTCCAAATCTTCCTCAGTTAACACTGGATCATACCCATATAGAGCTTGCCTATTGAAACAGCAACCAGTTCCCACATAGACAGGACCCTGAATCCCGTCCAGCCCTTTTAAGTTGATCTGAAAAACACAACAAATACAAGATTGTACTTAAGTCCAACCGCAATAAAATGTAACATGGAAAAAGATTTTCCAGTGAAAAATCCAGTGGAACCTACATCAAAGAAGACAATATTGCGGTTAGCATATCGATCATGCAAGTCAATGCCATCAAAACGTTGTGGGAACTGTACATAACAAGTTTTTTTTCCAAGACCAGGGTCCATCATGAAACACATGGCTTCTTTAAGAGCTTTACTGTTATTAAAGTAGTGATCACAGTCAACGTTCAGAAGATATGCACCATTGGTTAAGACAGCAGAAACTCGGATCTGCAGAATAGAAGATGAAACCGAGTCAGAAAACATGGCTTAAACAACCTACTCGTATGATGATCCACCACCCCAATCCATCAGGCAACCAATATAAACTCAGGTCATTTCCAAACCATGGTACAAAGAATTGTGATGTCCTTCTATTGAAGAAGAAAGGGGTTATTTTTCAAAAAACTCATTGACTGGCACTACCTCGAGTTGTGGACAATGGTAACTATTATGTTTGTAAATGACTAAGATAGCTATCGTATTATAATAATAGAAGGCCTTCAGTAGACAAACCAATGCGTTCATTGCTCCAGCCTTCTTGTGATGCTGGAAGCCAGGCCGCTTCTCACGAGAAACATAAACAAGTCGAGGTAGCTCATTTCCATCTGTATCAAGCCCCCCACTATGTCCTAAGAACACCTGTTCTTCCACCCAATTTAAAATATTGTGAGAAGAATATCATGGAAGCAGTGAAATTCCAAAAGCCACTTGGAAAAAAAGATGAAACCTGAATCATTCCTGGATGATCTCTAGGATTATTTCCAGGCCATGGAGTGCCATCCTGCATTGTCCAACCTTCTTCCGGCGTCTTCTGCGCTTTGGCAACAAGTGCATTGATCCGTACCTTGAATTCTTCATATTCTCTCTGAGAAACAAAATGGTTTCAAAGTTCCGCTGACACACAATTTAAATCTTGTATCTACCTATAAAATTCTTATGTTAATACTTATCAAATTCTCCAGAATACCGTTGCCAGAATAATATGCTTTTAAAATTAATCTTCTTAAATGATTGAAATGTTATAGTTCTTAGTCAATAACATTCCATCTTAAAGCATAAAAGCTGTTCTTCGTTTCAATAGTTGCTCCAAGATCCATAAAAAGAACAACATACATAATTACATAATACATGCTACTTTATTATCGCAACCATGACAAATGAGACAAGAGTAGACAGCTTTAAAAGAACTAAACCACAGCAATCATTTACATTTCCACCATGCACCACATAATACAAGAAAGAGAATGATGCTATACAAACTACCACAAACACAATAAACATATTGATCCATCTGTTTTTTCTATAAGATCATTTTATTAGCAAGTAGAAGGTGCTACCGTGTACACCAGAGAAACATATTAATTCATCATGGCAATGCTAACTGACCTTCATTGCCCGCCGCTCTTTCACAAATGAAGGTTGTATTTTGTCTTTCAAGTAATCAATTTTCTGGGCAAAGTAAAACTCAGGGGCCCTAGGCTCGATGTTGTGCTTCTTGCAAAAGGGCACCCACTTCCTAGCAAACTCTGCAGTTTCAGAAAGGGCTTCAAAAGTCAACATTGCTGACCCATCATCTGATACATAGCACGAGACCTTGTCAACAGGGTAATCCACAGCAAGTATGGACAAAACGGTGTTTGCTGTAATGAGAGGGGGCTCTTTTAGGGGATCCACAGTACTAACAAAAACGTCTACAGGAGCCAGCTGTGATGGTTCTCCTTCCCTATCGTATCTGCAGAGTTTGAAAATGTCACCAAGAAAACTCCTCATGTTCAAAATACACATAAAATGAAGCACTGTCACAAATAGAATGAAATAAACTTACCTCAATACAAGCCTCTCAAGGTAGGTCTCACGGTTGATTGGAGACCATTTTGGGAACTGATCCAGAAGCCAAGATAAAGCAAACCAGATCTCACAAATAACTGATGTTAGCCACAATGGGTATGCATCTTTGACTGGGTGAGTTACACGGTATTGTAAGAAAAATCCCAAAATAATAAGCCGTAGTATGATAACAACACGGTAAGGTGTCAGATGCGAAGAAGAAATGGGAACCACACGACTCAAAGGTTGCCGAGCATCATCAGCCCTGTGACAAAAAAGATTTTCAATTCACCAATAAAACATGCACAAAAGAATGCTTAATACACCGAGTGAGCAAGGAAAAGAATCCATTCCAGTGTCAATCTAAAGAATATAAAAGGCACCAATGCATGCTACGACATTATACCATTGCCATATTGAACGTTAAAGGTATGTTATCATATAAAACACATGAAGTCATAGATGGAGACATAAATTGAGGGGGTGCAGGTTATCCTAAAAAATGATAAGAAAGATCATTACAGAATCCCTTTTTTATATGTAGATCATTACAGAATGTCAAAATGTACACATTCCAGGAGATATAAAGTATTCAGATGCCATTCGAGCCAAAAAAAATTGCCATTAATTACAATGTGGCATGAGAAATTATCATCAAATCCATTTATCAAGGAAACAATGATAATTAATAAAACTCAACCAACAAAAGTGCAAGGTGATAAATATTTTATATTTGGGATGCTCACATTTGGAGTTCTTCTCCATTGGAACCGGTGCCTTCCATATCTCCCTTCCCTTCAGTGTATCGACCGGACACCTGCGTCATATTTTTCTCCTGTTTGAGTTTCCAACCTTCAACCCTTTCCTTCCAGTCAACATTTCCAAGGCCATAAGAATTCAAGTCCTTTGATGGGTCAATGATTCTCACTGGAACTATAGAAATAAATGACATGATCAACCGACAGTTGATGAAGTCAATACAAGTGATACAAAAGCGTGCGAGGATTTCTAAATGAACAAATTCAAGTTACTTGACTACCTGGAAGCTTCGGATCGATATAAGGAAGGGAGTGGGCATGCTTTTCTGAAGGGCCCAAAGGACCTGATGTGCTTCGTACAGATTGGTTGTCAGATGTAGCACATGGAAAATCACCAGAGACCTGAAAATTTGTTGTCATATTAGTAGAGAAAAAGGTAGGAAAACATCAAAAAGAACATCAATTGGAAAAATCATGCACATAAGACACGATAGTTTTAATTATCGCTTGCAAAGTTGGTAAGAAAAAGTTACTGGAAACGGCAAAAAAAGCTGGAACTTATAAAATTTCTGAAAGAATGCAAATCAAATCAATCACCCAAACTTTGGTTTCTGGTACAGTAGCGCCACAAAGATGTGAAAAGAAAACAAGTCCAAGGGATTTCTCTAATTGCATACCGGCTGCCCATTTGTGAGAAGGGGAATTGGTTGTTGAGATTCATGTCTAGAGGAAGAAGAGAGTTCAGCATCTTCACCCTGCCACTGGCGTCTTGTCTTGCTATTTCCTTGGGTGTAATTGAACTCATTCTCTAGATCATCAACATCATCCTCATCATCATCTCCATCCACTCGAGGACTCCCTGAAGTACATAGATCACGTTAATTAGATTCCTAAACGTAAAACTGCAAATTAACAATGGACTCAGGGCAAACTAACCTTTGTGCCTCTTATATCTAGTCTTGCACTGAGGACAAGCCTGGTTCCCATCTTTCCGCTCATACTCATAACAAGGCCGACAAACAGGGAATGCACACTCATTGCAAGCAACAAAGACATCACCGCTTGCTGTAAGTCCAACAGTATCACCACAGATCTGACATATTTGGCCATTCAAATGCTTCAAGGGCTTGGGCTGCATTTTACAGAGATAATGTAAGAACCAAGAGTACGGAAAAGATAAATAATCCAAAACAGCGTAATATATACTTAAATAAGTAACTATCGCAACTTTACAAATATGAATTTAATTATGCCTATTACCCCCATTTTAAATAAAAGTTTCTAACTATGAAAATGCAATGGCACATTATTTGGCATTTCAGAAACCAGGATCGCGTTCCTTATTATAGAATACATTTCAGAATGACAGATACAATAGACAAATTATTTACAGCTGAATAATTACATAACTCTCTCACAGAAAGAATTCAGGAAAACCAGGTAACCAACACAGCTAGAGCAGATCTCGTGTATGTATGCTGATTGAGACCAAAGTCTGGCCTAGTAGTCTTGTATGGGGGGCAACGGCTTATATCATCCACGTTCACGAAAAAGAGTTAAATTCCACGGAACTTAACTTTGGAGATCTCAGCAGAACTATCCAAATCAAAGCCTAAATACTCCCAAATAAAGTACGATCAGTTTTTTTTTTTTTAAAACCAAGTCTTGCTAGTAAATATAAAAACGAGCAATTAATAGGACATATTTCACCCAAAAAAATATGTCAAAATCAAATAACCATCCGGGCCCCGGGGCATCGAAATCAAATATTCTCCTCAAAGGAACAATGAAAATATAGATGGATACAATAATTCACAAGATCAGGACTGCAAAAGGTTAAAACTGATAGATTCAAATGAAAAATCTCCAAACCGACTGAAACAACCCCTACCTACCATCCAGTTCCAGAATAAACAGTATGGACTTTGAGTTGACACTCACTCACTCCCACAGAATTGAAAACTGGATCCAAGCACCACAATGCAAACAAAGAAAAACATGTAACGATCGCCATACCGAGCGACCAGAATATACAAATCCTCAACTATGAAGACCACTAGAAAGAGAGATCTTAATAGACTACATTTGAGAGAGAGAGAGAGAGAATATTTATGGGACTGAAAAGAAAAGATCCCAAATGGGCATATCGATAATACTAACCCCATTGTCGGAGTCGTGGCGAATCTGAACCAGCTCGTTCCTCTTGTACGACCCAGCCACCATTCCCGCATTTGCTTCCATGTTTTCTCAATTCTCCAACACCCTCAGATTGAAATTTTCTCGCTGTCAAAACTCAGAAAGATCTGATGGAAGTGTCGTGGGAGTATGGGAGAGGAGGGGCCAAAGAGAATGGTGCAAAGGCTGTGAATTCTTCGCCCTTTCAATTCGCCCTGTGTCTGAATCCTCTGCTCCTGCTATGACTGTACATTACTAGTGATGCAATGTTGCTACCGGCTGGACCGGTAGCTCCTTCCTAAACGCAGCTCGGCTCCGCAGACAGTACTCCCAAGTATAGGCTACAGCTAGTGGGAAACTACATTATATATATATATATATATATATATATTATGCAAAATATTTTTTGTGAAGCTTCAAATTAAATGACATGTTTCTTTACCATTTAATTCATTCAATAAATCACACATTGAAATTGAGTGAAATTCTAAAATAGAAATTAAATTTAAAATACAAGATTTTGTAATTAATTAATAATAAGAAATTCTACTTATAAGCTGGCGTAGATAATACATATAGTAAAATATTTACGTAACATAATTTAAGTTGAAAGATAAACTTAAAAGTACGAATCTTATAAATTAAATATTATTATTTAAATTATATGAACGACGTGTTCTAGACATCAGATTAAAAATATAATAACACATTAAATGTTTATAAATATTATAATTTAATATTTTATAACTATTATTTAAAATCAAAGTTGAAATATAAGATATAAGTTATCTGTCAATTTTAAATACGTTAATATTTATTTTAAAAAGAATTTGTGATAAATATTATATTTTATTATTTTAAATGATACGAATAATGCAAAAGAAAATTGATTGGATTAGATAAACATAAACAAATATTTGTCTATTAGCATTTGAGATTGAGTAGTAGCATCTAAGATTGATTTCATCTTGAGAGTAATGCTTATTTCTTAAAATGAGAGTATGAATATTATTTATTTAATAAATATAAGAGATATTTAAATTATTTTACCAATTGTGAGCCGGGGTACAGTACGGCTCACTCCAACTTAAAGCCACTTTGCATATACGGTTGAAACTTCACAGTTCACACGCGTTGACTCGTAGAAAAATATAAATTCGTTTGAGACGTGTCAATATCAGATTGGTTTTAAACATAGAGAAAATTCACGTTCATTCGGTTTGCCCAATAACATTGCGACACGAGTGCAGTAGTTCCCGCTAGGCTGTCTCTATCGAAGTGGGTTCGGAAGGGCAGGTATCGTATAATGTCAATAGGTTTTTTCCCGATTTTAACAATACTTGTTGTCTACTGTTAACAGCCTGTCCCGTGGGTTGACCGGTAAATGTCGGTAGCTTCAGGTTCCGAACTCATAGTGGCTGTCGGTGGACTCGATTTTAATGCATTATTTCTAACCTATTTATAAAGGACAATGTTAGGTGACAGGTATCTTATTATAATGTATTTATTTATTTATTTATTTAAACATTTTTATATATTTTAAAAAAATACTAATTTATTAAATATCACTTTTTTAATTATTAATTTTTTTTTTAACATGGAGTTTTATTGATAAAGATTCTCCATTCAAATAACATTTTTTATTTATAAATGAGTAATGATTTCCGCAATACATTTTATTAACGTTTTGTTTTATAATTCTGTGTTTGGAATGTAGATATTTTTATAATTTAAAGTTATTTTTTATAAAATATTTTATAAAAATATCCTTTATTTTAAGACATAATTACGTAGAATGATATGATAAAAAAAATGATTGTGATACGAAACGTCGAAAACTACAAGTTACACGCTGCTTCCTTCTGTACTGTTTGGCGACATGCACAATCCCCCCAGCATCTCGTTTATGACGGTTCATCCATGCTGGACCGGAATTCGAAAAATCAAATTCTGGTTATGAATTTTTGGTTCAGATTTGATCCGGACCGAAATCTGCATTACATAATCCGGACCTATACGGTCTGGGTTCCAATTTAAATCCGGGTTCCGAATTTCTAATTATATATAAAAAAAAATCTTAAGCAACACAGTACTCACCCAAGTAACCCAGCCATAGATGTTTCACCGTCCGAGTCCTTCTATACGTCCGCCTACACCGCACACCTGACGTGTAATATCTTTTTTTTTTTAGTTTGTTACTCGAACGTGCGTTTTGGTGTTATTTGGCAAATGTCCTCCATCCCCCCATTTGAAATCTTCTCCCGCCCCTGCCATTCGACATCTTCTCCAGCCCACCCCCCTTCCGGCGCGCTCCAGCATCCTTCATATGTGCTCCACTGCATCGGCGTACTCGTCCGTGTTCTCTTTGAACCGCCGAAGAAAGCTTCATCCCTGCCGACGATCTGTTCAGAGCATTCTCTTTCTCAAGGTAAATCTCTCAAATTGTGTGGCCCAGCTCTCTCTCTCTCTCTCTCTCTCAAGGTAAATCTCTTTTCATTAGCTTTTGCTTCAAATATTTGTTCTTTTTTGAAAACTATGCCCCCAAAGATAATGTCTTTGCTTTAAGCTCTCTTTCAATGGCTTTCGTTGCATTTGTAATGGTCCTCAATGGGTAAAACTAAGATCTTTATGTCTTATTTGGGATTTCGAGCAAGTCATTGTGAAAACTAGAGCTTCTTTTCTGTTTCTACAAATTATTATTTGGTACATACTGAAGCTTAGGGTAGTTACGAGTGTTGATGTTGTTATTTTGAATATCGAAGCTTGAGATGTTTCTCTACAGTTGAAGCTTATGAGGTATTTTTTGTGTCACGAGGTGTTATTTTGGAACGTTAGGATTGCTAGTTGTTCTTTTAGGGTGGGGGAGAGGTTCCAGATTTTTTGTAGGCAGAACCATTGCCGTGACTTATCATTGTAAAATTTCCAATACACGAGTATAGGTAGAATCCATTCGTGAGCTGTGCTGTGGTTAGGATTCTAGATGGATTGCCTTCAGGGACCAAGTAGTGCTTGGAGTCTTATGTAAAATCCCATCCAGGTTTGTAATATGTATGAGCATTCATCTTCTTTTTATCCGGTGGGAACATAGAACAGACTCTATTTTCTTACATCTTCAACAAACAGAGTTTCCACATGGGTTAGATTCTATGATTTTCCATACAAGTAGATTGATTGTCCTTTTCTGCATCAATTTTCTAATTTTTAACTAAAGTTATAAGCTACAGAGTGTGGTAATCATTCTCTTCCCAACATTTTCACCTCAGGACTTGAGGTTTGGATAAACCAAATACTCATATATTCTCTCATATAGTATAAAAAGGTACCACTTTAACAAGCAGGGTCGGTATACAAGTTTACAAACAGTCCAAAAGTAATTCTCTTTGCACAACAAAACTCACATTTAAATAGGTATGCAACCAACTCATTAACAAATGCTACTTCAAGGTATTTATATATTTAGGGGTGAAGCTGGTTATTCAGGGGTGAAGCTACTTTATATATTTATAAATCCATCAAACCTACAAAATATATTTGACTAATTACAAGCTGACAATATATCTTCAAGGTATTATGTAACATGTTGATTCTCTACCTCTCTTTATGTGCCCTCTCAATTTTAACTTTTACAGATTGCATAATTTGTTTGATTTTGACATGATCATCATGAGATTTGCCTTTACTTGTCATGCATTTACTTGGGGTCTCTCTCTCTCTCTCTCTCTCTCTCTCTCTCTCTCTCTCTCTCTCTCTCTCTCTCTCTCTCTCTCTCTCTCTCTCTCACATAGACATGAAAGATGGCTAGACGATGGGTGTTTGTTTCTTTTGCCAAATGGTCATGGTCTTCCATCTTTGATGCATGACAGCAGCAGCAACAACACACTACCTTTCCTTTCAGGTAATCATCCTCTTGCCCTTATTTTCTACCCATATCTCTCACATGACTCACCTGTGTAATTCCATGGAGATTTTGAAAATATAAACAATGTACGGACTAGTTTAATTGTTAATGTGCTAGTCAGTTATTACTAAATTACTCGACATAATTATTAACTGTTAATCTGTTTGTGCTGTTTTCAGAGATGTGCTGGTAATGATCATTTGTAACTTAGGATCCGGTAGGTGCAAGAACTTGGTGATTGTTTTTGGCAGAATCGTGTGACTGGACTTGGAAGAGTTTTTGGCAGTTTGGTTTTTGCCCAATTGTGCAGCTTGTGGATTATGTATGACGGTTTTGTGTGCAGTAGCTTGTTGTGTTGTGGAGATGCTGTTGTGCAACTTGTGTAGATTATGTATGATGGTTGTGTCCAGTTGTGGAGATGCTGTTTGTGTAGATTATGTATGACAGTTTTGTTTGCAGCAGCTTGTGCTGTGGAGATGCTATAGTGTAGTTTGTGTAGATGATGTATAGCATGTGTGCATCCACATGGGAGTGTTGTGGAGACCCTGCTTTGTAGCTTGTGTAGATTATGTATTTCCACTGTAGTGAAGAAGGTTACAGATTATGTATATGAACTTAATTAAGAGAATCTCATTGTTATTTATAAAAATAATTAATGCACAATTTCTGGTGGGATTTGGCCTGTGAGATTGGCTATGTAGATCATGAGCATCGTCTGGAGATTCTAAAGCTATACCAAGCTGCTTGGAATCTGTCCTAAAATACCTAGGTGCATCTAAGCTATAACTCTCTTCCTGAGCATTTATTGTCATCTCTTTTGAAGTAAAAACAAGATATTAAAGATACCCTGGTGTTTCTGCATGGAAGAAGCTCTGCATCATAGTCCCCATTACCAGTAAACCAAAGAAAAATCGAGTAGAAAGATTAAATGCAATCTTATCTTAATTAAAAACACAGAACATATCATTCCATTATTAAAAGCTCGGTTCTACTCTAAAGCTTTTCCATCCCTGCAGAACAGCTTTTGATTGTTCCCATCCTCTCCAATATTTCACCCCAAGCTACTTGGAATATGTTTTTTCTTAGGCTTTTTCTTTTTTTGGTTTGCTAGTTTGTGGTGAATATAAACCATAAAGAACAAAAAACCAACTTAACCATAACTGAAACGTTCACTATACCTTTTGTACATCAAAACCACAACAGCCTGCAAATTCACACCTAATCAGGCTTAACGCAATTCAGTTATGCATAAAATAATGACCACCTCAATGGCCAAGTGCTTTGCAGAAAACAAAGGGGGAGTAACATTACAGTTGATCCATACAAAAACTATCGAGAAAATACCCAGCTATTTACATGTGCCCTATATCTTATTCAAACCAAGTAGAAACTATTACAATGGATTCAACCCAGTACAAATACAATAATATTCATGCATTTCTATTCTTGAACCTCCGCAAATTTTACTCGACCTCAACCTTCTAAACATTTGTCTCTTTCTCTCTCTTAGTTTATCTTCCCTTTCTAAGCTTCATACTCGCGCAATAATACGCCATCCTCCCTCTCCAAACTGCATTCTCTCTTCTCAGAATGTTATCCTCTATCAATTGAAGTATCCGCTCAAAATTCACATCTTACTTCTCCCTGCATACTGTACGAGCATTTCACATGAGAAAGTAGACCCCGGAAATTGAGAAGCAATACAAAATATTATTTTTTTGTTAAAAAAATGCACTGAGGGGCTAATTTTAATGAGCCCAAGTATGAATAAGATTTTATTATTTTTCTTTTTATAAGTTTATAAATGAATCGGAATTAAGGAGTTTATGATCAGTGTATCACCTATACAATATACTAGGAACACCTGTTACTTGTATCAAAGGAAAAGAAGAGGAAAAGCTAACTCTCTGATGGTCTTAATTGTATAGGTCATGCCCTTCCATTTGATGCTAGTTATTAACTAAAGCGATTAAAGAGTACTCTTATTCCTTTGATTTTAGTGTAGATGGTTCAAATCGTTAGCATCATCTGGGCATTGGTTTATGATTAATGAGCAATTCCCAGCACAAAAAACAAAAGAAAAAAAGGATGAAAAGATTGGTTTATGGTTCGTAACAATTAAATATATCAACTGGCTAATGGGGCTCATTAAAATGAAATGAAAAACATGTGAAACAAACAAAGTCACAAACCCAACATGACCCATAAATGTTTGATGACCAGTGCTTTGAAGTCTCAAGTAGGTGCACTGGTAGTTATGGTTCTGGGCATTGTAAGTCTGCGATTTTATCGAAACAGATCCACCTCAACTTCATCAAACTCTCTCCAGCACCACTTTAACTAACTTGTGTATATCCCCCACCAAAAACTTTTCAAAGAATAAAACCATAAAACCCAGTCTGATTCTTATACGGGCTACACAATGTCCATTTAGCTTGGTAATTCCATCAAACAGCTGAAGGGCACAAGAAAAATTCAAAAATTCATGCCAAAGTTTACAGAAAACAACCTGCATATAAAAATTACATACAATCACATACTCCAATCACGCCTCACCAACAAAAAATCAGTGTATACCATATAAACTAGTTTACCCCGTCACTTTACTGGAGAACCAAAAACCAAGTTTCGGTCGAAAACTTACCGTGGCGTGGCCACAGATCTGGTCCCTGGATGCAGGCACGGTCTCTCTTCGACGTCGACTTGAATTTACAAGGGACAACTTTGCCTTAGAATCACAGAGAGGAGCACGGGAGAAAGTGAGAGAGGAATACGAGAGAGAGTGAGAGAGAGAGAGAGAGAAGCACGAGAGAGAGGGGCATAGGAGAGGAAGGGTTTCAGTGATGAAATCGAGCATGAGGAGAGGCTATAGCTTGTTTCAATGGAGGATATCGGAATCGGGATCGAGGATTTCCTGCAAAGCTAAGAACCGTGATGTGGCGCCAGACCGGGTTCACCACATCACGTGTGCGGTGTAGCAATTTTAAACCGGATGCTAAGTAGAGTTTCTCTTCGCGGTCCTCTCTCTCTCTCTCTCTCTCCAAGCCCAAACCTTCGAACAATTCATTCGACTAGCACGGCTTCTCTGCTGCCATCTCTTCCTGTGACTTCGAAGACAGCTGACCACAAGACTGCTCCTTCAGTCAAAGAAAGCGAGTGACTTCTCTCTCTCTCTCTCTTTCTCTTTATGTTTGGTTCCTGAGAAAACGGAGCGAGAAAGTGGAAGTTTTAACAAATATTTTTGTTTTATACTAAGTTGGGTGCAGGGTTTTCGTTTTCTCAGATTCGCATTTTGTGGAAAAATGCATTTGAGTTTTGAGTTTCTTTCTTATATCTCTACTTGTTTGTAGCGAAATGGAGCCCTAGTGTTAGTCATCAGTTCTTATTTGGTTACCGTACAATAAGTCACTTGATTTTCTTTTTCCTTCTAATTTACTCGATTCCTTGGCCACGTTTTTTGTATAATGAAGACATTTTGTCTCTAAATCCCAATATTGTGTTGTGCGAGTTTATAAATCAGAAGTTGCAGATCCTCCTGCTGAGAAAAGTTTGGGAGGTTTGGTTGACAAAGGTAAATACCTCATTTTTTTGATTTAATGATATTTTTTTACTTTTATTGATTTGGGTCTATTTTGATGATAATGTTTAAATGAATGAATATTTGAGGAATATATTTGTGGGTTAGATCTGGATTTATAGAATATTTGAGGAGTAGTTTTATAGGTTAGATTTGGGTTTATAGAATCTTTGAGGAGTATATATATATATATGTTTTCTGGAATATGGATCCATGGGTTTGGTAGTTTGCTTTGCAGGGGTGTATAGAGAATGCACCCTCATGTATGTAGTATGTGTATAGGCTCTTTGTTTCTTTTACTTGCATTGTTGTATCTGTCTTTGTGGTTATTTTTATTTCTTGGTGTGGATTGGCCGTTTCTGGAGCAAATTATACTTACCCACAAGAGATATTGGTGACATTCAGTGTTTGTTTAGATAGATGTTGTGTGCTTGCTTCTCATTCTCTGTGCCCAGACTGTAGATGGGGCTTATATAATAGTTTTGAAAAGTTAAGCATAGAAAGGAAAGAGAGAGAGGTTAGTTTTTGAATTTTTACTGATGTTCTGAGGTCTGGAGTGGTGGAATCAAGAGCTTTTCTAAAGAAATCCTCCTTCTGCTTTTGGTGAGGTCTGCGTAATCTGAGGTTAGTAAGATATAATCCTTAAACTAAATTCACAGTTAGTTATAGATAGCAAGATTGACCACATTGTCAGGCTTCAGCTCATGCTTTAGAGCTGAAGGCATTTTTAACTTATACCTTACCTTTTTTGTTTCCTCAATTCTCTTGGGCAAAACCTGTCAACAGGCACATATGTTTGGGAGATAGCCTTTTATTGTTTTCATAGCCATCTCTTGATTGGTCTTGTTCTTGTTACTTATTGGTAATATGCAGATTGTTCTTTGGTCCTCAGGATTCTCTTAGCAAGCTACTATCGTAACATCTTGAGATGATTATGTTCAAATATTTTGAATTTTGTGCATATGCACCTCATCTAGACCTTCTAACTAACAGGCTTATTGAAAATCAGACCACCTTCTATTCATCACATGTCAAACATGCATTATACTTCTTTGGTATCCAATTAATACCTCTCAGGCATGTTTATTCTCAACAATTCTACAGTTCTATTTTAACCTGCTAACTGACATATTGCCAATAGAAACTTGAATTAGGTTTGTTCTTCACAATTCCATCCACTCACTCGGCTGGAAATTTTTTTCAGAACCCACAATAGTTTTAGAATGGAATAAGCTGCTATATGATCAATTTTTCTTGTGCTGCTTATAGAAATATCTGCAATCCACAACAATGAAAGTATAAGAAATGAGAGTGAGAAGGACTGATGCAGAATAGTAGATGTCCCAACGTATGCTCCCTAATAACTTAAGGGACCGGGTCAAACGATATGAATAATACAAATGGCAGGAAACCAGAGGGGTCAGACGATATGAACAATACAGTCCTACCATTAGATATGTAATTTTCATATATTATAATTTTGTGTTTTGTAATATAATGTATAAATACCAAATAATGTAATATGTAGGGAATTGTATTATGTGTTGCATGCATTTTACATGATAAATATCGGTTTTTTTTAATGCATGGTAATTCGTTGTTTCTAACTTTAGTTATTTTTTACATAAAATTTAGTTTTCCATTTTGATATATTTTTATTATTATGGACAATGTTCAACATGACTTTAACAAAATTTAATTATATTTTGGCTTTATATATTAAAAAAATTATGCCTTTCAATATTTTTTTTGAAAAAATTATGGTAGAATATTGGCTTTTAGATTAAAATATATATATATATATATATATATATATAAAACTGGGTTGAATCCGGAACCCGAATTTATGGGTTGTAAAAATCCGGATTCACCCGGATTTCGGTCTGAATCATAATTCGAACTAATCTGGTCCAAAACCCTATCTAAATCCGAGCCGGGTCGGGTATACCCATGTTCCCGATCCGGTACCGGATTGAACACCTCTAATCTTGTTAACTTGGCCAAATAGGATATAATTATGTTAAAAATATTCTATATTAGATTAGACATATCTAAAATAATTTAAATTTCTACTAGAATAATTGACTAAATATAGAAGATCACTTTTATTCAATAAAAATTAAAATATTAATTTCTCACTCTTACAATTTCATTTATACTTTCATTTCACCAATTAAAATATTCTACACTTTCATTTCAAATTATTAAATGACTTTTGAAAATATGTTTTTTTAATATTAATTTAATTATAATATAATTATTAATAATATCAAATTGATAGAATTATAAAATGTGATAAAAATAATTTTTTTTAAAAAAATATTAATTTAATTATATTTTATTACTATACAGAGAATGAATAGCTAATCCAATATAGAGATTGAATTTAGATGAAATAGACAAATATAAAAAAATGTTGATATTAATTAAATTTAAAGATAAATTTGACCAAATCAATGAGAATGCTCTTACAACTTCAGGAATGAGATTATTTTACACTAATTCAAGAGATATTTATAACTCACCAACTTTTCATTTTAAATTTTATTGAATTATTATAATTTATATATATTACATAATTTATATATATATATATTACATTTTAAACAATTTTTTTATTAACCACTTAAAAATAAAACTACCTTAAAATATACTACAACTTGGTTTTTACTCAAGTACATCTCAAATTGTTTTGAGGCCATAATGAATTCAAGAATTAAAAAGAGAAAAACTTGGAAACCTTAGGCCCCATTTGATAAAGACTACAAATTTCAAGAAACCGATTGATATGCTAAGACTTTAGTCTCGACACAACCATCTTAACTAAATGCGTTCTAGCGAGGATTTGCAGGGGACAGAATTTCTTCAATTGACACAACCATCTTAACCATATGGATTCCAAGGATAATACAATAATCTCCTAAGATGCTTACATAAGTAAACTATTTGTCCACAAGGCGGTACGAGCCCTGACAGAACCTATTGCACAGCCTCCATCAACACTCCACCGTCACCACCCTTCCGCCATTGGCACCATAACCATAGTCACTGATCAGCCACCACTGTTACTGGCATAGCAAGTAGCCAGATATGATCATCACAATCCTCGCAACCGGCATTACGCATTGATATCAGAAAGTGGTATGAGAACGAAATATAAGATGAAGAAATCCTTGGGAAACACTAATCTAGGATTAAGCATGTCAAGATTCTGTCCCGATACTTCCCTATGTACCTAAAATTATTAGTACTCTCACATCCTATATATATATTAATCTTACAAACCCTGCTCTCGTTCTGTCTCATAAAGACCCATCATTGGCATTAGCACCATTACTTCCTCCTTTCCTGCTTGCTGTTGTGTTCTTCAATATCTGCAAATCAAAATTGATAAATTGCAAGTAATTAGATGTCACGCGATGTGCAGTTTGAGATAAGACGCAGGTAGATCATATATGCCAAATCCTCCAATAACTTGACAAGCTTCATATACCAACAACCCAAACAAGTTTTTATTAATAAAGCGAAAAAATCGAGAATACTAAGCTACAAAACAGGAACAGCCTTATCCTAAGAAAGGATGCTGTTGAACATGGTTAACAATCTCTGGGAAAAATATAACTTGCTTGTGGCTGAGACCACATTGGCCTTTCATATTTTCTGTTTTCTCTCCGGCATGGATCTGCCATGTTTCCTGGCCGGGGAGGGGGGATTCAAAGGATGCCCCCAACTCAGCCAAAAAGAAAAATGGATGCCAATGCATATGGTGGTTCACAACCGTCATGGACATGAGACAGTGGATTATGAGCATCACTCTAACACTCTATTTTTTGTGGGGAAGGGGGGAACCATATTTAGAGTTATGCTATATGCTATACTCACATCCCACTCCAATCACATTGCGCTGATTAGGTACTGCCCAACAATAATTAGATCGGCTCTAGTTTTTTTACAAAGGTCAATGTTCGATGCCACGACAACATAACTGAATAAGAATGGAATAAGCGTGTAGCATACAACATAACTCTTTAGGACACTTCATACCATCCGTTTTGTATTGCCCCATGCCCATGCTTATATAGCTATCAAATCAAATATGCTTTGATCATGTAGACCCTAACATGGAGCTGTGGTCACGTGGACCCTCACCCACTCGGTCAGATCATTATCAACAAGCTCATGGCCATTCCATCATCGATGGAAAAGTGATAATACTGCAGATCTAATTACAATGGCCCACAAACATCGTATATGATGACCACTCCCATGTTCATTTTCTAATTGACAGATTGCACACATAGGCACGCAATGGTAGTTGGCAATAAAAATACTTAATTTTGATGCAGGGATCACAAAAATGCAATAGATATAAATACCGACCATGCCCTCCCAAAGAGCAATTGTGTTGACATCATGATGGTAATGATGCTACCATTGTATAATCATTAAAAAAATGATGCTACGATAGTATACACATAAGAAATGATGCTACTATGGTATGATGTAATGGTGAAATACACACATGTCTAAGCATCTGATTCTCGTTCTGCAAGGTGGACAGCCTCTCTTCAAGCTCAGAGTTCTTCTTCTCCAACTCTTTCACCCTCGTTTCCAGGTCAGTCAAGTATGCCTTCTTCCTTTCCCTTGCTTGCTGAGCCGAAACTCTGTTCCTCAGCAACCTTTTCTCCATTTATTGCAGCACAAAATATAAAATATTACTATAATGCATCTGACCTCACCCAAACAAAACGGATAGATCGAAAAGGGGCAGAACCGTAATAAGCTAATACCTCTTTAGACGCTTGCTTTCTTTGTCAGCTGGACTTCGGCCTCTTTTCCTCTGACCTTCCCCTGCCACTTGAAGCCGGTCTGGACCTGCCCCTGAACCGCTGTCTCGTCTCGAGGCTGAGGTCCCCGCAGATTCACCACCTATCTCTGGTACTCTCCTGATCTCCTCATCACTCTCCAAACCTAAGATATGAAAGACAGAAATATTAAAATGGGCGTAATGTTAGAAGCGAGAATTTCCCCGGGAAAACACGGAGAGACCCTGTTTGAAGCTTCAACTTTGTGACTCGGATCGGAAATTCTTTTTTGGCACTAAGAAGAAAACTACCGCACATGGGAATGAAAAAGAAACGAAAAGAAAAGAAGGAAAGCTACAAAATTTGTGAACATAACTTCAGCTCTAGAAATTTTTCATCATTTCCCAAAACCAATAATGGAAAATAGAAATAATCGTGGAATCAAAGAGGACAAAAAATCACCAAATGGATAACCCGATTGACTAAACTTTTTTTTTTTTTTCGAAGTTAGGAAGTTTCGACCTTCTTTGACTTCGAGTTGAAGAGCGGAGCTCGAAGATCTTTCGCTGCTGGAAGGCAGAGAATTCGCCGCAATGGAACTCGTTGCTTGCTCTTGCATTGCGTCTACAAGCAATTGAGAGAGAGAGAGACAGGCACAGCAAATTTCTTCGGCTTTCAGAGGGAGAAAAGAGCGGGACAATTATGTTACAGCGAGTAAATAAGTCGACGTCTGTTTGGAGAGATCTTAGCCGAGAGATTTGTCCAAATCTGACGGATGTGTAAGTGGGAGCGTGGAGGGTTATGAGCCATGAGGAGTGGCATAAATCAAAGGTTTGCAGGGGCGAGCCGTGGAAGTTGACAGGCCGTTGGATGGAGAATGGATCCGACGGATAGGAAAGAAGTTGGAAGCGTAATGTGTAACGAATCGGGACCACAAAATGCGCTGGCGTACAATGCTGGTCTCGATTTTGGGGAAGCGCTTGCAATTTCGAGAGATTACCATGAACGTCGTCCGTTGCGGTGACCGCACGTACCAAACACGTGCAATTAGGTAATTACTTTTGTACAAACTTACCAGCGTACGTATAATCCGTTTGGAAACGTAATTATTTTTAAATATTTTAAGATTATTTTGAATATTTTATTTTAAAACTTCATCCAAATATAAAATATTTTTTAATTTTAAATCTTTAATATTTTTAATTTCATAAAAGAAAAAAAATTTAAAATTTAAAAGTGTTATTTTGAAAAGAATAATACTTTATCCACATAAAAAGGTCACCGATGGTGACCACATATATTTTTTTATTTAATGATTAAATAAATATTTTTAAATAAAATTATGGTTTTTAAAATATTTAAAAATATAAAAAATGTATGAAAAAAAAAACCCTTCTTCGATGGCCTATCTCTATGGTTGTAGCATGGTATTTTGGAAATTATTTTGAAAGAAAATATTTGAGAATAATTTAGAACAGTCACGTTGCCAAACAAATCTAAAAGTGCCATAAAAGTTATATTTTATACCCTTCTTTCTTATTCAAAACAGATTAGAACAAGATCCATCCTCATGTGATGTGAACTTGAGTTGACATAATCCAAACCGATATAATCATCTCATATAATTATTATAACTTTCTCATCTCATCTCATGTAATTATAACTTTTTCAAACTCGTATATAAAATATAATAAACAATTTAACTTTTTTAAAGTCTAAAACAAAATAATATTAAAAATATATATTATAATAATATTTTATTCAACTTTAAACTCGTTCCATCTCATCCATCTCATTTCATCCATATAACCAAATGAAGACTTTTGTCACACCTTCCGACCCTAACACGAAGTCAACACGAAATTAACAAATTATAAATGAAAGGTTTGACTTAATTAAATAGGTTGGATTAGCATTTGCACATATATAATTGACTTGACACAAAATGTTCTTACAAGGAATTACGATCGCCTGACTTAAATGATTCAACCAGGACGGTAGAGTATTCTACAAAGCTTTTACAAAATGTATTTCAAAATCAGCTATTAAGACAGGTATCCAAAACAGGTGGCAAAATCCTAACCCACCCTGCGTAAAAGGGATGAAAAACCTTAATCTAAGACATGTTTCTTCAATGAAGTCCTAAGGAAGCCAAGGAAAAGAAGGTGTTTTGTGGAGGAAACGTTTGAGCGGAACCTCTAGCAGAAAGAGTGCCAAAAAAGTAGTGTCATGGTACAGTAGCCTTATGGAATAACCTATGTATGGTAATTTCCTGTTAGATTTTCTAATTATCTCACCAGAAAAGTAAAAAGCATAATATACTCTTATCAGAAATCATTACAGACAAAATCTCATCACACGCATTTAAAGGGACTTCACAGTTTCAGGATCAGACCGTTGGTATGGAATGCGATGGTCAGGGACTCCATCTTCAGCACGTTTGTCTTCAAACCATTTCACAACCCTTTTTTTGGGTAGATTTGTCACATGCACAATGCTACTAATCATTGAGTTCTGCATTGTTTGTCAAAGTACAGAGTAAGAACATACAATTCGAGTTTTTAGAGAAAATACCCAAGAAGCATGCTCTTAGGAGGAAATCAGTTATAACAGGAAGCACAATCAGTACCAGCATTACAAAAACTAGAAACTTTTTTTTTTAATCAATAAAACAACTAGAAACTTACACAGGTCAACCTTTCAAAATGTCAAAAACATAGCATTGGACAATACCAACAGAAAGCACTATGGGGGGCCTAAAAGTAGAAGTCGATAATCCGACTTGATGCAGAATAAATTCTAATTTTGAGAGTTTTGCATTTCCCAGTAAATCCTGTGTAGGTACAGTGATTTGGACCAAACGTATATAGATTTTTTAACCTTAGATTTCCTTCTTAGTTCTAATAAAACTGACCTAAAAGCATCCATGATGAAAGAATGAACGAGATGATATTATTACTGTTTTTTTTTTCTTTATTATTGCTGTTTTTTTTTTCTTGAACCTACAATCTCACTTCTACCCCATTCCTATGAGTGACAAAGCTTTAAGTGGCATCTAGAAAATCCTTAAAGAATCATCATATCAAAATGGTTTTATTTAAAGTTTTAACAGCTGATATATTTGTTTGATAAGAAGTTTTAAAAGCTGATATACATGAACAGAAAGACATTTTCCATTAAAATCAACCAATAAAGTAGATTAAATCAGTTGCATCCTTGCTCAGTTAACAATTGGCATATGTTACTTACTGGTCATGAGGACAAAATTCCCCAGCACCCCCAACAGTGCAAGTTTGCAATATTGAAAAAGAAACAGACTACTTACAGTAGGGCGTTTTGTTCTCCTATAAACTCTTTCAAGGGTTTCAACTTGCACTTTTTTCAGTCTCTTTTGAGCATTCCATGTCTGTTGCATGACATGGACAGGCAGTTGCCCCTTGGTCTTAGGTTCTGCTGCATCCGCACTTGTTTCGCTAGGAATTTCTGTGGGTGCGGGCTTACTTTCAGGCACTGATACTGATACTATTGGTGCCGGTTTATCAGGTAAAGCGGCACTCATCATTAAAAGATTTGGAGGAGGGTCACGAAGCAATTCAAGAACAACAGCCCTATCAAGACAAAGCTCTGCAGCAAGAGTTTTTATCTGCAAAAGGAAGAAATTGGGTATGATAAGAAAAAATTTGTTTAGCAAAGCAAAGCAAAGAAATACTATAGATATCTAATATCAATAGAAAAAACGCTTCACAGGCAGAGCAAGAAGCATTTATTATGCTGAACGTGCATGTCAGATAGGGTTCCGCCTTGCCCAACCCACCCCCCCCCCCCCCCCCCCCCCCCCCCCAAAACAAACACACACACACAAACAAAGGAAGACAGATTTAATCATTACCTTCAAATTAATATATTACTTTCAAGCAAAATGTAAAATCATTTTATCGAACTACAAACTAATTTGCAGCTAATGAGATGATTGAAAATGAACATAGATAATGTGGAGAAAACTAAGGATCTCCAAAAAACTCAGAAAATTAGCCTAGATGGGTTCATTCAGACAGCCCATCTGGCAGAAACAATTCCAATGCGGTTTTTTTTATAGCATGTATATTTTACCTATAAAAAAAAAATGTATATTTGACAGTGCAGTAAACTGAATTTTTTCATTATACAAAATTGTGGCAATTGGCTAAAATGGTCAGGCATAGCAAGCCGCAAAGCCCAAAGTCAGGAACATGTCACTTGACGAGGTTCCCCTGTGATAACACGATTCCCAAATGAATAACCCAATCATCTCTTCGATCAGAATTCGGAAAAATGCATACTAGCGGACAGGTATGGGTAGCAGGAATGCATATGCATCAATCATACATCTATGAATTATAGCAAATCAAAAACCCGGCCCGACTTCCAAAAGGTTAAGATTTTCCATATATTCCAGATAACAACACGGGGGATATAAAGATACGTACGCTAGTTTTTCGGCGGCCAGCTTTCAAAGCTGCAGCCAATCTTCGAAGTTGCCAATTTTTAAGCTTCACCGGCCTTTCGTATTCTTCATCGTCATCTTCTTCAGCATCATTCTCACTTTCAGTGTCATCTGCAGCTGAAATCGCCATTTCTATATCATCATCTCCTAGTACCTCCGCTAATTCTTGTTCAAACCTGGCAAGGTCTTCTTCACTTATCTCATCATCCTCGTCATCTAGGGATAGCCCATCATTCTTTAAATCCTCTTCCAGTTGGCTAAAGAGTGCGTCAAAGGCATCCTCGTCTATATCAACGTCGTCTTCTAAAGCATCATTGCGACGCAAGACTTTCTATAAAATAGAAAGGCATAGAATTAGAATTATCCTTTACGAAGCAGAACATTCAGAATCATAAAACCAACAATTAAAAGGATTTTTCATTTTAGTAAGAAGTAGACACTAGCCAATTTCCAAGCCAAATAAAGATAAATAGAAATAAAGAATCTTCATTTTTTCGAACCAAACAAGCTCAAGCTATCAGACCTTATTTCTCTTCGAAGAGGAAGACGCAGAGTTGGAAGAGCTGGGGTTTCGACGGCGCGAGAGAGCCAGTACGGAGCGGTGGGGAGGGTGAAGTGGCAGAAACAAATGGCTGGGCCGGGATTGGCCCACGAGGAGGCGGTCAAAGAGAGAGAATGATAAGCGCTGAACCGCCATGGAAGTGTGAACCGACGAAGCAAAAGCCATTATAGCTTATTCTCAATTCTCCAGTCCTTGGATTTGGAGATAGAAAGAACCGAAGGAAGAGGAAGGGACTTGTCACTTCAAAGACTCGCCTCGAAGCGGTTTTCAAAACCTCATTTGTCCGGAAACAAAACGGCACAGTTTTCATAGAAGCTCTTGGATTGAGACGGCGCCGTTTGATGATAATAGGTATCGTCCGATTCGTTGGCACAATAGGGTCCAGATATAGGGACAGCCCAGATAGGCCCAGACCATAAACTTTACCCCACTAAAAAGTTTTCCTGATCTGCAAAATAAAAACATATTTTGGGCCCGGCAAAGAAAATTAATTTCGGGCCCAGCACTAGATTACATACGTTTTATACGGTTGCAGTGTTTACAATTTTTTTTGAACAAGTTGCAGTATTTACAATTAAATTAAGCATCTGGGGACTTCAGAATTCAGATTAGGCTGGCTCGGGCGGATCAAGAGGCATTACAGTCAATCTCTCTTTCGCTCTGTGCGCGGCAATAATGGCAACTTCTTCTTCTTCATTATCGTCGTCATCAAAGGGATGGGCGAGCAATCTGTCAACAATAGCAGCTCGCATCTACTTCTTCCTAATCATCCTTCAGATCCCTCTTTTCAGGTACCAAGTTCTTTAGCTCTCCCACTATTACTTGTCGTTTATATTTCATATTCTCGTGACCTAGAGAGACAGAGAGAAAGGAAAAACTCTGCAGACTGCACCTTCCGTTTTCTTTCATTTGTCCTAGATCCGATCCCTTTAGTAGTTCGCTGCCCAACTAGTTTTTTCACTCTGGCTCTTCCTCGAACCTTTTCTTGTGATTTTCTGGTATAGGTGTATAAATTGTCAAATTAAGACTTCTAACTGTATTGATCTCTATTTGTAGAAGATGTATCTATCGAAATTGCGGCTTGATGGTCTGAAATATGTTTGGGTATATGAATAAATAGTTCTCGAAATACACCGCAATTCATCGCAACACTGCCTGTGATGCCATTTTTTCTTATCATGCAAAATTTTCCCTGGACGGACGGTATCTCAGAAACACTTCAATTGGCGGAGTGAGAAAATCTACCAATTTGCCTCCAGCATGTTATGTTTAAGAAAACAAGATCTTGCTACTTTTGGCACCTGGCTGCTGTTCTGATACACTTCTATACTCTGGGATTCCACTCCCCATACTTTGCAACTGACTACATCCCATTAAGCTTGCTTTCAGCTGCGTGTCTCAGTTGTCTATTTGGTTTGCCATTTAACATCTCCCCGTAACTTCTGTTTGCATTTTCTGGATGTTATTTTAATTGAGTTTTCTATCCATTGGTTTGCCTTGGTTATGTCCTCCCCCCCCCCCCCCCCCCCCCCCCCCCCCCTCGCTCCCTCCCTCAGATGATTCCAAGGTCAATTTGAAATAAGTTAATTATGCAACAACATGTAGTACTTAGTTGCTGTATTTGAGTTGTATATTTTTACTTTGACAGGGTCCCATGTAGATCTGGAATGTGTACAACACCATTGCACGTCACATCCTCCCAATTGATTGCAAGTGAGATCTTTCCTGTTGCTGTTATGAAGACCCTTTTGTACCCTGGGGCTGTTGCAAATGGCCTTGTCAAGAACTTTGCTGTTCCAAGCTGGAATAATCTGTTAGACATCTATAACTTAACCAGTGTGAAGGAAGCTTCTGCAGTAACAGATCTCCAACGCTTAGAGGTTCTGTTTAATAGTTGATCATTGCCCTTTTCAATTGTTTTCTGCATAGTTGTTTGTTTTGAGGAAGTTTACAGTTTTTTTGGGGGGAACAGAGGCACCTAACGCGATATTAATGGTCCCTCAATAAATAATCTCTGCTTAGTCTAAAATAGCAATCAATTATGACACATACTCTAGACATTTAATTGATCATGAATTAATTTTCCTTTGGTGTAATTCATTCGACACATCCACCCTGTTTATGCATATCATTGGTATTATTCCACATAATTTTAAAGAATTATTTTTTTTTTTTTTTTATAAGTACATAATTTTAAAGAATTATCAATTATAGAGAATAAAATAAACGAGGCAGCCTATTTTCCTTTTGCTACTTCCAAGCTGGCTTGACACTAGCACGTGCATTTGCAAGCATACAGACACATCGAGTCTGTAGCATATGTATGTTGATTCTTTGGTGGAAATCTTGGCTGATTGAATTAGTATGACTGGTTCTAAATTTCCCCAAATATTTTCACATAAATTTCTGAAGCTTGAATAATTTTCCAGTTCACAACACCTTGACCAAGCCCATTTCCGCTTATCACAATAAATTTTCTCATAAAAAAACTAGCCCTTTTCTGATTCATTGGAGTAGACTATATGAATCCTCTCTGTCAGAAGCAACCTCCTCTCATTTTCTTCAGTGGCGACTTCTCTATATTCTCCCCATATGATTAGCTTCCTCGTTGGATGTTTGGTTATTTTAATGCTTAATAAGTAGTTGAGGTTCCTCTAGCAACTGAAAATCTCCAATAGCCTGTTTTCTTTAAAACATTGTTCTCAGGGGTGGGGGCTATTGTTTGTAACGGACTAAATGTCCATGACTTTTGACTATCAGTTGTAAACTCTAGTTAGGTATTTCTCATGTATACTCCCTGTATGCTTGGGCTTTGCCTATTATTATGAATAAAATACCTTGATTACCGATAAAAAAAAAAAAAAAAATCTCCAATAGCCTGAATGTGTAATATTGAGTAGGTCTTATATATTTTAAGCTCCAGAATTACTGCAACTTCATTTCTCCATGACTCCTTTAGGATTCTTGATTTAAGCTGTCAATTTTCTCGGCCAATCTTTTGGTTTGTTCCAGGTTCTTGCAGGAAGCTACTTCTCCGTGGCAGGAGCGCTTGTGGGTATTCTAAGACCAGGGAGGATGAGCATGTTTGGGACACTTCTAGTAATTTGGGGCCTTGTCAAGGAGGGGATTTTAGGAAAGCCAGTAAATACAGATCCAACACAAGCCGTCTATGTCTACCCAACAATGTTGATTGCTGTGATCTGTGCTTTCTCGTCTGTAAAGTATGATGTGAAGAAGGTTGTTAGGAGTGCTCCAGCCCGACCCGTGGCAAAGCCTCTTCAGAGCTCCTCAAAATCTAAGCTGAAATGAATCGTCGAATGCTGTACTTCGGATTACTTGTGAACACTTTCATGTTAATGAGTTTAAACTGGATTCATTTCCACCAAATCATTCTGAAAATTTTGTTGCGTTTCAAAATATTTCAGTTGTTTCCCCGACATATCCAAGTCATTTAAAGAGGGCACTGATTTAGGAATTGAAATTTCAGGGAAAGGGTGATTCTTGCCAATGCTGTCTGGTTCCATTAGCTTCTTTTAATTGAAGTGATGGTTTCCCTCGAGCCTTTCGCAGTTCGAAGAAACAGAGATGGTCATGTAGGTGGCCATTTGCATTTTATTGATGTCGGTAACGATTTTGGCTGGCATGCATGTTTACGGAGCAGCACTACTTAACAAGTAAAGCCACGTACCAAAAATAAATAAAAATAAAAAGGGAAAGCCCAACAGCCCGAGTGTTCCATTCAAATAAATTTGGTTACTAAGACGGAGCACAAGGAGGACTTCATGGATTAAGCCCATAGACAAAGTTCCATATCGCTCCTTTGCAAAACCCCACTGATCCAACACAACTCTGTATTTGAGTCCAAATTCCAATGCCTTTCCGCATCTATTATCAAGTGGCTTTCTGCAAAGAATAATGTTAATATTTCCTTTTATTTTATCTCTTTATTTTAACTGTTTATGTATTTAATTTTTTTTAAAAAAATTCTTAATAATTAAAAAAGTGACTATTAGTGTATTAATATTTAAAAAAAAATTAAAATGTTGAAATAAAGAGTAAAAAAAAAAAAAATAGAAAAGTGCAATTTACACTAGGAGGCACACCAAATGAAAAAGTTGAGGAGGTATAGTAGTACTACCTTTCTATGAAATAGTGCTGCTAGGGTGCCGCCCCGTAGTGACTGCTAGGGTGCCCCCAGGCAAAATTCTCCTTTTTTAATTTTGTTATTCATATTTTTTTAATATTTTTAAATATTTTTAAAAAATACTAATATATTAATAGTCACTTCTTTATTATTAAGTAAAAAAAAATTTAAATACATAAGTGGTTAAAATGAAGAGACAAAATAGGGAGAGTATAGTAGCATTATTCTTTGTGAAAACATCTATCTCTCAAGCTATATCTATCCTTTTTTTTATTATTAAAAAAAAAATCTCCTTTTTTCACGTTACTAGCTTGTGCCTACCTTTCATCAAACCCTTGGTGCATGCACAAAGGTTTACTTTGATGCTTTAAAGATGCGTGTTTGGTTCGACTCGGAAAGAATAGGGAAAAACTTAGAAAGTGAAAAATAAAAATAAAAATACCCCACTTTATAAAGAAAGAAAAGTGAAAAGGAAAACTTTAAAAAAAGCAAGCTTTTTAGTCCTTTTTTTGGTGCCTTGAGTTGGATAAAAAGGTGCCCTTGTTTTTGCTACCATTGACTATCACAGTCATGTTGATTATTTTTCAACTCTCGTACTTGGTCCATTGAATTGTCTATTTTTGTTATCTTTCGGGGCCCGACTGAAATCTAAATCATCATTAAAGATGCTCATTTTGCTCTTTAATCATCAAGACTCTGTCACACGTCTTGTCTCTGTTAGATTGAGATCATGTACTAAAAAAATATACAACCAATAATCATATTTTATTTTTATATTTGTAAACTCTAAAAAAATTTTATAATCCTGTAAATTCAATTGTTTTTTTTTTTTAAATTAGTTTGCAAGTATATACAAAGTCATTATAAGAAAAATGACCACTTATGACGAATTATATGCGATAAAAATGATAATTTGAAATAAAAATAAACCAATTTTAATAAAAAATAATCATTTTCATAAAAAATAACTAACCATAACTGAGCAGTTTTAATATTATAGCGAGTATTTGTTAAAGAAAATGTGGAAGCTCTAAGAGATCATGAATGAAAACTATAACATAGAAAAAGGGGCATGAAAATGGCACAGTTAAAAACCTCAACCATGCAAGTGATGATTGAAGAAGAGGGGTACTTGCATGCATGCGACCTTCACTAACACCAACAAAGCAAGCTGCATTAAATGAAGTATAGTAGTAACATAAGGTTATAAGCTTAAAGTGGAACAAAGATTCTTTGCTGAAAGCTAAATAATGGAGTGTAGTAGCAGACAACTCATGGATGTGTGGTTACTTTTTGACCAATTAAATTCGCATGCATTACTTAAACATATAGATACCCATGAGTAGTAGTACTTGAATGTCAATGAGGGATCAGCACATTAAAAGGCATAGCTTTGAAATGGAATCCAATGTGCATCACATGACTTTAATTTTAAATATGTTCAACAATATCTTCTTAGACGTTGAAAGTTCATTCAAATCATCGGTCAAAGTTAAACAAACCATGCACTAGGTAGAATAGATTCCTCAATGAAGGTGATGATATTTAATGAGAGTTTGTGACAGTTCACCATCCTCTCTTTCTTATAATTTATGTTCGCTCTAATGAGATAGCTAGAATATTACTTTAACGAGTGTGTTTATATATATATATATATATAAAGTTTTATTATATAAAATTATTTTTACGTATTATTTATGCATTTTATTAATATAATTGATCAAAATAATTATTTTATATTAAAAAAATGACGCTTCCAATCACATTAATAAAATATATAAGGAGTATATAAAAATAACTATCTATAAAATTTATATATATATATATTATAATTTTCTCTTTACCTCACGAGTACGTACGTCCATGAATGCCTCAAGTACATATATATAAGAATCTTGAATTAATAGACGTACAACTTTATTGCAGTGAGGACAAACGTACAACATATACAAAATGATCTGCTTCCATCAATCCTCAAATCATATCATAGCTGGCAACATCGAAACAACATTAACGGAGTTGGCATGCATGTACGTACGTACGTAGTAGTACTGTGGATTAGAATACGAAGCCGAGGTACGTACGTACTATGATCACCATGATCGAAATAATTAATTATATATCCCTTTTTTCTAGCAATTATACATCCCATTTTAGTTGCATATATATATATATATATACTATATATGTTGGCTTTATATATAATATTTAAGAACAACATAATCATGAGATAGATCAGAACCATGATATATATAAAAAAATCATGCCGGCCATGAATATATTTTTTTAATATATGGTACTAAAATGTGTATATACGTACACATTTATATATATAATATAGAAATATACCTTGAAAACTAGCTACTTGAAGTGCACATGATACGTACATGATGACTCATATTTTTAGATGAAGAGCGATCGATCGAAGAAATTAAAGGGAAAATGAAGATCATGATGGAGTTTGAATAGCATTAATAAACCTGGCACGTGATTTTTGTTATTTAAATTTTTATTATTTGATTGTATATATGCATGCATGATCTGATTCTCGTCTAATAATCCGGCGTTGTATATTACCAAAGGATTCTGATGTGGTCCACGAACAGTCCTTCAATTTATTTCTTTATATATCATCATGTGAGCATTATTGCTTTTTTTCCCCATTAAAATTCAAATATTCCATATTAATTCCATGGAACAGCCCCATGGGTACGTAAAAAGGAAGAGATCAGGCTGATCTGGAAATTAATATATATATATTAATTCTCTACATAATTAGCTAGCTATATGGAGGATTGAGGCAAGCTTTGAAACACAAGAACGGACACATGGATTAATTAATATATGAAACGTACGTACGTACACCAGAACTACATAGTACTTTTTATAATATTCTAAATTAATTAAAATAAGAAAATAATTAAAGTTGATGACAGAACGCTGAATGATCATCATGTAGCTCTGCATTAACCCTAGCTAGCTACCTGATTCTTCAAGAGCTACGTACCTAGCTACCCAGTACTGGTAACTAGATCAAGGAGATGATCATAAATATGAAAAAAAAAAAGAAAAAAGTACACAAAACAAAAAATAATAGATCAGGTACGTAGGCCAAAATGAGTAACTTCCGATATCTCTATCGATCGTACATAGGGACGACCATGATCCGCGATATCTCCTCCAACAACGTCAGCATGACTGTAAATTAATAAATGAAAGTAATGAAAATTAGTATATAGGGAATTAAGAAGCTGCCATGCATTAATTAATGTTTAAAATCTGGGTGGATCGATATATATGAAAGAAGCCAAATCGATTAATCTTACCCAGAAAGGGAGGGACATCGTCTAGGATGAATATGGAGACCTGCCGGCGCTCGAGTCCCTCGGCGCATTGCATCGGAAACACTCCATCCTGCTCGCGAAATTGTGCTCGTTGCACCCCATCCTATATATATTTGAAATATTCACTCAACTTTATAAACTACTTTAGATTCACCCAAAGACACATGTACGCATGCAGCCATGTGAACTGTGTATGTGATTAATGTGACTGATGATGCATATATGATATATGCATGGAATATTATGCCGATTAATTGAACTCACCTAGAGCATATCCAATCACCAGATTTCCAGCCAGAGCGGCTGGAGCTGCCAGTACTGCTGCCACTGCCAAACCCCCCAAAACCTCTCGTTCTTAGTTTGTCATCATAATATCCCCCACCAGAAGATTCATCCTTGGAGGCACCGCACTTGAAGCAGCTTGATCGGCTAGCAAAGTTATGGGTCCCACAGTTCCCAATGGTGCAATACCAATCACCAGGGCGGACATCTGGGCCTGTAGTATTATTATTGAACCTAAATGATGATGAGCCACCAAAGCTTCCATAGTCACCTCTCTCCGCTGCTCTTGGCTCTCCACATCGTTGGCACGAGTCCCTCCTTTGAAAGTTGAGATGGTTGCATGATCTACAATTCCAATCTCCTGGCCTGCTCATTTTCCCCTTTAATTCGAAGAGATAAAACATCATTAGTCCATTAATATTACATCATGATACAGAAAGCTGCTAGATTATACATGACTAGCCAATTACTTCTATGATTTGAGCCAAACTAGCAAGCAATTACACTGTATTATTGAAGTCTAGCTGTTATTCGTGGATAGTAACTCGTGAACAGTGATATGCACTATTAATAATTAAATCTAGCTAGGAACTCAAGGCCGGCACAGTAAAAAAGGAAAAAAAAAGAAGAAGCTATAAATTAACATTCATGAGCTTGAAACGAACCCACGAACGTCAGACAATCAGCCTACGAGAGTCGAAAATAATCAGCAGCCTGGCTAGCAAGGATGTAGTATTATCAGAAACACGTATATATATGCATGCATCATGGTAATCTAAGCCGTACTCACCTACCTAATTCAGAAGCGCCTAGACAGATATATATTAGATCAGCACTACTACTGACTACTACTGTCTGAACTGGAATTTGTGATTGTGGTGTGAGGGTTGGAGTGGCTTTATATACTTCCTTAGGACATCGGGAACCGTGAAGATTGAGGTAGCCAGTGGAGGGTTAGGTTGTTCTTTTTCATATTCAAGTCACTTTGCTTCCTTGAACAATGGAATCACAAAACACTAAACTTAGGAAAAGAGATAAAAGAAAATTCGAAATTGGGATTCCAAAACCAAATTAAAGCAAAAGAAGTAATAATATTAATAATACTAAAATTTTTTAATCAAAGCTAGCTAGCTCGATCTGAGTACAGCCTCTTTTAGGGTTTTTGGAGCTGGCGGCCTTAATTTTAAACTGCATGAACGTACTGCTAGCCCTCAAATCTTACAATATTATTAATGAAGTTCCATATAATTAATAAGTAGTACTACTACTTACCCAAATTAAGATCATGGAGTTCCACAACTGACAGTTTGCAGCATGTTCTCCAATATTCGAGCATATATGTTGAATGCAGACCAGTTCCTTGTTTAGGCAATGTCAAACCGCATTAGCCTTAGACGTTTCTTAAACATTCATGTTTCTTCCCCAAGTTATATTAAGAGCCATATTTCACAATGGTGCGAAGAGTACTGGCATCCTCGTAATCATGCTTCAAGAAAAAGTTCATACACATGTTTCTTACTTATAATTAAATTACGGAAATGGAAATCAAAGTAACACTTCTTAATGTACAACATGACCACCGTACCAAATTGTCACTTAAATTTTCCGTACATCTTAATGGTCAATTAATATTAACGATCGAATGGCCAATGGGTAATTTGCAGCTTATGTTTTTAAATTAATTTGGAGGCTAAGTGAAAACATTGATATATTTTTGGTGCTCAAATTACAAAAATAGTACTGTTAGTTTGAGGGAGTGAAGTGTTCTTTTCCGGCCTTGAAAGATCGATTTAGCTTATCGTGTTCAACTTTGTCAAGCTAACCTCTCAGTCTCAGCTTGCCTCTACATATAAAGCAAATTAGCCTATTAAACTGACATTCTAATTAACCTCAAAACACAACATAGTACTCCCGGCCTCCAACATCCTTTATATCTATTATTTCCTGATCAACACTTTAAAACACTTTTGACTATTGCATTTACGACCCTCATCCGTCAAGTTGGGGAAAAAAAGTATATTATATGGTCCTCCAAATTAACACCATATGGTCCGAGTGCATGCTTTCTTGTCGAGTCAGGATTAGATAAGGAGTAACAAAATCCTCTATTTCTTACCAGACAACATGAATATTCCTCACACGGGAAAAACAAAACACCCTTGAGAAGATCATGAAGGACCCATTTCCTTATATATATTCTTATCTCAAAATATATGACCAAGGCGAGTTCATGTGTCCTTCCGATCATATACTTTGAGGGCCCACGAGGAAACAGTCAATATCTAGGAAAAATGGTGGGTACTTTTCCATTTTGAGTATTCCTTTTATTTTACTAATGGAAACCCAAATTTTGCAAATAAGTCAAAAAGATCACAACCCTAATTAATAATTTTCAAGTGACTGAAGCTAGCATACATTTATATATATATATATATATATATATGTAGTACTATCATTTTGGCATCCATGAATATAAATATTAATGGCCTCTTCAGTACTCCTGCTAATGCCAGAACCCGTTTGGTAAATATAATGAAATAAATCAGTGATACACAGTAATAATTCTTCTCTGATCCTGGAAACAACCAGCACCACTTGGTAACTAGTGCCAGGTCACTCGTGCGTGTCAGAATCGACTGTCTAGAGGCAGTACTCGAAGCTAAAGCAAAAGTTGCATTCATGTCATGTGGCCATGAGTTCAATGAGGTTTTCAGAATCAATTTTTTACTTTTACATGATTAATTTGGTGAAAGAGAAAGAATTCTCTTTTTATGACCAAATTTTGATGGAGAAGGGGTATATATAATCGAATGATGAGATATATGGTTCAAAATCAAGGATAGGAAAATGGCAGAGTTTCGATAAAGACAGTCGAAGTTGATCATGATGCAGGAAGAGAATTCTTCGAGGTTTCAAATTTTGACCATCTTTTTTGTTTTTGTTTTTTTTCCTTTTTCCTCTTCTTCTTCTTCGATCGCTTACTTGCTATGGCTTTTTCGCTGTCATTTTCTTTTGCCACCTCTCTCAAGAGAAGGAAGAGAGGATCAATACAGACATGCAGTGAGTGAAAGAGAGAGAACAAAAAAAAGAATTGAAAGTTTAAAAACTACAAGATCTCACGTACCCACCATTATTCTGGGGAAATGGTAAAGAAGTCTGTAGCAAACTGTGAAAAAGCAAAAAAGGAAGAAGGGTCGCCGAACTGATTCGGATTCTCTAGCTCATTGGGAAATGCCTCCATGCATGCATGAGTACCATGACCCAACCCAATATGCCTAATCCTGTATACATCCTTCCACTTTTCCTTTTAGGATAAACAATTCAACCTACGTACAGATCTTAATAACAAATCTTTCTGAAATATATAACGTAAAAAACTGTAGTAGCTTAGTACAAAATAATTTAAAATTATATTTTATATGTAAATTCGTTGGCACATTCTCCAGCTTGGGAGTGACCTTTATATATTACTTAACAAAGAATAAAATACTAGTCATCCAAAGTAGGGCCCTCGAGAGAAGTACGTACTCATGACCTTTTTCAAAGGGATGTTACAAAATAAAATTTATAAAATAATATAATTTAATTTCATATTTATATATCAATTCGCCTCAGCTTGTAACATCTTTCTATGGTCTAGTATTTATCTTCTTTTCATGTGAAATATTCTTTTTTGAGTTCTGTTATATATAATTATTTTTTTATATTTTTTATACATTCTATTTATATGATTAATCAATTAATTATTTTATATTAAAAAAATAATTAAATCAATTATATTAATAAAATACGTAAAAGTAACTACATATAAATTTTTTATTCTTTTTCACTTATATCATGTGTTTAGTTTCCAGCTCGTTAACTAGGCTTTCCAATTCATCAGAAGGCCGCATGAATATATTGGTAATTTGAATAAATCAACTTGATTATTTAAAATTTTCAAATAAAGATAATTTCTGTTAATCCTTGTAGATATCGGTACGATTAATTAGTTTTAATTTTTTGAAAATTCGGTATTATTATGATGATCATTTGCTGAAAATTCTTATTAATTATTAACTCCCGATCTAGTCTTTCTCTTTGTGATCTTATCAGGATTATATCAAATAAGAGTATTGTTATTTGAAAGCCTTTATATTGTATTAATATATGGTCATCTATATTCATTAAATTTAAATATTAAAATTTATTTTTTAAATAAAAATTTTTCCATAAGAATAGTATAGTGTAAAGATTTTAAATAGAATTATTCATCAAATAATTTTGAGAAATGTTTTACGTAATTCGTGCTAATTAATTGGGTTAAGTGCATGCACGTGAGGTGTAGAGAGTTGTGTTGAGTGTCGGCACAGTGATAAAAAGTTGTCTATTTTCTTTTACTTTTTAGACCTCCGATATCTTTTGTTATGCTCTTGATGAGAGTCCCCAAATATCCATGCACCTCTTTGATTCTCCACAAATATCCAGCCAAAACCTAAAGATATATATAGAATCATGTTAAATATATTCCTAAAGTGCGTAAGTATCATACAGTCGTTTTAAAAAAACTATGAGGTTTATTATTAAAATATTAATTTATTTTAACGTAAATCTCGTATTTATTCACTTTTTTTAAATAATTACACGACACTTACGTACTCATAACCGCAACAAGCATTTCTCGTATAGAAATTGGTAAAGAAGCTTCATAATAATAACTTCCTATAATTTCCTCCAGTAGTGATTTCACTACACATGCTACAACACTACACAACATCTAGTATTAAAGAAAGAAATGCGAGCAATGCTACTCAACTTTTTAACCTTCACATACCATATTTTTTTTTATTTTTTTTAAGTTTATTTTTCTTAAACTAATTAAATTCTTTTATTCATTATTCATATATTAAATATTTGATCAAATAAAATAATTTAAAAAAGTGTGGTGTTTAGAGGTTATATGAATAGTAGGAAATTGTATTTCTTTTTTCATTTTTTCTTAGCCTACGGGCCTGAACAAGGAAAAAGTGCAACGTGACTCCACGTACGGCGCGCGAGAGGTTAATAGGCCAAGGCCCTTTGGACTTTGCCTTTGTTCGGGCTAGGCCCAGATGTCCGCAGCGCCAACGCTGCTCTGCATTCCCGCCTCGCGTGTTTGTTCAAATGCCCGCCCTTATAGGCTACGTCTCTCTCTAGTTTTTATCTTTCACGTTGAGATTAACATAAAAACAACTGAAAAAGCTGTTTGGCGCAATTTTATTCTTATCAGTTTCAGCTATATATAGAGAGTGTGGGAGAGGAGAGATCATAAAGATCACGGGTTCTCCAAAATCAGATCATCACCACCTCAGATTCTCTTCCAGTTCAAGTAAGCCAGTCCCTTCAATTCCTACCATTTGCTTATTTATTTTTAGAATATCTCCTGGAAAACTGGTTTCTTTTATCTCATTGATGTGTTCCATTCAAAACTGCGCGGTAGAGTTCCGGACCTCTAAATGTGGCGTTTATTATCGTTTTATTGGAGTGGTTCCATCTGAAAGAAGGATTTTCAATGAATACAAGGATTCAGGGTGTGCAATTTGATAACTTTTTCGAGTAATGGTGATTAATTTCAAACGTAATGGTTAATTGATTCATAAATTTTTGCTTTATGAGGAAATGATACCTGGATATCACAAGTAGTAACAAGGCAGCCATGCGTTAGCCTTGTTGGAGTATAGCCGCCTCACACACTGAGAATATGGAGTTAAAGTCCAAAGAAGAGCAAGTAAAAATAAAGAAAGCAGAGAAGAGGAACTAGTTTTCTGTTAATTCTTTTATTAAGTTTGTTATCCTATAAATACAGTGTGATACTTTGTAAATATTTCAGACTATTCAATCCAATTGTTTTCACGCAAGTTTTTCTTCACTTTTCTCCTCTGTTTCAATTCCCTTTCCTTTCATCAAGTTCCCAACTAAGCTTTTATCAAGTTCTTGACATGGTATCAGATTGAAAATCAATCTTGCTTCCGCAAACTCAATTCTTTTCTTCATTGCAATACAATACAGCCCTTATATTCTGTTTCTTGCATTCTTTCTTTGAATTCTACACAGATCACTCCCAATTCTCAAAATCAAAATCAAACTCAAAATCTTTCAGATGATTCTTCTAGCCCATTTTATCTTCATCCCAGTGATAATCCTGGTGCCTTAGTCTCAGAAATTTTCGTTGGAGACAACTATGTTGCTTGGAGTCGCTCGATCGCCATAGCCTTGACTGTCAAGAACAAGGTTGCCTTCATTGATGGTTCGATTACTGTTCCCTCTGCTGATCAACGTGTTGCTCATACGGCCTCACATGGTTGCCGTTTTCCGAAAGGTGTTCTGAATTTTAAATGAGGCATTTGATTTTGGAAAACGATGGTGGTATTTTGTGCATTAGAAGAGAAAGCCATCAACTCAAGAAAAAGAAACAACTATTCTATTGTTTTTTTTTTTCAAACAGAAATCTTTTTAGAAATTTCTTCTTTTGCGGTACAATAATTGCAGCAGTTTATTATAGGTCAGTGAAAGAAATTATGGCGTATGGAGACGTTGCATTCAGTTTGAAGAGGCTCCACTGAATATTATTGGAAACAGTCCCATTCCTTTGATCCTTCTGATAAAGTCACCAATTCAAGGTCACCCACTATGAATGCAGAATCGGAGAGTTTGGAATCATCTCCTGCTGATTTAAATGCAACTTCCAGCAATAGAAAAATGGACCAACTGTCCCAATTCAGGCCTAATTCGTTTCCACTTCAATACAGTGGAACCTCTTCCTTGTCAGTTTCCAGGCCGTCAGCTATTGGCTTTCATTTGAACAGCATTTTCAATACCGTGCCAATAACCTGTGGTGCCACTGCAAACACGAAACTAGAAGAGGATTATATGAGTGTACAAGGGATGGAGTCAGCATCTGCCTGTTGCCCGATTTCATCAAATGCGGTGGATAAATTTTCGTTTATTCCTAAAAATGTGGGGGACAAAAGTAAGGCTTTAATAGCTGCAAATTTTGCCTCTTCTGAGTCTCTCCATATTACAGCACCTCCAAATGATAAGAGTAAAATTATTTCTGAACAAACTGACAATTTTGAGTACAGCCGAAGAACGAGCCCCAAAACGAAAAGGCAAGTTGCATTTTATTTTTTCTCGTATGATATTCTATCTCTTCTAAGTGATTGTTGGGTTGACCATTAAACTGTATATATTTCTCCAGGACGAAAACTCCAAGCACCAATGATGGTGATGACAGGCGTTGCAACTGCAAGAAGACCAAATGCTTGAAACTGTAAGTATATTTATCTCTACAAATGAGGTTTAAAATTTTTTGTAATATATGGGTGATTGATTCCTTTTAGTTATTGTGACTGCTTTGCTGCTGGATTCTATTGTGCTGAGCCTTGTGCTTGCCAAGGGTGCTTTAACAGACCTGACTATGAAGACACAGTTCTTGATACAAGAGAACAAATTGAATCACGAAACCCACTTGCATTTGCTCCCAGAATCGTACAGCGTGTCAACGAGTTCAATAGTATGGTATGAAACGCTTTCAGTTCAATTTTGTTTTCATTCTTAATTAGCAACTTGATTCACGGATTTTCCACATACAGGAAAATGGAAATCGTGCAACACCATCCTCAGGGAGACACAAAAGAGGCTGCAATTGCAAGAAGTCAATGTGTCTTAAGAAATATTGTGAATGCTATCAGGTTTGATTATTTTTCCTACTACATAATATGCCTTAATGCTTGTAACCATTGTTTTTTTTTTTTTTTTTTCAATTACTCTAATTGAACTTTTTATCTGCTGTCTTTACAAAAGGCTAACATTGGATGCTCCAGTGGATGCCGGTGTGATGGATGTAAAAATGTCTATGGCAGGAAGGAAGGTAGGAACATACCTTAAGAACCTGTGCTTCTTAATATGACCACTAAATGTCTATTGTATTAGCTTTTGTTAATACGATCACTAAATAGTCCTTGTACAATTTTTTCCCCCAAGAAGTTGCCACTGGTTTATGTACTACAACTGTCTAAGACGGGAATGTCATAGGGGAAAGTCTGGAAATTTGGTATTTTTGTTTAAAGGATTATACAGGTATTCCCGGAATACCACAGGTAACATGTTTGCACTTATCAGAGAAAAAATTACTGGTAATATATTTGCATGGCCAAAGAAAATGGTGTGAAATCATTTTGCATGGTGTCTGCTTTAATAAATTTTGTTGCCGGCTTTCCAGAATGTGCTGCTACTGTGCTTGGTATGAACAAAGAAATGGTTAGTGATGAAATTGGCAAGGAAAGATTTGACGGCATATTTGGTAAAAACCTGGAAGGGATGGCAAACAAGGCAGATTTGTTGCATGCGGAGTTGTATGATCCACATAACATCACCCCATTGACGCCAGCATTTCAGTACCCAGAGTAAGATTCCATTACTGATGACATTCTTTTAACTCAGCACAAAGGAATATAGAAATTTATCTTACTCTATTTTGAAACTAATCTGGATCTTAATTTTGAACTACTTATTTGCTAATTGCCGTTTGTTCCTCTAATCATGTGGTCATGGAAGGTCTGAATCTAAGTCCCAAATTGTTTCAAGAAGCTACCTACCATCACCTGAATTTGATTCTCCTTTATCATCTTATGTGGATTCTTCAAAAACCTCGAGAACTTCAAATAGCATTGACTTGCTTCTGCCAGCAAATAAAGAATCACTAAGCCTAGGTTCTTACGATTGGCGATTGGATTACACTAATATGGAAATGATGGATCAATTCTCGCCAGAAAGTGATACAATTGCTCTGTCCCATTTAACTTCACTTTCAGATCCACCCTTCATGGCCATGGCTTCTTCAACTTCATCCAAAACAAGGGACTCGGCGAATAGTTCACACTTTCAACTTTCTCCAGGAACTGGTTATGTCTCATCTGCTGGTTTCCATCATTGGTGTAGTTCCCCAATTACTCCAATGACTAGTTTAGAAGGAACCAAATCACACCAAGGACTTGATCCTGACAGTGAGTTTTGTGACATTCTGGATTATGGCGCTCCTGACATACCGAGGGATAGGGCTACACCAAGTATAAATCAGTTAAAGTTCGTTCCCCAAATCAGAAGAGGGTCTCCTCCACCGAGCCATTTGAATAAGCTTGGGTCAAGCTCTTCAGGGGCCTGAGAACTGGCGGTAAGTTCATATTGAGGGCTGTCCCTTCTTTCCCACCTCTTAGCCCTTGGATTGATATCGAAGGCAGTACCAATAAAAAACATACAAATCTTGAGGAGAATCATAGTAGCATATGATAGATGGATGTCTCGAGATTTAGGCGAGTCGTTAGTTTTCAGCTTTCCATATTTCATATGGTTTCTAAGCTGCTGCGTTGAACCTTTTACACAGGCTCATAAGAACTTGCCGTAAGTCGTATGGGTTAATAAGTGGCAGGTTTGGATAAGGAGAAGACTTCTTGGACTTCTGTTATTCTCTTTCTATGTAAATAGATAATTTTCAAAACCATTTCATGGTAAAAGGAACACAAGTGGCACTGTGTTTTTAGCAAGTGCTACTGCACTATCGTTTCTGGTCGTCTTTCTCGTCTTTATTCTCATTATTCTTGTCTTTAGCATCTCTGTTCAATAAATTGTTTTAAGTTGTTGACACAAGTTGATTTGAGTACTTAATACATCCTACAGCCCAATGATGTGCTTGGATTCTCCTGTTTTCAAATGATTTCCAATGTGCAATAGCCAAACGGGGTTATGCTTTTTATACAATGCCCCAGATTGTGCATATATTTTAGAGAAATGATATGTGTAGATACTGTACAATCATTTTGAAAAAAGTAAATAAATATGAGATCCACATAAAAAAAATAATTAAATTTTAATATTAGAACTCACTATTTTTCGAAATGATTGTACGGCGTTTACACACTTCTCAATTGTATGTAGTTTTACTCTATTTTATTTAATGTATTCCACCGAGTTTCTATGTCCTACGGGAAAAAGGGAAGAAGGGAGGGGGTTGTGGGGGAAGAGAAAGGAGAAGCCAGCAATGCAAATTCCTTGATGACCAGCCAAAAACAGATAAGAGAACCTCAGTTAAAACGCTTATATAGAAATTTATAAAAAAAAAAAAAGAGGACCAACCGTGCCCCCAACTATATAACCAACTGCATCGATTATTGAGTGCCACTTCGAACCCTTATTTTATATGTTTCACCTCCAACTTGTCCCACTAGTATGATCAGGATCCCTGGAGCCCCAAATTTGCAGTCAGCCAATTACAAACTTCATCGGTCTCTTCAGGGATTGTGTAGTGACCCAGCCTGCATGGCAACATTGCTCGTGAGAAACTAACTCTTGAGAATTACAAACATATATAGTTCTTACTCCATAGTAAAGGTAGTTAAATACCCATCATAAGTTCTAAATGTAAGATTTTGAAATCCGGCTGAGCTTAATGTCTGAGCAGATCTCTTTCCGTGTTCATATGCAACCACATCATCACCTGCAGCAATGAAATAAAATGTATCCCCATTTTAGAGAGCAATCCGTTTAATTTATTTTTTTGTTTTTTGTTCTTCATAGGGGCTTCGTGGCTCAGAAAATATAGAGAATTAGATGTCTCCTATACAGAGTTGTCTTTTCCAAACAAACTAGCAACAGCTCATGATAGTTTCAGAAGATTTATCTGAATTCTGCAGTTTAGATAATGAAAGTACTGGAAATTTGTTTTTTTTTTTTTTTTTGTTATAGGTAGAAAAGTACTGAAAGTTTCTTCAATGTAAATGTTAGAATTGTTTCTGATGCACATATTCTATAAGAAACTTAATGGTAGCCCATTGCTAGAAAGAAACATTCTATAGAGCCAGTAAAGCAAAGTACACTGAGTTCTTATGAAGATGAAATTAACATTTTGCCCTATCTTGCTGGGTGGATGGGTGGACTTAAGTAGGCGAAAGCGCTGTGATTGTGAAACTTTCTTTTTGGTCTTGCCTCTTGACATGATTATGAAGAGGAAAAACATGATGTTAAACAATTCTCTTTAAAACTGACAAAAAGCCACACTATATAAGTTGAACATGGATACCCAGCCCATGACACAGAAATATGGGTAAGGATGCTGCACGCCTTGCTGCCTCATGTGACCCTTCCACTCGGTTCCTTAGGATCCTACAAAAAAAATTATAGATGACACGCTGAATATGTTCCTTAATAACAAAGTGGATATGGATGTTCATGTTTACAAGCTGGTATGTTGGCGTTTTATGAATTTGTACCTTGAACATGGGAGCCAACCGCTAAGACCAACAATTGCACTTAGATTGACAAGATAAGGGTTTCCATTTGCATACTTTCCTGAAACAAGGCACATAACCGAGTGGAGAGCAGTTGCAGCACCCATACTGAAGCCCCCAACACCAAGTTTGACTGTAAAGTATGAGTAAAATAACATAATGAGCAATAGGGTCGTCATGGCACCCCATAAAACACCAAATTTGGTGTGATCGGATGACTACAATCTCCAAGAGTTACATGTCCACAACAGTTAAATGAAAATACTCAGCTGTATTCTACACGCTTCCAGGAGAAGAGAAGTCAGCACCTCCACCTCCCCCACCCCCCAAAAAAAAAAAAATCCTTGTCCCTGGCTCTTCCTTCCACCCACCCAGCTGAAAGATCTATGAACTATTTTGTTCCCAATTTAATTGATACATTAAACTAGAGTAACAAACAAGGTTTTTTATTTCCTTCTAGGTTTTTTTCATCCTCTAATTTATAGGTAAGAGACCGGAAAAAAATAACACTGATCCCATGTCATCCTTCTAATCTTGAAAACATTCACAGATCAGGTGCTGTAGTATCTTAAGATTAAAGTCTAATTATAAATTTTAGCAGAAAAATTATCTGGGAGAAAAAGAATCAATATATCAGAAGCAAATGAATTAGACCAGGTGTAAATTGAATGTAGCCTCATGCATGTACTACCTTTATCCTAAGTTCCTCGGCTGTTATATTTTTTTCATATAACTAAAAAGAGAGAGCACTCAAAGCGATCAAGAATTTAAAGGAGAATCCTACCATCAGCAGGCTCTGTTGACAATAGGTTGGCTACATGTGCTGCTGAAGCATCTAATCCCTCCAAATCATCAGGTTCTTCTTCTGAAAAATCTCCCACATCGAACCCTGATATAAATCATCAAAGCACTTTAAACTATGTTATTCAGAGTTCCAAAAACAAAAAGGTAATATGGAATTGGACACAAACTCTTGGGATGGAACCAGCTAAAATGACTGGATAACTTATATTTTGCACATACACTGCCAGAATCTTAAAATTTGCAGTCATCGTAATTTAACAGTGTCTTTGGTCAGTGAAGAAAAAGTTGATATTTTTAAATCAGCATATCTTACATGCAGTACAAGGAAATCCACCAAATATTTTTACCGGCCGAGTTGGAGCTGTGGGGCAAATCCATTTTATCTGAAAAACATTCTCAAGAGAAACAGATATTAGGGATGTGGCAATGCATGTAGCATGTGCATAAGTTTAGAAGCTATTAAAAATGGAAAAGGCATGCTTATTCTTACATTTGGAAGAGGAAGAGTTTCCAGGAGCTGGGACCAGCTGCGAAGCAGAGCAAAGACAGAACAGTTTATCTTAGTCACAATTGGCTACCTTCATATCAAATTTTCAACTGATAACATGCTTGCTAAAATGACAAAACCATAGAATCGAATTGCTAAGACAGGTTGCGAGAAACCATTAAAGAGAAGAACCATATCAAAACCATTACCTTGGGCAAGGGTAGATAAAGTAAAGAACTAGCATTAGTACCTTGAGCCCTTGTCACCAAGGCCGTGCAGCCAAACAATAGTGGCCTGGTGTATCCCTTTGGGCCTGACCACATTAGTCCTTCCGAACTCGATTGTCCTTGTGGCAGTTCCACTGCCTGAAACATTGGAGAAAAAAATTACTTAGAAGGCTTAGATATGAATCAACTAGCTAGAAACTACCAGCATTAACTCTTCACTGACAAACTTACTAGCTTCATAAGTATACAGAAACGATGGTAGGGATAAAAACTAACCAGAACCTATATCTGAGCTACCGTAACTCATTCTTTCTCACCCTAGTGTTTGCACGGTGCAGGTCATTTGTTGCAAATGATAAAGATGAGCTCCTGCAATGAAGAAATAAACATTGACTATCCCTACTACTTATACCCATATGGCGGGGTGAAATTGGAAATGCAACCATGAACGACATCAGCTATTGCTGCTTACACCAGCTATGAACGGCCAGAAACTTCCTAAAAAAACACATAGAAAGTGAGAGGCGCCCCAAAAAAGGGAGAGAAAAGGCAGGAACTCTTTATGAGTAACGAGTTCACAAACACATCAATACAGACAATGAACAAACAGAGTTCTAGTTTGTAAAGTAAAGCACCAACTACAGCAACCCCAGAATACTAACCCCATACAAAAGGAGAAAAAAAAAAAAAAATTCCCCCTACCATCAACCTGTCATAAACACAAAAGCATTTCCTTTATATATATATACGTACATACATACATATATATATATATATATATTATGAATGACAGCGAAGCATTAGCAAACAAAACGAGAAATTTAATATCACAAGGCCAATGAGGAAATGAAAGCGGCATGAACTTGCAGGGATAGACAAGACTTAATAAAACAAAGAATCAATATTGAATATATGGAGGTGAAAAGGTGAAGTGGGGTTAAGGTTTTTGTACCAACCTGGTGTGGAACAAACCAAAAAGCAAAGGGATTTTATCTTTCCTCTTTCATTTGCCTTTTCTGGTTTCCCACGACTTTTTTCTCACCTCCTTTACTTCTGTCTGTTCATACTTCTGATAAAACCCCTACAGCCTACAGGGGCACATACAGTGATACAGAAGCCAACTCCAAGTCTCTCCAACACTCGGTCATTTTCAATTTTTCTTACATTTACTGTTTATATGACCAAATTACCCTTCCATTTTCCTACAACTTGCATTTGTATGACTAAACTGCCCTTCAGACACGTGAGCATGGATCGATCCCTCTAATTTCTAATCATTACTCTTTCTAATCGAACCACGTTGAATTTAATTCGGTTATGCCCCCGTTTGGATAAGAAGGTGGTCTAATCTCTTTCTATCATATCTTAATATTTAAATATTATTTAAATATAAATATTTTTTAAATTCTCTTTTATAACTTTTTATTTAATCATTACAATCTTATCAAACTTCTATATAAAATATAAAAAATAATTCAATTATTTTAAATCTCAAAATAAAATAATATAAAAAATTATATTCTAATAATATTTTAACTTTCTAATATTTTTATTTAACTTTTTTTTTATCCTTTTATGAAATTCAATAAAAATTTTAATTCAAATTATTTCATTATTGAAGCTGCTACAGCCACTACTCCATACTGTTAATCACTTTAGTATTTTTTATTTTGTTTTTTTACATGTATTTTTTAACACTTTTAAATATTTATTTTTAAAAAAATTATAATATCATTAAAAATATATTTTCTTAATCACGAAGTAAAAATAAAATAAAATGACCAATGATAGCTCCTGACAGGATATGGGTGCAGTAGCCCCATAATTATTCTTTCATTATTATTTACAAACATCATATTTGTGACGCTCTCAAATTTCACGTATGGACACGGGAAAGTCGAGACGTCCAGATAATGACAACACGGGTCACCACCCTATCGCTAAGTGCCAAGTGTGTACATGCAACAAGTGTGCAAAAGAAAACACGCAGCAGATAAACAAAGTCATATAACTAAGTAGCAAAATTTTTTTCTTAGTTTAATACAAACCCGTTCAAAACATACATAATAAAATATTACAAGCTACAAACATAGTTTCAAACCAACTACAAAGCATAAACTCCCAAATCAATACTCCGGCGGAGCCGCATCCTTGGGCTCAGCATCCTTCTCCTCCTCGATCTCTGTATCAAAATCTACGGTATAAAAAATGGTGCCGCAGGTAAGTAAGATCCAAACGCCACTAGATAAAAGCATATTAAAACTCAAACAATATGCATAAAATAATGCAAATGCACATGACACGTAAATCACATTTTTTCCACGCACGCCAAAAATCTCATTTGGCCCCAAAAACATATTACTTTCCAATTTACTCCAAAAGTCTCATTTGGCCCAAATCCAACTCATATCAATAACCAATTAATCAGAATGCACCACGACCTCCCTGGGGTCATCCGCACACCCTGACTCCTGTGCCACACCGCAGGTAACGATCACGCGTGTGACACCTAAACGAGCGATGCCCAGTTCTGCGCCCCGCGCGTACGTAGCTAAGCATCCTCTAACCCTCGCCAGCGAAGAGTCACGGAGTCGATACGAGAGCGTTACCATCCCGTCCGCTCCCCTTGTCGCCCAGCGACAACTCAAGGGACGTCACTCAATATATTACGCTCCCAAGTAACCAGAGGAGTTCCACCGAGATAATACCTCATCCCAGCTTGGGGTCGTGATACACACGCACCCGAAAATTCATTTGTGCAAATAAAACATGATTTTCTCAATTTAAATAAAATGCACATGTATGCTACATGTAATGCACACCTCAAGGCACAAATAACCAACCAATCACAAATCAACAAAACCAATCAACTCCGTCTTCAATCTATCCGACCCCCGAACTCCTCAGATTAAGTCCAGAATCAACCAACCAATCCAACAAATAATTATTGTAAGAGCAAAATATATTTAAATCTAAAAGTAGAGTTTGAAAAATATTTACAGCGCTATAAGGTATTTTTTGAAAGCTTACGACGTTGCAAACGGCGGAGAAAAAATAACGTAACAGTGTATTTTACATTGTGGCTGTAGGTAGTAAATTACCCACTTTCGAACGGGGACAAACCAAGACACGGAATTGATAGAGAATGGTCTAGAGATATTTATGAAGTTAAAGGAAGTGAGCTTTGGCTGTGGGTGCCGGTGGAAGCGGTGGTGGAAGTGCAAAAAGGGACTGAACGGAGTTGAGCTTGTGGGAGTTACTCTAGCAACAGATCGGGGCCGAAAATGGGTGGGTTAGGACAGCAAGAGGTAGGAGAAGAGATGGTGGCCGGAGGTGAAGCGACGGCGCCGGAAATGGCAAAAAGCCGTGCGGCTTAGATGGATTGTAGGGGGTGATTGACGGCTCGGATGGAGGTGATTTTTGGTGGGGGTGTTCACCGGCTGGAGGGGAGTCGAACGGTGGTGGCTGTGTCGGCCACGTTGGCCGACGGCGGTGGTTTTGGGCGGGGGATGCTGGATGGAGTTGGTGAGAAAGAGAGAGGGGTCAGGCGTGCAGGAAGAGAAGGAAAAAAAAAAATAGGAAAAAGAAAAAGGAAAAAGGGAAAAAAAATAAGAAAATAAAAGACGGAGAAAGAAAATGAAGCCCAATCCTCACTTCCAGAAACTAAAAACCGAACCGACGAAAACGATTTTAAAAATCATAAAACGACTAAAATAAATTAAACACTACATCAAATAAAATAAAACTAATTTAAAATACAATAATTTAAAATAAAAGAACTATTATATTAATTAAATTAAAAACACTCATTTAGTGAAAATACATTAAAAACGGGATATCACAATATTACTATTCACAAGTTTCTTATCTCATTTTATCAAAACGAGTCTTATGTACCAATTTAGTTGCAAGTCAACGATGTAAACACTTTGTGCCAGATTTGTGTAGTATTTGTGAAGTCACTATTTTCTTAATTTTATAGCAAGAGGTAGATTTTAATAATTTTTATTTTTATTTTTTAACATTCTCATCCACGTTTGAGTCATTCTCATTTAATTAATGGCCTAATACATAGAATATTTAATTAAATAAATAAAAAATAGAGTCAAGATTCAAGTTTAAGACTTCTGTTATAACACCATGTGAATACACATTTAACAAAAGTTTAAATTGAAAAAAAGGGAAATATTTTTATCATTTAATTTATCTCTAACCAGCATCATGCAACAACAAAGACCACAAGGTATTAAATTGAGCATGACTTCTTCAACTAGGCATTCCTCAATGCATTATTATGAACTAGACTGAATAAGATGCTACACTATATTGCGACATGTGTTATGATGCGACCAAATTATCAAAAATGTGCAGCATGGAAGGGACTGAATTGAATGGAGATACTCAAATGAACTGATGAATCCATTTAAGTGAAGTGGTGAGTTGGGGAGAAAAGGTGAACTCTTCGGAGGTGACGAAGCCAAGAGGCAGCGGCCTCAACCAGCAACTGGATTTTACCGGCTACCCAAAATCAAGCCTTGTTCTTATCTTGTCAAACTGCCAACAAATGAGGAAGCCAAAACTGGTTGGGTCGAAGAGAGGTTGAAGGATAGACTATGAGAGAATTCCAATGATGGAGGAAGATCTGGAGAGAGAGAGAGAGAGAGAGAGAGAGAGAGAGAGAGAGATGTCACCATTATTTGTGCGATCAAGCTCAACCTTGGTGATGGCGCGCTTTTTGCCTATTTACCGGGGCAGCATGTCGATGATTTCAGTGTCAATGGCATTGGAAGGAACTTTCAATTTAAGCAAAACAGAGAAGCTGAACTTGTAGCACAGGAATGACAAAAGGACAAACAAAAGAGAGGTCTATAGATAGGCATTCATCTCAGTTATTAAGATTTGCTCCATCTTAGAACCTTGTAGGGTCATGCAGATATATAGCCGAGTGAAATCTCGATGCTTGCTCTCCCAACTCAAAGGAACCTTCTTACTTCTAGCTATTGACCGAATCATTTACATTAAAGATTGAAAACATAACAGATATGTGTAGAACAATGCTACTTCTCAATCTCCATCCTTATTTTATCAGTCTTTGAGAACTAAATATAGACAGTTCAGGTAGTTTCTATGTTAATTATTTAAAATAATTCACATTGATGAGTATCATAAGAGATAAGAAAACATGTATTTTAAGCAACAATCCCTAACCTATATCTCTGAATGCAATAACACATCATTTTTCAAGTGTCTCAAAAATCCAAGGTCTACATATTATTCTCAATTTAACAAAACACGTCCTCAAATACATTCCAGCAACGATAAATTTCTACATGGAAACATCACAGCTAAATATTTAACTAGCAACTCTAATCTCTAGCGACACTGAAAAACATAAGTTCAAGGTCCAGCTTTAAAACGCAAGCCTCCAATACATAAAAGATAACACGAGTTCCTCCAGAACAACGCTATCAATGGCATGATTTCACCTTTGGGCGGAGTCAGGAGAACCATCTCCATAAGAGACTAGGCCCTTCTTGCCATCCAGGCTTCCGGACGATGACCTTGACCTGTCTTTGCTTGCCCGCTTAGGAGATTGAGAGTCCAATGAGGACTTTGATTCCGATGGGCTTCTGCTCCTAGAGAGTGATCTCCTCTCAGCCCTTGGAGACACACGAGATCTATAGGTCACAACTGGTGAACGGCTGCGGATGGGGCTACGGCTACGGCTGTAGCGCCGATTACGGTAGGGTGGGCTTCGTGATACAGATCGTGTCCTACTTCTTCTGCTTCTGTATCTGCAAACAGTTCATGTAAAACCACACTGTAAAAGATATCGAGAATGCACAGAAAAGCATGGTAGTGGCCAAATGCTCAGCATAAGAATGAGACAAACAGATAAAAGGGAGAGAGTTGGACAAGCTTGACTTCATTTGTCAACATCTCCAAGGAATCCAACTAAATCACGAACAATTTTCTTTTTTGATCAGAACTAAATCACAAGCAAAATACAACATAAAAAAATCTGCCTCGAAATTGGAAAGAAAGGTAAAAACCTACTTGAAGAGGAATACAAGTGATTTCAAAAGTAGTCAGCATTTGTGTGAAACACAAGAAGAAATTATAAAAGGGTCGGACCACAGACCTTGGAGGACTTCTCACTCTTGGTGGGCTTCGGTATCGTCTAGGAGAATACCTTCTGTAACTTGAATATCTAGGCAAGCAGGCATGCACTTTTAATCATTCATACTTATATAGAAAACAACATGAAATCATACTTTTGACAGTCAAAGAAGTAAGAACTCGTTGCCACTCACCTGTCGCGATCACTTCTACCACCATAACGATAAGACCTCACAGGAGATGTAGACGGGGTTCTGTATCGCCGTGCATAAGAGTACCGCTGACTAAAACCACGCCCCCTTCTGATACGCTTGGGAGACCCATCTGGGGAAACACTTCTTGACAAACTCCTTCCTCGGTCAGGTGGTGACTTGGCCCTGCGTGCAGGGCTAGGGCTCCTGGAATAACTGCGTCGATTATTCCGGATTGGCAGCCTAAATGGACTTCGGCTAATCCTCCTTGAAGGGGCCCTACCTGAGCTTCTGCTCGTGCTTCTTGGAGATCTGATTGGGCTTCTGCTTAAGCTTCTTCTAGAAACTTTTATAGGGCTTCTGCTAATTGATTTTCTTGATAAGGTTCTCAGTGGAACCCTGCTTTGGCTTCTTCCCGGTGGGGACCTAACAGGACTCTCAGAAACATTTCTTCGAGGCCGAGCTCCCAATGAGCTCCTACTGATATTTCTCCCTTTCCTGCCACTTGCTGGACTTCTGCTGACACTTCTGACTGGACTCCTACTGCTATCACTTCTAACAGGACTCCTAGTAGGACTTCTGCTGATGCTCCTTGCTCGTCCAATATAGGGGCTTCTACTAAGATTACGAGGACTTCTGCTCAGACTCTGTCTTGGACTAACACTTGGGCTTCTGCCCAGACTCCTGGGACTAATACTCGTACTTCTATGCCTCTTAGGACTTGTGCTTTGGCTCCTGCTCATCAACTTTGAATAAAATGCCAGATCGAAAACAATCAATAAGCACAAAGAATAACTTAAAAGTGACAAGAATGGGAAGTAGACCTAGATTTTTCTCGGTGATCATCTACTATGTCAGGTTTTCTATCTCCGCTCCTATCGGATTTAGCATCGGCTTCTCTGCCATTGCTTCTGTGCTCTCCATTCTCATTGGGGGATTTGTGCACTTCCTCCCACTTTTTATGATGGACAGGAATAGCTTCTTCCATTACCACCACCGCAGGCTGTTCTACAGTTGCATCATATTACAAAAAGCAGCAACACATGTTCAAAGGTGAGAAAAAGGATACACAACTTGAAAAGAGAGAAACAAAGACATATCCCTTGTAGAATAGGCAATCTTATTCCCTCAACTTTTTGCAGTGACATTAAGTACCCTTCAATTCAAAGAACGAGATCAAATATCCAACCTAATAGAGGATTCCCAAACACCAGTGGATTCTACAGACATTAAGCAGAGAATATAAAGTTAAAAAAAAATGCATATTTTTTTACTGAGGTGGTAGCAGTTTTCTCCAGAAGGAAATCCATGCATCCATCAAAAAGAGAATACAAAGAGAACATATTCACTGCTGTGCATGGACTTCAGTACAATATTAAATCCACATTTAATACAAAGGATAAAACGTAGGTGCTGGGGAAAAGGTAGAAAGTATCTCAGGAAGGATTTCCACGCATCCAATAAAAGAAAATAGTTCCAAAATTTTCAAGTTCATTATTACAAGCAGTTCCTCCAAAGGATCAGACTAATAACATCAATGTAGATGCTACGGTTCTCGTCCTTCAGAGAAATTTTTTTTTTTTTTGATAAGTAAAGTAATTATATTATCAAAAGAAGGCAAAAGCCTGATACAAAGATTAGAGACCACATCTAGGCGTCCTTCAGAGAAAATTTGTATATAGCTCCATTTGTTTTGACTGTCGTGACCACAATCATACCCCACCACACCTTTCCCCAAGAAAATGAAACAAAAAATAATGAAAGGAACAAAAGCACAAAAGGAACAATGGTCTCAGTTTTACTTCCTTGACTATACATAAAATCTAAAATATCAACATGAGCAACAATCCACAAAGTGAGTAGGGATGAATCGCTTGAATGGATCTACTACAATGCAGATATATGAGAAACTACAGATAGATACAACGGCATCAAGCAATACCAGTCTTCTGATTTTTCTGCTTCTGAATTATTCCAGGAACATCATGCTCATCACTATCAGAGTTACTTTCACTCCTGCTCTCACTATCTGTAGTACTATCCGACATTCTACAGAGAAAGAAGCCAGAATTCAGCACTGTTCATCAAAAAAGGTTATGCACAAATGTAATGCCAACTTAAAAAACCACTTACTCTCCATGATTTTCTTGCTCCATTTTCCCTCCCTCACTACGTATATTCTGTTGTATATCCCCACATACTTCAATTATGCCTTCTTTTTAATGACCATTAATAAAATTATTTTTTCAAAAAAGTACTTAAAAGTTAAAAGCACGCTTACTCAGCTGGTTTATGAAAGGAAGCAAGTTGGTTATACACATGACAACCAAAAGATTGCTCATATTTATGACCAACTCCACAATGCATCTCTCTCACCCCTCGCCCCACATAAGTAATAACCACAAGGCTTATTACAACAACAATAAGCATAAGCACAAATAAAATTATAATCCCCCCAACCACAAATTGAAACCCCCTTTTTCCTCCTAACAAAAAAAGATAAAATAAAAGAAACAAACAGTACACCCCGATAGATCACTATAAAGAACACAGCTCCACAAGAAAATTGCTTGTTGACCAGAAGATATCCAACATGAATGATAAGTCACATAAGTTGATTTAAGAAAACCATGCATGAAAGCTAGATGCACAAAGAGTAAAAGAGATATTAGATAGAAACAATGTATATGCCACTGAAGTCTATTACATGTTGGCATGTTGCCTACCCATCAAGAATTTTGCAACATGTAGCATGTAAGATGAAGGATACAGTAAGTAATAAATAATGCCATAATATGGGAAAATATAGAGATGCACCTTCACTGCCTACATGAAATGCATGTATGAAATCATCTTTCTCGAATGCATCTCTCCTAACATAGGACAAAGTATAAAACCAAACACATGCATGTTGGTGCTTTTCTAACACCAACTCCACCAGGCAGTCTCTCTTATGGAATAGGGAACAAACAATTGAGCTAGAGCACACTGGCAACAAAGGTCTAATAATTTCATTTTCAGTTCACCTATTCAAATTAGCCAACAAACACCACATTTAAAAACTGTGAAAAGCAACATACATTTAACAACTCGAATGGAATCAAGTACAAACGATACAGATATTTTTTAAAATTATAGAGATTTTTCACAAAACCTTCTTGCTCTGCGCTTGGATCTCTTATCACGCTTCTTTCGCCTTTTTCCATGGTGTTTATCACTTCTTTTTCCCCGTCTATATTTATCTCTCTTAGAATATCTCTTCCTCTTCTTGCGCCTGTCATCACTAGAAGAACTAGTGTAAGATGAGGATGATAAATCCAAGTCAGAGTCACTACCAGATTCAGATGATTCCAGCTCAGTATCTGAGGAACTCTCTGACTCGGATGAAGAGTATCTTCTTCTTCTTTTCCTCCTATCTCTAGATGACTTCTTGTGCTTTCCCTTCCGTCGTGCTTCATGATTATTTGCATCAGAAGGTACATCTTTTCCTATTTTCAATTTATTTGCTTTTTTCCTGTCTGCATATGGAATAACAAAAGATACAAAAGGGAATCTCTCACCATACTAGATCAGATAAGCACTGGAAATAGAACGAGCATACCGGAAAACACTACGATAGTCAAGGGCTATCCATCAAATAAACTCAAAGTTTAACACTAACACCTGTGTACTCAGGTTATTTCTTATTTATAAATCTAGCACCTAGTGCCTTTTGTAGGTGTTTCCGCTTATATACTTCCTGCATACATGGGCTACGCCTATCCTTTTGATTCAATAAAATTTTATTTTAAAAGAAAGTTTAATCACCCATACTCCCATCTACGCAAAATTAAGAGTCCCCCCTTTATGGGATGTTCGAAAAGTGTTTCCCTCTTGAAAAGTTGAGTATGAAGTACCCTTTTGGAGGAAAATATTGGATTTTGTATGCACAAATTAGATATTTTCGAGCTTCTGGGGGATAACCTTGATCCCTTTATCAATTTTCCTTCAAAGAAACTTCTAATTCTCCTCAAGGCACTCTCAGCATGTAATGGAAGGATTCTTTTCATCTAAGATTGTCATAGGCAAGCATTGTTGTAGCTCTGTGATTCTTACTCTCACTAAAGTCACCACAATTGATGATTTTAACTGTCACAGTTGGCCTCCCATCTTCATCACCCGCATTTTCAATTTTCCTCAATACTTCGTGTCCATGAGCAAGTTTCCCAAAGACAACATGCTTCCTGTCAATATAAAGACATTTTTAAACAGGCTATTGAATGTACCAAAGGGTGGACATACTAGAAACAAACTATAGGACAAAACGAAAACCAAACCTGTCAAGATGACGATCAGCCTCAAAGGTGATAATGAAATGAGAGCCTAAAGTATCTTGATCAGCAATTGCCATTGATAAAAGACCAGGCCCATCGTGCTTTAAGCTGGGTGACTCAACTGAAACAAAATACCAAACCAATTGTCACTTGACACATTTGCTGGACCAAAAACCATGAGATCTTGCATCATAAGTCTACTAAACAGAAAGAACCAACATATATAATACATCAAAACACTTCATCAATTTGTACATGACAAGATAGATATGTGCATAACTCATACGCAGCACAGAATACAATAAATCGAAGGAACAAATGGAGCTGCATTCATTGAAGATGCTGGGTCCTCATACGAGACCAAAATTTCTCCCAAAAATTAAGTAGGTCGACAATAGAATTACAATCAATCGAAAGAACAAATGGAGCTGCAGTCATTGAAGATGCTAAGAGCTCATGGAAAATTCATGAAACTAAAATTTAACCCAACCAATAAATAGCTCAATAACAGAACTGCAATGTATTGAAAGAACAAATGTCACTGCATTCGTTGAAGATGGAAAGAACTCATATGAACTAATATTTCTCCCAAATTAGGAAAATAAGCCCCATGTGGTAAGGGTAAGGGTGAACTTGTGAGCACGAGCCCCATGTCACAGGTTCGATTCCCCCTAGGATTAAGCTGAGATTAAAGTGGGAGGCCATGGCGGTGGGTTGTTGTGCTAGTCTCCCCAGAGGTTTAGGTTCCATGGGTGAGTCCTAACGGCTTTGCCGTGGGGTGGTTCCCCCGTCATAAAAAAAATAGTGTAAGCCAATATATTGGTATGAAAACTATGCAAATTAAAATACCTTGCAATATAGTAAAACATTCGAGCAATTTACACCCATGTCCCATTGACCACCTTTGATTGAAGTATTACAATTTATATATATAAATATATATATATATATATATAATATGCATGGATAATTACAATGTCCTAAGTCTCCCACTCCACTAGCATGTTTAAAAACTTCTGGAAGTTTTTTCCATGTTTAAAGACTAAACAGACAGAAGGGTAGCATTCAAAATTTAAATCTGACTGCAAGTGTGGGTGCATTACTTAACATCTCCATAAAATATTAAATTAACCATAGTAAATATGGCATTTAATTTCTAATTTGACACAAATGGTTGGCCATACTAAGGACCCATCCAACTGAAACTTAAATTTATAAAGATGTCAGAGGTTCAGGTATCCAGCTTTTGAAGTGGAATTATCATCAACCACACTACATGTAAATACATATATATTTCTATATTGTTCTTTGAATTCCCAATTTTTAAACAATCTAATCCATAACTTTGGACTTAAAATGAGGTTTGGGATAGAAAAAGACAGGTACAGTGCTCTAACCTGGAAAATCTTCCCCATATATGCTCTCTCCACCAGTACCTAAGAAAAATGTATCAAAATACAGTATCAAAAAACAATCTCAATGTTGCACATTTATGACTATTACAAACTGAATGCATATTACCAATTGTTTGACCTCTTTTTGCCATATTGCTTTACACAGATTGAGAGCATCACCAAAATATAGCATTTTTTGGGTTACTTCACAAATTAGCAACATGAAAATTGAAAACAAAAAACTCAGCCAACAAGGCAGATCAACATAAAAGATTATAGAACAGCGAGGGATTAATTCATTATTGTGTGATTGGAATCTATATACCATCCCCCATTGTTTTATCCTTATCGGAAGAATGTAACCTCAAGTAAATGACTTATTTTTCTCTACATGTTTTATAGATCGAACATCTTATACCAGCAAGCATGAGTCAGTTTTCAACCTTTAGCTTCAAACAGGACCACTTCTAACTATAGGCCATTATAAATGCAATTGGCAGTATTGACAAAGTTCAACAAGAAAGTAGCAAAGAAAATGCAAAACTGGATGATGTAAAAGGGGACACATGACTAGGTGTTGCTCTTATATATGTCCCACGTGCGATGCCGGGGGGAGATTTACATGTCAAAGCTATGTGAAAGATGGTACCTATCTGCATTATGTGGTGCATTTGGCAAGAGCGAAATGAATGAACATTTGAAGATAAGGAGAGGACAACTGAGGAGCTTTGTATCTATTTGTTCAGCACTTTATTCCTATGGTCTCTAGCTATAGAATTTAATGGCCTAAATGTACATGAGTTTCTGGTGACTACTATAGCCAACTAGATAGGTTTTACCGCTTGTATACCTTCTTGTATACTTGGGCTATGCCTATTATTATTAATACTATCGTTTACCTATCAAAAAAATATATATATGTCCCACGTACTGGGCTATGCTTGTTTCTATCAATAAATTTGTTTACTGCTCGGGAAAAGGGAGGTCACATCAACAATGCTTGGCAAGTACAATCATAACATATTTCACATTCATATGTCCATACATTCAGTGTTTGAAATTTGAAGAACGAGACCTAATAGTTATTAGGGGTGCAACACACACCGCTTCCTGCACCCCACCCCCGCCTAGGCGGAGGGGGGCTTTTGCCCCCCTGGAATCCACCACCACATCCTGGGGGCGGAGCCCCCCATTCGTGTGCCCACCCACAGCAGTCACAACTGGGAAAAAAATCAAAGAAAACAGCAAATCCACGACAAAATATAAATCCACAACAAATTGGAAACAAAACAAAACCTAAACTAGTAAAAACTTGAAGCAAACCGACAGCTACAAGCCCATGGTAGCTCGGAGAGGGAGAGTCTAAGAAGAAGAGGAGTCGTCGAGGAGGAGACTGTCACATTCCCGTATATGAACAGTGGTGGAGTGAAGTAATTGTGGGCTTTGGTTGTTCTTGTTCGTTTTATTGGCCTGTGGCCATTTCTTTTATTTTCAAGATAGTCGTGAGTCAGGCCATGGCCGATTTAATGTTGTTAGCCTTGATTGAGTTGTCTTTATTTTTAGAGTCTTGTTAAGTTGGCCTAGGGCACAAGTTAGTAGAGGTCAGTATTTGTAGTGGTTGAGGACACAATTGTAAGGTATCTTGAAGCTGAATACAACATAATTTCCAGTATCTCCCTTCTTCTCTTGGAGGCAACGTCAACCTCGAATCTGACCTATTTTCTAGCATTTTCCCACATTTTCTATTTTCCCAAACATCTACCATTGGACTTGTTATAGAGACGAGGACGCGGACTGCAAGAGGGAGAGAGGTTCTAAGACTTCATCACTGAGAGAGAGAGAGAGAGAGAGAGAGAGAGAGAGAGAGAGAGAGAGAGAGGGGGGAGGGGGGAATTAGGTTTAACCTAACTGCCCCACAAACTACGTCGTTTTGTCATTTCACTTAAAATAAATAAATTCATTTTGGTAACAAATTTATTTTGGGGTAAAGCCATGTAGTTTGGGCCTTCCATTGACGCGTTACAAGCAGTGCCTCGCTGCCCACCCCTAATAGTTATCTCTAGCCAAAAGCTACTGGTCCAAATGAGCCCACGGAATTTGAAGATAAAGCATGAATTCTAACAACATTGGCAATAAAAAATTTTGCATGAGTACAAATTTTTTTAGAATATTGCATAATAAAAAATACAAATCCAAGATCTAAAAAGCATAGTGGCGACAATCTCACTTTGTATTACACACCTCGCAACATATACAAAATTAGATGGGGAAATAAATGGCGTAAAAAATTAAACATACCATCTCGTTTAACAAAATCGCCACCCTGAAAAAGAACATTGGCTATTAATAAACCAGGAAGCAAAAAGACTCTGTACAAAAGTGGGTCAGGCATGGGTAAGCTTAGTAAAATTTTGAGGATGGACAACTTAGTAAGTACAACCTTAAAACTATATCACAAGAAAAGCAGTCGTGACCATCAGCCCTGTATCCTACAACATAAACAACGGTAACTGACTAAAAGACAAACCACTTCTAAGTCATGTTCAGCCAGAAACATAGAACAGAAGCCAAATCACAATTAGTCTACCGAAGAAATATCAGAATGTAAAACATAAATAACATACCTGAGCAAAGGAACCCCTGATTATGTGATGGAAAAAGGATCCCTTGTAGTGTAGTGGTCTTCCACTTTTAGGACCAATCCCCTTTTCTCCTAAAAATGTAAAGAAAGATCAAACAAAGAAGGAAGACAACTACCCATAGATCACGATCACCTGCCCTTAGACTTCAACTAAAAATTTGATTTCTGAAATGCACCTACCCCCCCCCCCCCCCCCCCCCAAAAAAAAAAAAATCCAGGGGCAAAAGCAAAAAGTGCAATATAAGATGAAACATAGGAAGCTCTCTATGTAGGTGTGAGCAACAGTTTTCACGAAAACAAGGAATGTAACCAAACATAGTGGCAAATAAACAATTATGGCTCTACATTAAATATAAATATGTAAAGATGAGATGAGGTGCCCATTAGAGGGCTGATAAAATAACAAAATTCCATAATATCAATGTTGCATTACCTGTACAAAGTGCACGAAAATTTTCAGCAGTCTTGGGAGCAACATCGGGGAAAAGCTGTAAGACCAAAGATCACTAGTAATAAATTACTTGCTTTTTTGTTAATAACACCACAACAGCTATAGAAGCAAATAACACATACCATAGAACACAGATTTATAAGCAACTGATAATTAGTGTACAGGTTCAGGCATAACAATACCTCAAAAACCATTCTTTCAGCAGGATCTCCATCAACAGACACATCCATAAAAACTAATGGGTTCTTCTTCTTCGCCACTTTCTTCATTTTTCACTATTGAAACTCATGCCAGCATAAACATTTGTCTGAGGAAATGCATACATCTGTTGTTACTAACTACCAACCATATGACAGAAAACAAAAAAACTAATAGGACCTCTTGAGCTGATTATTAATGAGACCGAACATGAGAAAATAAGCTTTCCAAGTATCCCAAAGCTCAACTCAACACAGATACAAGTATGAAAGAATATGCAGTATCCATGCGACATGTACATGCCATGTATAAGGATATGTCAAGGATACATAGCAACGATAGTGCTGCATCCACATTCACCAAACTCTATTTCTTAAACTAACCACATACTTGCATGAAGAGAAAACCTGGTTTGAGTACCAGTAAAAAAAATTCGCAATTAGCAAATCAAAACAGTTAACAAGTGCATGTATCCAACAAGCAATGAGTAGACAATTCCCAAAAGAAAAATTGATTATATAAAAGTTACAACTACAACTCATCTGTTTGGTAATAAACATGGGATTTTTCATATCTTCCTGCAGCATGAGAAACCCAAAACCCATAAACCAAAACTCAGTATCCAAGTAATACTAAAAGAATCAACAATCAAATTGTACATATCAAACTAATCCACTCGAGGAAAATAAGTGAACAGAAAAATAACGTGAAAAAAAAAATAGTCCGCATCCTTTTATATTTAAGACTGGCATAGGTCCAAACCTAAGCTTCACAACTATTACCAGCAATTAATTAACAAACTTCTGATGGAAAAACACAACGAGCCAATAGCACTTCCATTGAATACACGACCCACCAAATCGCTAAGGGGAAGTAGCGCACTTCTACTTTCTCTAATTAACCATACCAACTTGAAACGTATTTATGATACAGGGTTAATCAAGTGCAGACCTTATGCCCTAGCTGAATTTTTCATAAACCCTAGAGTAAACAAATGAAGCAGGAGAGAATGAGAAATCTAGCATCAAAAAGCAAACCGAAATTATATTTATTTAATATTCGCTCAGTGATTAACTATTGTACACGCGCGAATTGGATAACATAACACTTGTAAAGAAAGGATTTGGGTAAAAGATTGGAGGTTGCGGATCAAATTCATGAAAATAAAAATAAATAAGTAAAAATAAAAATTAGATGTCAAAGAAGAAAAGTAAAGATAAACCCTAAAGAGCACCTGAGAGACGCAGAACCACAGATGTACGACGAGATTAGCGAGACTGAGCTCAGTTATAGAAAAGCCTAGGCTTCTCTGTGCGTACGTGTGTATGTGTGTGTAAGCTTTGCTATTTCTGCTGGACCTCGGAAGTTACCGGACTATCCCTCGCGGTTTTATGGAGATGGAAAAAGGTTGCTCCAAATGACGACTACGTCCCTGGGCTGGATTTTTTCCCCTCTTTAACCTTCTTTTATTTAATTTTTAAATAAAACTATATTTTATAAATCAAATTATCTCTATTTTTCCCCCTATTTCTCATTAATTTAAACAGCTCAATCTGAATGAATTTTACAAATGGTCAAAACTCATTGTTTAAGACGTGTGCAAAAAAAGAAAAAACAATAACATGTAATTCAATTTCCTCGGCCAAAATATGGGGATAGTTAGATATTAAGGTCGGTTTAGATAGTAAAAGTATTTTATTTCATTTCATCATTATAATTTTTTTAAATTTTTACATAAAATATAATAAATAATTAAATTTTTTCAAATTTTAAAATAATAACAATATTAAAAAATAATATTATAACAATATTTTATTTAAAATTTATTTTTCATCTCAACTAACTATCCAAACGGCAACTAATCAAAGTTAGAGTCCATGTTATCATAGTCTTAGTTTAAGTTTATTTTATTTGATCTTTTATCTATATGGTGGTTTGCTTATAGAGTTTAGATAATATACTCTCCCAAGGTATAAGAGCATCTCCATCTGGTTCTTCATCATCATTCTTATAATTTAACTCAAAATCATATTTTCTCAATTTTATTCATATTCTAAAAACCCCCTACATCTCATTCTCCATCCATATCTCTATTCTATTAAATAATATTTCTCTATTCTTTTTTATTACTTTTTTCTCTCTCTTCTATTTACAATCTTAATTACTAACTCTCTTGTCTTATTATCTTTTTTCAAATATCAATTTCTACTAAATATTTATATGATTTAGACTATCCAATACAGTATTTTTTTCCAAACCGAAATTCGTATTATAAAAATAGTAATTTTTTTTTAATTAGTATATTTCTAACGCGATGGCAAATTTTTTTAGAAAAGTATTCTTTATCAATTTCTCTAATGGGGATTCGTAGTCATGTATTGATGATAAAATTTGTTAATGAAGCTGTAATGGTAATATTTTCTGTCATTTCTCCAACGATAATATTTTTTATCTTTTTTCTAACGATAACTTTTTTTGTCTTCTCTCAAACGGTAACATTTTTTGTCCTATATGTAATAATAACTTTTTACTATATAAATACGCATGTTACTAGCATTCACATTCTCACAAACTGAAGTCTCATTTCATATATAGAACCGAAATTCTATTGTATCATTTGATCTCTCACTCCCTTCATCAAATGGTTCGTACATTCTTTTCAAATTGTTAACATACGTATTCTCTGAAGATGATAGCGATGTTCATAATGAGGAGGCCGATAGACAATCATCGAGGCATCGTGGCAATAGCCAACGTCGTAAGTTTATTCGGCATGATCATATTCAATGGCACAAGCGCCTATTTCGTAAAAAATCCAGTATATCTCTCAAATCTATTTCGAATGAGATTTCAGATGAGCCGTCCCATATTTTTTCGTATTCTAAATGAGGTAGAGTCTTACGAGCCGTACTTCGTCCAGAGAAGAGATAATGCCGGAAGATTCGGTTTATCTTCTATGCAAAAAATAACCGTAGCACTTAGAATACTGGCGTATAGGGTTACGAGAGATTTTATGGATGAATACATACATGTTGGTGAAAGCACCGCAATGGAAAGCCTCAAAAAATTCTCAAAGACAATAGTAAATATTTTTTTAAATGAATATCTGCGGTCTCTAAATGCTAATGTTATAGCCCGATTACTTGTGGTTGGTGAACAACGGGGATTTCCAATAATGTTATGAAGCATTGATTGTATGCATTAGAAATGAAAAAATTGTCTCGTAGCCTGGAAAGGTGTGTACTCTGGCCACATCTGTGAATCAACTATTATTTTAGAAGCAATTGCTTCATATGATCTCTGGATATGACATGCATTTTTTGGTATGTCCAGTTCACATAATGACATTAATGTGCTAAAAAGATCTTTTATTTTTACGGAACTTGCCTAAGGGCGTGCTCTTCTAGTCAATTACACTATCAATGACAACGACTACACTATGGGGTATTACCTTGTTGACGGTATTTATCCCAAGTGGCAAACTTTTATGAAAACGATTCCATCACCACGAGAGAATAAGAAGAAAAATTTTGTGAAAGCACAAGAATCCGTAAGAAAAGATGTTGACCGTGTATTCGGGATACATCCAACAACTTAGCCCAGTCAGATTGGTTGGCACTTACAAAATGCCTCAAGTATAACTCCAACAAGGCATTCACCCTCTCAGTTTGCCCATCTGACTATGGATGAAAGCTAGTAGAGAAATGTAGGGCAGACCCCATAAGCTTGAATAGTCCCGACCAGAACTTTCCTGTGAAGCGAGGGTCCCGATCACTAATAATGCTCCGTGGTAAGCCCCAATACTTCACCACATGCTTGAAGAATAATTTTGCAGTTTCTTAAGCTGAGCAATCCTTAGTGGCCGCTATGAAGGTGGCATACTTGGAGAATCGATCTACCACCACAATGATAGTACCGCATCCTTCGAATTTAGGTAGAGCCACTATGAAATCCATGCTCACACTTTCCCATGGATGAGAAGGAATGGGTAGTGGTTCTAATAATCCTGCGGGACTTCGATTCTCCACCTTATCTTGTTGACACATAAGACAAGTCTTCACGTAGAGTTCCACCTCATCTCTCAATTGAGGCCAATAGTAGGAAGTTTCTAACAAAGCTCGAGTACGCCGTTGGCCCGGATGTCCAGCCCATAAGGAATCGTGACACTCCTTGATAAGGTTCCTCCGTAGGTTTCTCCACTTTGGAATATAGATTCGCCGCCTTATGGTGTAGAGAAGACCATCCTCTACCCAGAATCTCTTGGTTTTCCCTTCCTTAGCCATGTTTACCAAGTTTTTGGCTAAGGGATCATGCTCCATGCCTTCACGGATTATATCAAGTAGCTCCCATTGAGCTTGAGTGATAGCAGAAAGTTCCCCCTTTCTACTTAGTGCATCAACAACGAGGTTGGCCTTGCCCGGTTTGTACTCCAAGACAAAGTCAAATTCTGCCAAGAAGTCTTGACACCTAACTTGCTTTGGGCTTAGTTTCTTCTGACTTTAGAAGTAACTAGTGACAATATTGTCTGTTTTGACCACAAAATGGGAGCCAAGCAAATAGTGTCGCCAAACTCTGAGGCAGTGAATGATAGCCGTCATCTCTTTCTCTTGTACGGTGTATCTTCTTTCAGTCTCATTGAGTTTTCGACTCTCATATGCAATGGGATGTCCTTCTTGCATGAGAACTCCCCCAATGACAAAATCTGATGCATCTGATTGTACCTCAAAAGGCTTGGTACAATCTGGTAGGGCCAAGACCGGTTCCTCCGTGATGGCTGTCTTCAGATCGTCAAAGGCTTCCTGACACTTTGATGACCACTCCCATGTCCTGTTCTTCTTAAGCAAGTCGGTGAGGGGGGATGCTCTTGTAGGGTATCCTTTTATAAATCTCCTATAATAGTTGACAAGCCCAAGGAAGGATCGGAGCTCGGTAACCTTAGTGGGAGGATCTCACTTCTTGAGTGCCTCAACTTTCCCCTCTTCCATGCTGAGTTTTCCACCTTGGATTTTGTGGCCAAGGAAATGGACTTCGTTTAGTGCAAATGAGCATTTCTCCTTCTTGACATAGAGTTGGTTTTCCCTTAAGATATGGAAAACAACCCTTAAATGCTCCACATGTTCTTCAAGGGTAGAACTATAAATGACAATATCATCTAGATAGACTACCACAAATTGATCAAGATAGGGATGGAAGATCTTGTTCATGAGTGTGCAGAAGGTAGCTGGAGCATTTGTGAGGCCAAAGGGCATCACTAGGAACTCGTATGCCCCATAGCGAGTTACACAAGTCGTCTTTGCTTCATCCCCTTCCCAATCCTTACTTGATAATACCCTGATCTTAGATCAAGCTTGGAGAAGTATTTTGCATGGCCCAGTTGATCAAATAAATCAGCAATCAAATGAATTGGGTATTTGTTTTTCATGGTTACCTTATTTAGAGCACGATAGTCGATGCACAGCCGTAAAGACCCATCATGTTTTTTTTGGAACAACACGGGTGCCCCATATGGTGCCTTGGAGGGTTGGATGAATCCGGCATCAAGTAGCTCCTTAAGTTGCCTCCTTAATTCTTCAAGCTCTAGAGGTGACATGCGATAAGGTGCTTTGGCGGGTGGTTTGGCACCGGGTTCCAACTCGATCTGATGATCCACCTCTCTCCTAGGTGGTAGTTGCTTGGGTAACTCTGGAGGCATGACATCCTCATAGTCCCTAAGGACCTTTTGGATCTCCTTGGGTGGAGGGGAGGAAATCTTCACTTCATCTTCCTCCATAGAAGCCAAGTAAGACACGTCGCCCTTCTTCCATCCTTTCTTGAATTGCATGGCGGATAGAAGTTGGGTGGTGTTTGGCTTGGACACGGTGGGTATCATGCATGGACCGCTCTCTAAGATACACACCGAGTTGTAGTGGGGAAGAGACACTACATTAAACTGTCTCAAGAATTCCATCCCCGAATGTTCAAAATGAATTAACTAACAAATATAATGAAAGCATGTGTTATTCTACATAATATGATCATTGAAGACAAGCGTGATGATAGTAAGAATCTGAACATTGAGTACGATCAACTTGATGATGATATTTCAGAATTCTCGCGCAATCATACAATTGAGCTTACGGACTTCATCCAGCGTCATCATCATATTAGAGATAGATCGGCACATCATCAGCTTCAAGAAGATCTAATTTAACATTAATGGCTATTATATTCCCAACATTAGCCATGTCGCATTAAAACTATGGGATTTCCTTCATGTTATTTACTTTTATGTTTGAGGTAATCTGCTTTGCATTTGTATTTCCTTAATGTTAGTAGTGATTATGTTAATCGTAATCAAATTTTATTAATGTATTTCCTTAAGTATAATAGTATTCTATATTTGAAAATTTTATTTTTAATTATTTCTAAAATTGTAATGGTTAATTTACTTGCACAAAAATATCAATGGACACTACAACAAATGCTGAAAAATATTTACATTACTTTTTACACATATATCATTGTCTGAAACATAAAATAAGTAATACAACTGGAAATAGTAATATTATCAATCAATGTTCAATCTCCTGCAGTATTGCGTCTCGCCATGATTTCTCTCTAGAGTTACTAGGAATATAACCGCTGCATTTTTGACATGGCACTCACGTCCATCATCATAATGCGCTGATCTTGATCTTTCAACGCGAACTCAACTTTCTGCGCCTCCAACCTCAGCCTTTCGTCCTCTTGACGGATTTTATTTAGCTATTTTTTCTGATCAATTACCATCTTCTCGACCTCCAACCTCAGTCGTTCATCCTTAAGACGTAAATTTTTTTCCTCTTTTTTCTTATCATACTCTATCTTCTTGGCCTAAAGGTAATAAAACTCTTTCTCCTGAGCGCGTGACTCATCCAAAAGAGTATACTTCATCTTCCTGAATTAAAAATTTTCCTTTGCTTGCTTGCTTGCCTTGAGCCTTTCGTTTTCCTTTCAATTGGTCGGTCCAATTCGATAGCTTCATTCTCCATCACATTATCCACCTCGATATCAAAAACTAAATCAACTGTAGCGCTAGAACATCGAATTGGGGTCGGGGATGGAGACATCGCTTTCTTTTGCTTTGGATCCTCCTTTATGGCACGCCAAATCCACTTAGGTTGGTCCTTCAACATGTCCCAACAATGCTAGAACTAGAATGAGCATTTTTCTAGCAATTGGTACATAACCTTGGCCTTGTCATACTTGCATGGGAAAAAAAACCAATGTTTAACCAATATAGGAGACAAGAAATTTTAGAGTAAAACAAGTAAAGCTGAGGAAATTCTACCTTGTCTTATTCGGTCATGCCACTTTGATTTAACCCTTCAACTTTGGCTAGTTTGCCACAAAATTTGTTTGTAACATTTTGGATAACCGACCACCAATGAATTAAAGACTTTATTGTCTGCTCATTTGTGGTTTCTTTAAATTGTTAGAAGTACTTAAATTTTTTTTTCAAAGTTGGGAGTGTTTTTGATCTATTTCCTGGACGGCATCAAGGCTACAATTTAGCCATGTAGAGACAAGTAACTTGTCTTATTCATGGGTGAATTTTGCACCCTTGAATGATTTCCTAGGCCCTATAGGCTCGTTAGGGGGTAGGGGTGAAGAGTCATCAAAGGTCACCGGAGAGGTTCCACTTTGCCCACCGTAAGTGGGGTCGAGTTGAGGATCTTGACTAAAGAGATTAGTGAAGTACATATGTCCAGGGTCTTATGAATCCATTTCTAAAAAAGCATTGACATGTTAGAACAAGAAACTTGAAAATTTGGGTTTTAGTCGGGGTCGCCGGCTCAGGAACCGAATAGTGATTTATTGGAAATTTGGCCACCTACTCATGGTTGTAACAATTGGTTGCTAGTACTTGTTGGCAGTCCGGGTTATGTAACCATTGAAAAAATGACCATAAATTTCCTGTATGTCCACCAGGCTTTGTCATTATCAAAGTCAAGTTCCATCAGTTTTCATATTACTTATATATCACAACATAATACAAAACAATAGCCGAACAACATGCAAATCATAATACTGCTAAATAAGAGCCTCCTCATTCGGTCCCATTATATCGAATATATTAATTATTGTGGCTTAGAATGGTGTAAATATTGACAGCATGTGTAAGAAAGAAGCCCAACATCGAATGGCTGCAAAACCTCACTCGAACCCCGATTGCCTTTTGTGGAAAGTATCACAAACTGCAATATGGCCATCCGGGTAAAGATTATCCCGCCATATCGATGAAGCTCCATTAACACTTATGAATTAATCCACAGCCTAATAACAACCCTCATCTCCCAAGAGATATGAAACACTGCAAATATTCAAGGATTACAGAACAAATTACCCTCTGGACAGAGGAATGAAAGTGCACATAGCTAATAACATGATTTGGGAAAAAAACAAACGCAACCATGCCAACCAAAAGACTAACTATCCGCATGATAGGATACACATAAGACCAACTACATAAAAACATGTGTTATATCTCTCACAAGAAACTCATTTCCCTCTATTGTTTCAAGTTGTGAATCATCATTTAGAGAGTTACGTACTTTTCAAGGGCAGCCAAAAATAAAGTAAAACAATATATATATGCAAGATGTGACACAATAATTATTTTTAATTGTAGATATAAATATGATCTTGGAGTGTGGCATCATTACTCAATCTGAAAATAACATTTTTGAGACTTTCAACTTGATCAATATTTCACAGAACAAGCACTTCTTGCAATTTTTTCATTACTACTCGCAATCAATATTTTAGTGTGAAAAATAGAGAAGTTAGCTGCATCCAGTACTAGTATGTACTGAGAAAGGTCTAAGAAACCAAGGCTGCAATGCAGCAGGTGCCTACTTCATCAATCAATAATTTAGGTCCCATAATTGTAGAACTAAAGAAAAGACCAATCAACATCTTGCCAATGTATGACAAATTGCAATCCTGTAGTATCTATAAAGGGGAAAGTCAAACTAATTCCATGTTAAACAGTTCTCATTTTCAATGCATCATTGATGACCAATTTTGGAAATTGGTAGTATCTCTAATTTTCTAAATAAAATACCACGAATATCTTATAACAGAGAATAGTAAGGCACCACAAAAAATGGTTTTTTGATTAATTTATTAGTTTACTCCAACTATTAGATTCGATTATCACTTTCTTTATGCTTATCTATAAATAAAAAATAAAAAAACTTTACATTATCAGGAAGAAGAAGTGGATTGAAATTAATGGATGTTGAGGGTCATGACTTAGTATATGATAAATGGTGTTTCTTTGACCTCCTCATCCAAAAATATTTTTTTCAATGTTAGTGAAATAATCGATTCCCTCCATTCCAACAAGAAACTCTAGAGATATACAACAAAACCTTTTCTCTCTACTAGAGTGCTGCAGTACCCTAAAAAAGCCCTGTCATGGAAGGGGCATATGGGTATTGCTCAAATGTGTTTGTATCTCGGACAACCATAATTTCAGGATGTGCTCAAAATGGTAGGTATAAGCAAAATTTGGTGGAGAGGAGCACATACTGGTTATACATATAATATAAGGATGGGCGGTGTTAGGCCTAGAGAGACGGCTTGTGGGCAATATTGATCCAATGCAAAAGACTCATCCATTACTGCATGCAATAAGGGGATTTGACTTGACAGAATATCATAATTTATGCACTCTTGACTTCATGGAGTTAAAACAATGTGCAATGTTTAATTCATGCACATATTACAATTAAGCCAATGCAAAATCAAACATTCCATAAAACACATGCACAAAAAGTCCTCTAACATGGAAATCACCATCTGGGTGGTTTTATGAATTTGCAATATAGTCATTCACTATAGAGATTATTTAATAAACATTTTAATATCCTAACCAAAATTTGGAATAGTGCTAGAGCTTTGCATCTGAGTAAGGCGCATCTTGATTCAATCAGAAACATTATTCATAGGGAAACATCCTTTAGTGCTAAAATGAATAAATATGTCAATTCAAATACCTTAACAAAAGCAAAAATACACTGATTCTTTCATTTCTTAGCATTTGATTGTCCAACTACAATACAGGATAAGAGATAACAGCCTATAGCTACACATATAATCCTTCACTACAAGATAAGAGGTTAAACATATGAGGGGTGCTTCATATCCAAGCCAAAAAATAAAGATAACAGATGCAATAAACACAATTTAAAAAAAAAATTTTGAACCCAAAATCTTTCCAACAACAATTACTTATCAACCGATCCAATATTTAATAGAAAAAATCTCATGCAAACAAAAAAATATACAGATATAGAAAATAGAAAGAAACCCATGGGAGAAATAGACTAGTTCAGTAAATCGCATCCACAATCAGTATCGAGAAAATCCATGCTCATCAATGGGAAATCCACCAAAAATTGCTCTACCAAATCAAACAAAACACATAAAGCTAAAATACACTGACTAGATATGCATTTCTCTCACAGAGATTGATCATGGCATTGGGAGGAAGAAAAATAAGAAGAGAGAAGTAGAGAAGGGGAGAGAGAGAGAGAGAAAAAGAAAAATAGAAGAAAATGAGGGAAGTGAAACATACAATCTTTGAAGAGAAAACGTTTTTCACTTACAAAATTTGGCAATAGAGATCTGCAATCGATGGTGCTGAAGTGCAAGGGAGGGCCAACCGTTTTACCCTAGTGAGAGAGAGAAGACGCGGGATGAAGGGAAGAACGCTGGAGCCAAGGACCGATGCGGATGTACAGTATTTTAACAAATATGGAGATTTCCTGTACATACTGGAAATGAAGTCCAGAAAATGGAGATTGGGATGAAGATGGATTTTTGATGAAAACTCTAAATTATTCTCCAAATTATAGGGAAGAAAATCATATGCAAAATTGGATGAGAATGCTCTAAGAGACACTATATAGTTCATATCAAAACATTTACTTCCATTAAATAAATAAAAAATGTAGAGATGATAATGTCTCGATATTATTCAATGAAAAATGTCGTTGAGCATAATCTGGAGGAGACGCTAAAGTAAGCTTTTACATTTTTTACATAATGAAACAAAAGTAAAAGTGTCTAAAGCTCCTACAGATTTTTTTAAAATAAACAATCGTTTCAAAATATATCATACTTCTAAATAGTCAAATATCATATGGCTATTTGACGCACAATTCATCATTACCCTGTTGCTTGGAAATTGGTGTAAAGGAGGTGGTCATTGAAGGGGATGCGTTAGCTATGATGGGAGATATTCAAAGACCAACTGGCAACTGGTTCATGCAATTTTGTGTTACTTGGGTTATATCTAAGTTAATTCTTGAGAGTGATTGCCTATTGTTAGTAAATGAGCTAAGCCTTGCTGGGGAGTCTTTTTCAGTTTTGGGAAATCTGCTGGGAGAATACAATGTCTGATGAAAGCTTTTATAGAATTTCAAACGCAACATGTTAATAGCTTTGATAATGAGGCAGCACATACACTGGCTAGACATGCATGGAATGGAATGTAGAGAATGTTAAGATGTGGTTGGAAAATGTCCCAAACTCTGTTTTACAGTCCATTTGGCTTGATAAGAACAATCTATAATGGATTTTGATGAAATGAAATTGTATTTTCCTATAAAAAAAAAAGAGAAAGGATCTGCTTGACTTCACCTAAATGAATTTTTAGTTAAGTACAACAATCAATCACTCCTTGGCAAAGTGAGGCCACAAAATTAATTCCGTGGAATTGATTTATCTACTTGGCATATTTAGATGGGAAAATTAATGATGAGATGTATATCATGTATCACAACCGATAGAAAAATTATCAAAACTGATAAACATAATATCATAAAACGAACATATAAAATATACTCTTATGTAGATTTGTTTAAAACACCTAAAGTTTGATTACCAACAACTCACATAATTGGATTTTTTTTTAGATAGAATAATTTTTCTTCAATGGCATCCAAAGGTTGAGAAATTTGACCGAAATTTACTTCGGCTCCCATATGCTTGACTATTTATTGTCAACTTCGTCCCTCTTGGCCTCCAATATTTAGCAATTGAGATATGCAAGAATACGACCCAAACCACGGATCAATTGAGGAGATGCTATATTAACAAATCAGTACGTTTAAAAAGAGTTCCTATTTGTGACTTTCTTGGACTAAGAGAGAGTGTACACTGCTGCATACGGGGAAGAAGTTTTCAGTAGATAGGGTTGGATCGTGAAATTGAGAGTAGGATTTCATAAGGGAGATAATGGATACGTCGATAGAATCTGGAAAAAGATGAATTTGTTATTGCAGCAACTTATAAAATCGTTGTAATAGAAATCACGAGGATTAAAAATTTAATTAAATTAGTTTCCAATGATCTTAGAACTTTTGGATCAAATGTTTGATTTTTAACAATTAGTATCAAAGTAGGGACCACGTCACTAGTTAAGTTACAGAGGAAGTGACTTATAGGCTAGATGTATAGGCATGGTGTTAAGTCATCAAATATTAATAGATGAGCAAAACCATCAAAAAAGAAAAGACTACTACCAAGTTAATGTCGATAGAGTGGTTGCTATAGATGTCAAATTTGGAAGCATTATAAAATGTTACGATTCTAAGGATTAAATATTTAACCAAATTAATATTTAACAATTATATGACTTTTAGATCAATGGTTGAGTCTTTACCAGTTTACCCTATATTTCCATATCTGCTTCACAATATATTTGTTTGTTTATTCTTCTTCTAACATTTATTTAAAAGGATTTAGTTAAAAATTTTGATTTTTTTTAATATGTAAAAAGATTACTATATACACCTCTAAGTGTATGAGTCCCGCGTACTGTATTTATAGAATAATGAGACATATCATTAAAAAAAAGTAAGTTTTCCAACGTAACTTGCTGATTTTGCCAAACTTTTTCAAATAAAATACTTTTTCAAAACTTTTTCATTTTGAACGGACCGAATTTATTATATAAATTTTTAAATGATTTTTATATGATAGTTTATAATTTTTTTTAAAGTATTTATATAAATTGAGAAAATTAATTATATAAGTTATTATAACCTAATTATTTAAGTCTAGATTATATAAAATATTAAGCGTTAAGAATGCTAAGATACGATACTAACTAATCAGTGAGAATACACATACAATATATTACTTAAAAAAAACAATACACATACTATTAACATTATTAATTTATTTTACTTAATTAAAATACTAATTAGTTAAATATATATTTATTTGAACAATTTAGATTAAATCATTAACTTAATTTCTTTTTATTTTATATAAATATCTTGTCAAAAAATGAAAAAATGAATCGAGACTCTTGCGGCTTGATAAGACCGACCAAATCGGTCCGGTCTAATTTCCGACTTTTGGTGGATTTAAAATTAAATTCGGTCCAAAATTCTCCCCGCAAGACCGATGGAATTGGATGAATTACACCCATTATTTTTCGTATAAAATAAAGAAAAATTATATTTGTTATCTTCATACTATATATTAAACATAATTTTTTATTATTTATTTATATTATTAATTATGTAGTGTATGTATAATTATAAGAACTTAATTAATTTAAAAAGAATAAAAAAATAAATATGATGAGTAGCAAAATTAATAAAATAAGAAAAAAAAATATTTGGTAAATTATTCAATTTCTGTATAATTATTTTAAAAAATTAAATAAAATATGATGAAAAAAAAATTAATTTTTTAAAATTTTATTATTTTCAATTTTTTTACAGTTTTTTGCGAACGTGTGAAAAATTAAAAATTAGAAATTTATTTATCGTTAATCTAACGCGTGAAAAGCTAGTCCGTGTTACATAGTTGAATCAAAGAAAAGCCTCTCACCTCTTTTCATACGTTGACGAGAGGAGGATAGTTCGTTTGTAGCTCAATAGGGTTTATCGTTCTAGCAGCGCCTCCATTAGCACTCTTCCAGCATCTTCTTCCCTCCGTGGAATTCTCTCGTTCTGTAACTTTCTCTCTCTTTCTCTCTACTTTTAAGTGTCGTAACAGCAGAGGGATTGGGGGCATAAATGTCCACAAAGGGAGCGACGAGTCTCACAAACAACTTCCTCACAGTATTATCCAAGGTATGTTCTTCCAGCAACTCATTAGATTCATTCAAAAAGCTCACATTGCTGAGAAATCTCAGTATTAGCACTGCCGCTGAAAGAACAGATTTTCAAAACGCTAATGGATATCAAGCAGACAACTCTTCAGAATATCAGCAAAACTCTTGTGGGTTTTACGGTGAGAACCAAAATCCCATGGCTTTTCACCAGAAATCAACCGGATTTATGGGGGGTAGTTCCGTGGGGGCTTCACAGAGCTCAAACCCCCCCAACGGGAATTGGGGGGAAAGCACAACAAACGATTTTGTGGTGAACCCAGTTGGGCAAAACGAAAGCTTTAGTGGGCCTTATGGGCAAAACTATGGCGATTTGCAGCAAAATTCTAGGGGGGTTTATAGGGAAAGCTATAGAAGTACATATCAAAACCACCCAGTTGGACAAAATGGAAACTTTAGTGGGAATTATGGTCAGAATAGCGGAAGGCCACAGCTGGACCCAAATGGAATTTCTGCAAGTAATTCAAGAGGGTTTGTGCCGAATTCAAGTGGCTTTCACCAGAACAATAGTGAAGTTTACAAGGAAAGCACTATAAATGAATGGCAGAATAACCAATATCAGCAAAATGGGAATTTTAGTGGGCATTATGGGAATAATGACGGAAAGTTCTTGCAGAACCATAATGGGGCTTACACCCAGAGTTCACCAGCACAGCATAGTATGAGTGGGTTCACCGGGATAAATAGGAATCTACAGCATTCATATGGGTCTTACCTGGAGGGAGCTAGAGAAATGAGGCAGAATCCACATGGATTTAATTCCCAAGGCCTTTTAGAATCTCAGGGAAGCTTAAACGAGAGCTACATGCAAAATTTTGGGCAAGCTCAGCAAGCCTCGTATGATCATAACATGGTGAACGCTGGAGTGCAGACGCAAGGCCAAAGTTGGAGTGAGCAGAGCCCTAGTGCCGGACACTCTAATCAGAGCCTCCGTGGAGGACCAAATCCGCCAAACTCAAATGCTTCTCAGATTATGACGGTTAGTTCTCAATCATCCAGTCATCCAACACATGGGGGTGAATTGGCTGAAACATCTGACAATCACCCATATGTTGGTACGCTTGAGGAGCTAGATTGTTTTTGCAAAGAGGGGAAAGTGAAGGAAGCTGTAGAGGTCTTGGGTTTTTTAGAAAAGCAGTGTCTTCCTGTTGATTTGCCCCGATATTTACAGTTGATGCAGGCATGTGGTGAGGCTCAATCTCTACAGGAAGCAAAATATGTTCATGAACACATTGTAAGATTACAGTCTCCTCTCAGAGTGAGCACCTACAACAAAATCATAGATATGTATTGGAAATGCGGTTCCATAGATGATGCTTGGCAAGTGTTTAACACAATGCCAAAGCGCAATTTGACATCGTGGGATGCTATGATAACATGGCTTTCGAAGAATGATTATGGGGAGGATGCCATTGATCTGTTTACTAAGTTTAAGAAAACAGGCCTGAAACCTGATGGTCAAATGTTTATTGGAGTTTTTACTGCTTGTAGTGTTTTAGGAGATATTGATGAGGGAATGCTGCACTTCGAATCCATGAGCAAGGATTATGACATTGTCCCATCCATGAATCATTATGTGAGTGTAGTAGACATGCTAGGAAGTACAGGGTTTCTGGATGAAGCTTTTGAGTTCATTGGAAAGATGCCATTGGAGCCAAGTGTTGATGTATGGGAAACTCTAATGAATCTCTGCAGAGTTCACGGGCACACGGAGCTTGGTGATCTTTGTGCTGAGATTGTTGGGCAGTTGGAACCCTCACGCTTGAATGAGCAATCGAAGGCTGGCCTTCTACCCGTGAAACCTTCAGACATTGCAAAACAGAAAGAGAAGAAGAAACTATCCAGTCAAAATCTTTTAGAAGTTAGGAGTCGGGTCCATGAATATCGAGCAGGGGATAGATCTCATCCTGGCACAGATAGGATCTATTCGGAACTTAGGGCTTTGAAGGAACAAATGAAAGAGGCTGGTTATATACCAGAGACTAGATTTGTGTTGCATGATATAGACCAGGAAGCCAAGGAGGAAGCCCTTCTTGCTCACAGCGAGAGACTTGCTATTGCCGATGGTCTCCTGAGTAGTCCAGCTCGATCACCTATTAGGATAATCAAGAATCTTCGTGTTTGTGGTGATTGCCATACTGCACTGAAGATCATCTCAAAGCTTGTTGGCAGAGAACTCATTATACGAGATGCTAAGAGGTTCCACCATTTCAAAGACGGGTTGTGCTCTTGCCGGGATTATTGGTGAACAGACTGAAATTTGAGGTACTATTTGCTGTTTTTATTTATTTTTTAAACTTAATGGGAAGAATAGACACTGAAGCTTCTATTATGTGTATCTTAGGTGTAAATATATTATTATATTCCATACACCAAAGCAATCTCAATATGTTAATCAAGCGTGTTATTAATATCAACTCTTTTGATGCAAATTCTGAAGTTCTCTTCAAATTTTTCTCATTTCCTGTTGATGATCGGGATACAATATGCATTTCTTCAAATCTCTAGCTCTTGCTTTTTACGCATCATAAATAAAGGATGATCTCTTCAACTGGAAAAATCTGAGAAGGGTACAAATGGAACTGTCTTGGTTGCTTTTATCACAATTCTGGCCATATATATCTGAAGCAAACGGGAGATTTCTCCTTTTCAGTGTTTGCTTTTGGTGGGTAGATTTGAATCACATGTAATTGTAGTTGTGCGTGTCTAGAGCCAGGAACTGCTATAATTCTGGAGTAACTTCTTATCTATTTAGGGTGGGTGGTGTTGTGTATGTTGATTTACGTATTGAAATGCTTGAGTGGATTATGACCAGTGTTATTGAATAGGTGCCTAGGTTCACTTGAATTGTGAAGCGCTGAGAGAAAAGTTCTTCTTGATCGTAAATGATGCCAAAAAGAGAAGGAACTGTTGCCTGCAAAGTGCCTCGAATTAAAGGCTGTAGATTTACACACAAGAAAAGAACCCTAAATAAGGGTTTTTAGTATTCATTATATCCTGTACTGGAGAGAGAATTGGTTGAGGCTTAAACATCTCATTAATCATGGGAATAAATTTTTGTTTTGTTTTTGAGCTGTTATTTCATTTTGTACTGATATCTGGTTTCTTATATTTCATTTATTCTCCCCTCCCTTTTATTTACTAGGCTTGTAAGCTGGGTTTTGGTTCAAAATTCAAATGACTGTGGATTGGTACGAATTTGTGACAAATGCAAAATTTTCATTTGAGTATAGCTTATCTTGGAATGTTTATAGGTCTTTTTTATGTAAGCCTTTACAAAATACGAACTTCCGAAATTTCACGCAGGTCTTAGTTCGGTGATTTTGAAGTTAAGGCCATTGTGCTTCCTCACACAGAAAGCAGTGAAGATAACTGCCCACAAACATGTCTAAATCATAATTGGAAGGAACAAGATCTCTCTCCCCAGGATTGATAATTTTTTACTCAATACTCTTGGGTATTTTGTCCGTGAATTGACCTCGACGCAAACAGCAAGAACATCTCTTTCCCTGCACTGAAGCTGTCTTTTCTTTCCGAACACTGTTCTTACAGAGTTGATTGGTCGGATGTCAATATATTTGAACTCAAAACTTCATAAAATCTGTATGGGATAATTTCATTTCCATACGCACCAGCTTGTATCTGGTGTCAATATATGTAGTAGCAGCCAAACATTTCAAAAGCTTTTATTTTGATGGTGAAGATTATTCATAATTGTTGGCTGCGGTTTTCATGATAATTATGCATGCGAGAGAATTCCATTCTTTTATTAAAATTATGTGAGTAATATTAGATACAGTCATGAAGTGTGTAAATGACGCATAATCATTTAAAAAAAAAGGCTTTGCTAGACGCAGTCGGTTATACGAAATAAATAAAAAAAATTATAATTTTTTTTTTCATGGTTGTACAGAATGAATAAAAAAAAGTTATAAAAATAATTTTCTTTTCATATAGGTCTCATATTAATTTATTTTTTTCAAAGCGACTGCACGCCGACTGCATTTGCCGACTGCACAAATCATTTCTCTAAAAAAAAGTGGAGTTTACGATTAAAAAATTAATTTTTTTATATGAATTTCGTATTAATTCATTTTTTTAAAAGATTGTATAGCATTTGTACAATTATAATTATAAATATTATTTTTAAAATTATATATGTAATTATTTTTACACACTTTATTAATATAATGGATTGTTTTAAATATGTAAAAATAACATTATATAATATTAATTGTTATTTAATGTCAATTTTGGTACGGACACTTGTCAATTCATAATCATTCCCCGGCCTCTTTTGCAATTCTGTTTTCCAAGAAAAAAAATATAATATATTTTATGAAATTTACTTTTATCTTCTATATATAAAAAGTGTGTATGAAACGGAAAATCTTGTTTTAACGGTTTTTCTTATTTTTCCGTTAAAGTTAACACCGTTTGTTTTAACGATTTGACATATAAAATAAAGACATAAATATTGAGAGAGATAGCATTCAATGTTGTTATATGATTTATTAATCACAATAATAATAATACTTAATAATTTATATAATAATAAGTAATTAAAGATTAATTATTATATTTTTCTCATTTTCCTTAACATATACACGTGTATTAGGTTCATAAGAAGTAAATCCCTAAGTATAATATACGTGTATTATACGTTTCATTAACTCAGATTATTGAATATTTCAAATTTAAAAATCTCATATAATATATAATACAAGTGTGTTTAATCAAAGTGTTTTTTCTTTTCCCATGGTAGTAGGACGTAACTTCCGCTAAGTCATATTCCACACGTAGGCTTGCTATGATGGGTACGTGATAAAGGCCGTGATCCTTGAGCTAATCAAGAAAGAGTAAATTCGGCCAACAACTTCAAAATATATTTTAGGATTTATATATATGCTATATATAGAAAATATTATACCACAAATTTTATAAAAATATTATGTTTTAACTTTATGTTGTCCCTGATCGACTCAACCAACAGCAAAATAAGAATTTCAATGTTGTCTCTATTGATCGTCTACAGGATGACATAAATTGATGAATAATAATACAAACATCAAACGACACATATTTTAAACTACCGTTTATGTTAGACTTTTATTAAATTTTTCGTATACATCTTTACTAAAATTATAGATGTTATAAACATGTATTGGATTATATGATATTTAGAACTAATTTTTTTATTTTCTCTAATATGCCTTAAATTATTAAGTGACATTAATAATTTTTATAAAATATATATTATTTTTTACAAATAATTATTTCATAAAATTAGACAAACGTGCTTTGTACGTTGCTCCTACCTAGTAATGTTTATATATTCTAAAAATAAAAAACCATATGAACAGATGTGTTGTAAAATTAGTAAGTAGAAGAATTTATTTTATAATATTATTGTTGTTTATACAAATCTCCCAAATGTAAATTTATATTTAATAGATATCATGAGACATATTTTGTATGTTTTTCTCGGTCACATAAAGCGTGTTAGGGAGTACTGCATTTGACAGCCATATAATATATTTTTTTAAAAATTTGTCAAAAGTTATATAAAATCAAACTATTCTATCCCATTTGATTTTATATAATTATTATAATTCTTTAAAGTCTCAAAAAATAATAAATAAATAATAATTTTTAAATTTAAAAATAAAAATAATATTTTATTTAAATTTCAAAAGAACGTTTCATCTGGGTAATTAAATTAGGTCTAATTTTTTTTAAAAAAATCTAGTTGTAAGCATAACTGTACATAAATATTTACATTAATTTAATGTGATTGGTCAGAAAATAGATTTTATTAAAAATAGTAATAATTTAAATTTTAAATATAAAAAAATTAATATTAATATATAGATTATTACGTGATTTTGTTTATATATAATAAAACTCTTTTTTAAATGGCAATGAATTTTCGTTAAAAAAGTTAGAAATTTGAGAGAGACATTTAAAACAAATAAGACTTTTAAATTTAATCTATATATTAAATATTAAAATTCGAGAGATACGTGTTGTGATTCATTCAGTTAATTGCACTTTTTCAGGAAGAAGAAGGAACAAAAAAAAAACAAAAAACAAAAAAGAGTCCAGACGAATGGGATAACGCTTTAATACACGAGTCTACGCAGCCCTCCTTTTTTATCGCTTGGAGTTAGAGTTAAACTTGGAAAAGAAGTATAAAAAAAATGTTTATTATTTATACCAATTTATTTTTGTTCTAGCAGACCCTAGCTATTTTTCCCCCTTTCAAGTTTTCAACACACAATCGCTAAAGACACAAATCTATTAGGAAGAGAAGCACACAACGAAAGTGATTCATTTTTGTACGATCATCGGGGAAGGTCAGTGAATTCTCTCCTTAATTTTTTTGTTCCAGGGTTTCAATTTTTCCTCATAATACTTCCTTATTGTTTTGCTATCTGCATTTTTTTTTTGTATCAATTCAAAGATTTTTTTTGAAATTTTTCTCTGGAGGTTGAGTCCTCTGCATGCTTTAGAATGAAAATATTAATTTAATTTTGTTTAAAAAAAATTGCGGTTATATGTCTTGATTTGATTTTGCTCGATTTATTTAATTTAATAATGCAATCTTGGCCTTGGATTGAGTACTTGTTAGTTGTTTTTGTACTTTTATTTTTTAAATATATATGGAAACTGATTGTTTTCTGATTAATTTGTGCATGAAACTAGCACATGTATGTTTGTATTTTCTTAGTTTATTTTATTCTTAACTGATTTGGGTTTCTTGGATTGTTGGTTCTCTCCAAAACAAAAAAGAGAAGATTACACCCAAACACACATATTTGTGGTTGTTTCAATAAATATTGGCATGCTTTTTTATGTTTTTGAATGAAAACTATATGACTTATATGTTTGATGTTCAGATTGAAAACTGTATGACTTATACATTTGATGTTCGGAATTACATAAACTGTTTGTAACGTATCAAATCTTGGGTGGTACAGGTTCTGTAATCTTGAATTTTCCATTAGAATAACAATCATGAGACTTGTTAAGGGGAGTAAAGTGGAGGTACTAAGAAAGAAAGAGGCGACTCCTGCTGAATGGGCTTGTGCTAAGATTATCTCAGGCAATGGGCACACTTATGGTGTTGTATTTGAAGGTTCTTGTGGCATGAGAAGTGAGGCACTTGTGGAGAGAGTGCCAAGGAAGGCCATTAGACCCTGCCCTCCTTCTGTGGGAAGTGTGGAGAGTTGGGAATTTGGAGATATAGTGGAAGTTTTTGATGTTGGTTCTTGGAAAATAGCCATGGTTGTGAAGCCCTTTGGCAGAGATTATTATTTGGCTAGGCTACTGGGATCTTGTGAGGAGTTCAGAGTTCACAAATCCAACGTTCGTGTGCGTCAGTCTTGGCAAAATAATGAATGGATTGTGATCGGAAAGGTGGGCATCTATATTTGTTTTTCTTTGATGGAAAATTCTATACACCACACTATCATCCCACTCTTATCCTACTATGTAAGATGTGACATATTTATCACTATTGGATGATCCTTTATTGGACGGTTCTTTATCATCCAATGATGATAAATATGCCACATCTTACATAGTGAGATAAAAATAAGATAAGAGTATGGAGTATAGCATTACTTTTTATCTTGACTCAAAATTGTTCTCACTTAATTCAGTGTTCATATTCAGATGGTGAATTTCTGTATGATATTCAATGAAGAGTTTGCACTTTTAATCTAGAAGTGCACGGTCTATCCTTACCCTTGTGTTGACTGATTTTACATTGGTTTTTTTTCACAGGATTTGGGGAGTTGTGAGGTTGTGAAATCCAATAAACCATCTAGCTCGTATTGTCATCAGATTACTTCTGGAGTTCCACAATTCAATTCAAGAAGAAAGATGCAGGCAGGATATAAATGTTTAGCTGCTCAAGACAATACATGTGTTCATACTGTCTCATCTAGGACATTGAAGAGATCGCTCCCTTATTGCTCTTCTCATATTGAACCATATACCAGAAAAACGAGAGGGATCCAGAAAGAGGGTGGATCCCTCTTGCTGAAAAAGGTAGATGCTGTTGCTTGCCCACGAGTAAATCTGGGTGAAACATACATGCATGCTTCCTGTAATAATGGAACAACTGGATGGTTTGAATTGGAGAGGGGAAATCAGATTGGTTCTATTTCTTGTTTCCATGAAAGAAGTTCAGAACCTAATGATTGTGTTAGTCTTGCATCTTCTGTTGGTAGTTGTAGTGTTGTTAGAAACAGTACAAATGAGTTGTCTGGTCATAATTTATCAGATCCTACTCAAGATGCAGATCCTATTGGTAGTGATGCAGATTCCTTTTATAATTGTGGCGATGAGGAACGAAAATGTCCCCTTTCTATGAAAGAGGATGTACCTGCAAGAATCCATAGATTAGAGTTGCATGCTTATAGAAGCACTCTAGAGGCAATATATGCTTCTGGGCCCTTAAGTTGGGAACATGAAGCTCTATTGACAAATCTCCGCATTTCACTCAATATTTCCAATGATGAACATTTGATGGAGATAAGGAATTTAAAATCAGCTCAAACTAGCATTCATCTTAGTTAACTAACAAGCAAGGGATTTCTTTCCATTAGAATAGGTATTCTAAACTTGACAATGTTCTTCTTGTCATTGTAAGAAGCAGGAGGAGTGGTTACATTGTGTGGCTTCTGGACGATTTAATTTGTAATTTGGAAATCATGTACTAAATACTTTTATACAAAAATGAATATGTCCAGGCTCATTGTTGTGCTCTTTATTTAATTTATTCTTTTTCATTTACATACACACATATTGAATTTTGGGGTGAATTTATGATATATTTTTCTAAGTGGATGGATTTGTGATATTTAATTATATTCCAGCGAAGATGTTGAGAATTTTCTTGTTGACCTCTCTATCTGCAGCTCTTGATTATTGAAATCAAGCAATGGGAGTGAAAAGAAAGCTATTTTGTGCTCCTTTGAATAAACATTTTGTTGTATTTAGTATGGTATTGCTTGATACCTTCACCCTTTAGTGCTGGGAGTTCTGTTTCAAGAATGCTATTGATGAAACCCCTACTTTTTCCAGGGCCAAAGTTGGAGGCTTGCATGCCTTGCTTCCAAAGGTCTAAAGATGATGCTGGGTTTTGCTGCCTTTCTCTGGGCTTAAACAATTGTGCAAGCACTTCATCCAGATGTATATGTATGTGTCCGCGTGTGTCTATTTATAGCAATATGTCATTCCTGCTAGTGATCCCCAATTCCAGGATTGGAAGAAGTTCTATATTAGGACTTCGAGATCAAATATAGTATTTTATTTCCATCCCTGAGCCACTTAGTCTCCTTTTACAAAATAAGTCCTCGGCTTTACATCATTGATAAGAGGAGGGAAGAGAGGAGAGGAGGGGGGGGGGGGGGGGGGTGTTTGGAAATGCTTGCTTTCGTGTTCATTGCATTGTACAAGTAAATAACCTATGAAAAAAAAAACATGTCCAAGTAAATAGGCAGCAACTACCTAGATGTTGGGGCAAGGCAAGTCCCAAGAAGGTATAGGTTGGCTTCCAGCTCCATCTCGGTTGGCATCTTTCTCTTGAGGGGGTGGAGAGTCCTAGGGCAAACTACTCACTTTGCTGTGTTGCCCAAACCCACGGAAGGGCATTTGCTGAGGAGTATAGGTTTTGAGGGAGGGAAAGCACGGCTGACAAGCCATCAGTGGCATGGTTGATTTCTGATGTGCTAGGAGCCATGGACCCATATGGTGCCAACTTTTGAAACTTTTGGGAGAACAATCTTGATATGGTAAATCTTCTGATCAAACTTCTAGTTCAGTTCAGATAATGTGTGCATTATTACAGTTTTCTTTTATATTGAATCTGTATTTAGTGCCTAAAAGTTTGCCTTTTATCACTATGGATAAGTTTCTGTTAATTTAACTTAATTTTCCATCATTTCTTCAAAATTGACAACATAATGAGGTCTGGATTTTCCCAGTTTTTGCTTGTATTTAATATATGATAGATGTGAAGCTACTCTCTAGTGATTGTATAATTCATATAATCTACTTAATTAAATGATAGTGTTTTTGTAGAATGCCTACTTTGTTATCAAGGTTAACTTCGCACCTTTGCGAGTATAGTAACGAGTTGGGACAATATTTCAAAACTCCCTTCTAATACCCTACTTCCCACGTGCTTTCCCTTCTAGGAAGTTCCCCCTACTTTCTCATTTTGGATAATGCCAATCAGTAGTATTAATTGGCCTCTCACTCTGGAGTATTAAAGGACACAGTGACTTGTATCTATGGTCGTCAATGTGCAGATCTCTGGGCAACTCATCCTTGATAAAGCCTGTCAATACCGCACATGTAGCGGAAGGGTTGCTGGGACTCTATCCGTGTCAATACCGCACTTGATAAAGCCTGTCAATACCTCTGTCTTGAGATTTAACAACGTGAGCGGTGGCTGGGAAATTGAATTTGCAATGTTTCTTAGGCTTGAGCGTTTATTATCGAAGTCAGACTTATCCTGAATTGATTGTTTGTAGAAATTTGCTACCGGGAAGGAACAGTTGGTTGATTATGATGGCCACTACGATCGTTTCGAACTTTCAAGTCCAACCATGAAGTTCCTCGGGGTTTGCCGATGCTTATGATGAGTATTTTAGCTAGCCAATGGGGGGTGAATTTCATGAAATCCGAGGATGGACTGCCTAGGCACAGGTGAGGTTTGGATAGAAGTTAAATGAAATGAGATAAAAATTGAATAAAATATTATTTTTATTTTGAAATTTAAAAAAATTGAATAGTTTATTATATTTTGTGTAAAATTTGTGTAAAAGCTTAAAAAAAATATAATGATTATTAAATAGGTTCCCTCAATCCAAACAACTCCCTTAATACTATTCTGGCATATTGAAGAGCAAACGAATGGCGATTATTAATTGATGGAAATGACTATTGATGTTCTAACTGGACGTGCTAATTGATTAGTTTTTTACGCATCTACGAGCTTATCAACAGCATTATTGTACTTGAAATGGGTTAATACTTACAATGAACAATGATTGAATTTATCTATTTTAACGATAATGAGCCCTCCACACCTTTCTTACCCCACATCTGATCCCATCGCTTTTAGACTAATTCAATTAGGGTAATGTTATTCATTATTTCTTGTTATTCCATAATATGACATTAAAAGATTGAAGACTATTTATTATATATTTTACTTGTAAATCTATCATTTAATATTATATTTTTGAAACGATAAGAAGATAATAAAAAAATAGATGATAAATAAATTTTTTTATTCAATTATTGGTTTTCAGCTTGTTACCTCTTACATTAATATGTTTAACCGATTGAAATTCTTAAAATTTCGTAGAATATGCTACTCGACATAAATATTGTATATAATTTTCACTACCCGGCTTCCTGTTCTAACATGAACAATTCCAGCAGAATTTCGAGTGTTCTAACATATGCATATGCGGTTTTACAAACCCCAGACACGGTGTTCCGACTTACCAAAATCAGAGTCTGAAGCATTGTTAAACCAGGCAAAACTGAAAAGTATGGAATTGGTATGGAGACATAAGAGGTCGTGCCCAAAGACAGGAAAAGAAGAAACATACAAATGAAAAAGAAGAAGCAACAAAAGAAAATGAAAAATGGGTACAGCCCCACATCCTCAAAATGATGCAACATCCAAAAATATATGTATGTATGTCAACATACAAATGCCAGCAATTTACAGAGAAAATATAGTACTCGCATATATTGGTAATAAACTCTCCCAAAAACATGAACCCCCCCATTTACTCGAATGCATCATCATCGTCATCAGGAAGGGGCTGACTAGCGGCAGCAGCAAGCTCATCCTCGTGCCTGTGGAAATCACCAACAATTAGAAAATACAAGGGTTAAGATCCAAACTGATGCGAGAGAAGCAGAAAGGAAGAACTACGTTATCATGCTTGATGAGTAATTCATAACTAAACAAGGTCATTGGCCTACATGAAATTTGCCAAGTAAAAGAGTGTTTACCTTTGCTGTGCAGTCAAGTCAATTTGCACTTCTGGGGGAGCCAAGGCAGGAGATTCAACAAAATGCAGATTAGGATCCCTAAACAAGAAGCATATTTCATCATAATCCTTAAACGTTCTGCAGAATTATCAGCAGGATTGAAAGCAAAGGGGAATATTTTCTCTATCACTTATCAAGAAATAAGTCTTTACCCTGCAAGTTTCCTAGCAAGGTATAAGAAAGGCTTCTCAAAGTTATAATTGCTCTTGGCTGATATCTCGTAATACTGCAAATTCTTCTTTCGGTGAAATGTAACCTGCTTTGCCTTCACCTGCCTGTTCTTCACATCAACCTTGTTTCCGCAAAGAACAATTGGGATGTTTTCACACACTCTGAAAAACAATACCATATGAAGTGGTGCTGAATCCCGATGATGCCTTAACAAGACATTCAAACCTAACAAGTGACCAGTCATGGTTTCAGAACAGACCTGCAAAGATCGCGGTGCCATGTTGGAACGTTCTTGTATGTCAGGCGGGCAGTAACATCAAACATGATAATTGCACACTGTCCATGAATGCTGCAAGACAAACATGCTTTTGTGAAAAGTATGTTCCAAACTATTATACATGAAACAGAAGTAATAGTTATTGCTTACAAGCATTGAAATACAATCATTAAAAAGGATGGCTTAAAGAGGGCAATGGTACACTGATTATGCCCGCCACACTTTTAAGAAAAAATAATATTGCCCAAAATTTATTATGAAGGATACTCACTAGTAACCATCTCTAAGACCGCCAAACTTCTCTTGCCCAGCCGTGTCCCAGCAGTAGAAACGGATTTTCCCGCAGTTGGTGAAAAAGTCCAATGGATGGACTTCCACACCAATGGTTGCTGTACACAAGTTGAAAGATCAGTCCCACAAAAACAAAGAAGTTCAAGCAGTTTTATCCATGAAAGCGATGCTTTGCGTCTTGGAGAAAGCAAGACTTTGACATTGTACTCAAAGCAAGGTTTTAATCTTTCCTTACCATCAAGGAAAGAGCCCAAAAGACGAAATCAGACTTACGTTCGTATTTCTTCTCAAACTCCCCAGTAAGATGTCTTTTCACAAACGTTGTTTTTCCTGCATTGTTCAAACACTCGAAATTAAATAAGTAAAATCGTCAACAATCCAAGACGAGTTCCAAAACAACAACAAAATCGAAGGTAACTGATTTATCACATACAAACCCAACTGCACGAGATGGAAATGACAAAGAATAAAATTTAAACCTAAAGAACTATGAGTTATTATGTACGACAAAAAATTGGCAAGGTTGCTTTTTAATTTTTGTTCTTCCATAAAGATCTGTTCTTTAGAGTGTTTTCAACTGAGAATTATATATTGAAAGTGGAAAAGAAAGGGAATAAAACCATTGATAAAAGAGACTATATTAGCAAAACATGCACAGCTTAGTGCAAGTAAATTTTTTATTTTTTTTTCCCTTATCTCGAAATCCTAAATTTCCCCAGCAACCAGTCAGATCTTGAAGGAAAGAATACTTTACTAAAGGAAATTTACCGGTTCCACCATCGCCAACAATTACAAGCTTGAAATTCGGATAATCGACGGTCTGTTGGTTTGGCAAAGCCTGAAACGCAAAAGCAAAAGATCAAATACCCCAAAAAACTCGGAATCAAAACGGCAAACAAATTGCAACATGAAACGAAGACGAAAAGAAAAGAAAAGAACAGAGATATTTTTCGAGAAATTACGAAAGCAGAGCTATACCATTTTTTTCGCTCTTTCCCCTGCGAGTAGTGGCCCTCTCTGTGGCACAAATCATTTTCATTTTATATGTACAAGAGGAGCTGGCGTGTACTTGCCCGGTAGCTTCAGGTTGACGCAGTTCTCTGGGCCGTCCGATTTGAGTCTTGGAGACTTGGAGTGATCAATATCATGTTCGCGTGGGGCCGACCGATCCGATATTTGGATCTCGTATATAAAGTTTTTCCCGACCCGTTAGTCCAATCCTATGGGCTGTAAGATTGGTCCTGGGCTTGAGGATCAAGGTCCAAGTATGGGTCCATTCGGCTAACATAGGCTCTCAAAGTTAAATAAGACCTGTTCGCATATAAAAAAATATTTTATCTCATATAAAAAAATATTTTATCTCATATCATATTATTATTATAATTCTATCAAATTTTTATATAAAATATAATAAATAATTTAATCTTTTAAATATTAAAATACTAATAATATTAAAAAAATATTTTATTAATATTTTATTTAACTTTTATCTTAACTTATTATTTAAACCGACACTTTAATAAAATATTTACATGATATAATTTAATTAAAAAAATAAAATTTTACATTTTAAATCTAATAATCGAATCATATCGATTAAATAATATAAATAATATGTTCTACACTAAAATGAGAATAAAATAACAAAGTTCTTTAAAAATATTGAACTATTTTTTGTTACGAGGCCTGGATTAGTAAAATCGAGGAGGAAGACCCCAGTCATTTTTTTTTATGTACTCGAGTAATTAATATGTAAAAAATATCCACTTTTTCCATTTATTTTGCTAGTACATGCATGGCTCGATCCCAATATATATAATAAAACTAATACATTATATTAATATATCGATCCTTACATAATTCAGTGTATATATTTTTTTTTTCAATTTCGCATTGTACTCTAAACCCATACTATAACCCATTAATGCTTCCTTGTTTACAAACAAAATTACTCAGTAGTTTGACCAAATTAAGATCCAAATATACCACCCCATCCATGTGCATGCAAGCTGCTGCCTCACATCCGCCGTGGGTTACGCACACTGAGAAGCTTCAAATCATCGACAACAGGGCCACAAAGTGAAGAAAAGTCATCGCTTCTCATGGTGTAAAATGTGCTGAGGAACATTATACGTGTTCGTGGAGTCACAGCCACAAACTTGAGCACAGCACGCTTATATCCGCCTTTACCCTTAGATTCATAAGGCACTTTTACAGTGTCCTTGCCTGCAAATGCCTCAACGATCATAGACCCTTCACAGGAATTGCTGGCATCTCCCACCGCAAAAGAGAGGATGTATGTCTTTCCAGGAATAGTCCTGACTACTTGGGCAATAGCACTTTCTTTTCCGGCCACAAGTTCTACTGCTCGTTTTCCTTGTGGCACCGAGAAATGGACCGAGTCTATGTACTTGACTGCTTTGAGAGACTCCACCATCCAACCTGGCAGTGGAGAATGGTCGTCCTCGATGTTTGGTGGGATTAGGACTCCCCAAGACGTGTTGGGGAAAACATATGGTCCTTCTTCGAAATCCGGGTTCTTCAGTATGTTTTCTGCACAGTTACATTAATGTTAAAACAAGTCAGGTATTCAGAATTTAGCATGCTTCTGAAGAAAACCCATATGAGAGGGAAGTAAAAGGCATCCAGTAAACATGCTAGAGATTCAGTATGGTGTATATTATGAGTGTCTATCCCTGCAGAGAACAGAGGCGTAAATGTTTGGTAGATTTGCAGGCTCTTATTAACTGAGTGTTTCTTGCTGCTATCTACGACAGTTTTAACTCAAGAGGTAGGATGTGGACGACAGAAAACAAAAAGTAGGTCCTATCCCTGCTATAGGGTGCCTAACTCCATGGCCATCTTGCCCAAAATAGAAGCACGTAATTAAATAAGCTAAATCCCATGGAAAATTGACTCATGTCATGTTATTGATTTTTTACAATTTTCTGATAAAAGCACTTACAATTAAGAGAAATATAGGCTAAGTTCCAGGAAATTGAATGTGCTCGTGGCCTGATAATGTGTGTGTGTGTTTGCACAAAATCATTGATCATGTCAATATTGTCAATGTTCAAAATTAAGCACTTACTGTTGGTGAGTCTAGGAGGATATAAAGCTCTAATGGCAATGGAATCAATAAGAGGACCACATGCCGGATCCTCTTCCCTTCCCGGATTATGAATGAGAATCTCCGCGACGTCACGCTCGGCTTGGAATGCCCACGCATACGAGTCCCACCCATTACTGCTATACAGAGTTTGCATCGGCAGCACGCCCCAGTCGGGCGCTACGGACACGTTCAACCGCTCCTCCTGAGCGCAGGTGCGGGCTGCACTGAACGTAAGCGAATAGTATAAACCCTTAACCACTTTCATGCTTTGCTTGATTGACGCCTCGTTCCCAAGCCTAACAGCAAAGGCTCCCTCCGGCACCACCAGCAACATATCCCCTTGCTTTTGTCCCGATTTTATGTACTCCACAAACCCTGAAATCTCCCATTTCGGTATGGCGTAGCGCCCCACCACTACAGTACCCTTCATGTCGGCTGGCCTCGGGCCGAGCTCGAAGTTGCCATTTGGTAATAATCCTGCATTTACAAGTGTGAAGTGAAATCATTAGATAAAATAAACCATTACGACGAAAAAGAATTTATACAAAAATATATCTAGCTAAAGTCAAAGGCAAGTGATGGCACAAGCTTGGAGTCGAACGTATTACATACAAACGTTAATGTTTACATACCTGGCAGTAAATTTTAGGAATGACGACAAAACTGAGTTGTTTCCCTTTTATTCTTATTTTATTGTTGTAATAAATTTCGTGGATATTAATATAAGGATAATGATTCATTTGTCATTTTTTTATTATTATTTTATTATTTATAGTGTATTTTTTTTTTTAAATATTTTTTTAATATCCTTAGTCATTAAAATTTTTTTTAAAATATATAATTTTAATGATAGCCACTTACTTAATCATTAACTAAAAAAGTTTAAAAAAAATTAATAAAAGAGTGATAAAACTATGATTATTCTTAATACAAGGACGTTGCTACATCCACATATCACTTTTCCAGACAATTTTTACTGAAAATTTTAAATTTTTTTTAAAATTATTTAGATATTTTTTCAAAATAAAAAAAATTACATATTTATTTAATCATTCAGTAAAAATAAAATATATATTTTTTTCGAATAAATCACTTAGCATCTTCCATAAAGAAAATGATAGGGATCCGCTTAAGATTCCGTTCATTTTTGCCGTTTCAATTTTTTTTTTCTTTGTTCGTTTTTTTTTAATATAGTAATTAAGAAAATGTTATTTAATAATATTGTGAATTTTGTTCTTTTTAAAATTATTTATATATTTTTTTAAAAAATCACAATATTATTAAATAAGATTTTTTTAATCAGTTAAAAACTAATAAATAAAATAAAATAAAAAATTAGAACGGTTAAAATGAACAGATCTCCAGCGGATTCCTAGCATTCTAATTTGCGCACAAACCAATACAGCGTCATGTGCAGTATTTTCTGTCCAGCCTGAAACAGTGATCCCACATGGGGCAATCGCAACCTTCCAAACTCATTACTGCCAATGCAAGTGGGGCGACTGACAAAAAGCCTCATTAGTCATTAATGAAGGCTAGCTTTCTTAGATGTCAGAAATTCAGAAAAAAAAAATAATAATAATACATAAAGTCATTTTTACTACTCTTTATATATTCTATTAATATGATTGATTGGATTAATTTTTTTTTAATACACAATTAATTATATTATTGAAGTATAGAAAAAAGTCTGTAAAAATAATAATAATTTTTCAAAAAAAAAATATGCTGTCAACTCAAAGCAATGTGCAAAAGAAAATAATGCAGAAGCATGTTATTATCGGGGACACAAAAGCTCTGGCGGAGACAAAACCTCTGACCCTATCAACAAAACCCTGACAAAGATCAGAAACATATTAATTCCTCCGAATGTCAGGCACTCCGAGCTAGCTAGCTAGCCAAAAGCAAACAAATCGGCCTGAAACTCTTTCGGCGCTCACTTCAAACTTCAGGTTTCAATCACCCGGCAAGTAGAACATGACCCTGCTAAATTAAAATTTCGAAACTCGAAGTGATAGCCATCTGATCTACCAGTCCTTGATTGCAGCTTAGAAATGAACTACGCAAAGTATGAAACTAACCCAAACAATATCGATCTGATCACAGTATGAGACCCACTACTCCGGAGCAGAAGGAATAAAGAACTAGTCCCAAATCTCAAATTTCAATAAATCAACTCCTTAGAAGAGTATCATGCTCTGTAAATACAGCTTCTTTTCAAGGATTTAACACTTTTGAAAAAATGAAAATCAATACGTATTTGGATACGTTGGGTACTACGTAAATGTATGCATAAAAGACTCACCGTCGGTGAAGGGAAATGCGTTGTTGCTAGTGGCACACGATAGCAGTAGCACCGACAAAAAGGCGATCCTTCCCATGGTGAAAGCTCTCTGCAAATTTTGGAGACACGGATTGAGATCGATGGGGGTAGAAAAGCACTGAGCTGAAAGGGGCGAGCATGGCTATTCCTTATATGCATGACATGCTACGAAATAACTCTCGGTTTATAATAAAATCTCAAGATTGCCATTACTCGAGCCTAGTATAGAATGATGAATTAGCCCTATTCTTTAGATCGATATCGGACCCATGGTACTATATATTCCGGATAAATAATAATTGTGAGAGTATAAATGTTTGAAATTATTTTGAAACAAAAAATATAAATATAAAATTTATATGAAAATAAATTAATTTTTTAATAATTAATTTCATTATTTTTTAAAGCGATTACATAACACTTACTCATTCCATGTTATATGTTGCATTATTCTTAAAACTAATTTTTTAAAAATATGTGTACGAAACTTCTATATTTTAAAACTATAAATATAATATCTTATTATAATGGATTAAAAACAATTCGACTCATGCCATGTTACACATTTATTGGATATACTATGTCAAAAATTGAATAGATAAGATTGAAAGATTGATTAAAAAGTCAATTTATTTATTTATTTTCACTTAAAAAAATCTTATTTATTTATTTTTCAAGTACGATGTATTTAGTAACATTTTAACACGATGCAAGCCAAACTCGAAGACAAAAGCACGACATTACTTTTGCTCCGAGGTTTTTAAAGGGCATCTTGTTCATTAAATAATTGTCGTTCAAATTTAATTAAGACCTCCTCAAAAGGCCAGTGTTAGATACTCATCTTTGCGATGCGAAGGAAACCATTTGTCACATTTCGAAGAAGTATACGATTCACTCTTACTAAATAAAAAAATAATTTTTACAGTCGTCGAGTATATAAATATCAGATAATTATTTTGAAAAAAATGAGTAAATATGAAACTTATATGAAAAAAAAAAAAATTAATTTTTTAATAATAAATCTTATTCTTTTTCAAAATAATTATATAATACTTATACACTTTAAGACTATACTTATCATTACTCTATGATATTGGAATTGTGGAACTTGGCAAATATTTAAGACAATATTGGTTCGAATATGGTTAAAGGGGCGTAGGGCTGAGGCTTAAGGCGCCCAATAAACGTACGAACTACTGCAAGCTCCAAGAAACATACCACGGAAAACGTGGGCCAATGATTGAGGATGGTGGACCCAGAGGGCCCAGAAAGTGAATCTGGTACAATGGGGCGATACTGAAAATCTAAGGTCCAATACGTCTGGCTCTGGGCTTTCAACCATAAGATCAGATGCATGTCGGCCTTTAAAGCCTTGTTATATCTCCTTCGTCCCTATTCACGTGGACACCCGTAGGGGTGTCAAATCGTGTTAACAGATCATGTTCATATCGTATCAAATCGTGTTAACAGGTCATATAGGTCAACCTTAACCCGACCCATTAAGCTTATCGTGTCAAAATCTCAAACCCTAACACGACTCATTAACATAACGGGTCGTGTCGTGTCAACCCGTTTTGACCCATTAATAAATATTATGAAATATGTTTTTTTTATAAGTAAACAAATAAATTAAGAAAATATTACGAAATAGGTTAATACGACACAATACAACTCATTTTAAACTATTTATGTAAATGGGTTGAATAGGCCTGAAATTAACCTTTTTAACCTGATTAAATTTAGCATAATTTTATATAAATGTTAAAATTACAATATCTATAAAAATTATAAAACTAATTATAAGTCCAAAACTACAATCCAAATAATAAAAATATCAAAATTGAAATTCTAACAATTTTATTTTTAGATATAAGGGTATAATTGTAACTTTAACTTTCTTAACGTGTCATAACGGGTCAAAACGGGTTAACACGTTATCAACCCGTTAAGCAATCGTGTCTTAACGGGTCAACCCGTTTTGACCCGAATCCATTAAGGCTAAACCCTAACCAGCTATTATCGTGTCGTGTTCGTGTTGGGTTAATGGGTCGTATGACATATTGTCACTCCTAAACACTCGAGCTTCAGCGAGAGGCCTAATTACATGGAGTGGTAACCAATTATATATTTTTTAAATAGAAGTGATTTTAAGAGATTTTATAAAAATAAATTTAAAAATTAATATAATTTGATATGATACGTTAAATTATAAAATTATTTTTTATTAAAAAGTATGTATAACATATCATATGAAAGTCATATTATACGTTTATGAGTTAAATTCTATAAAATATTTTTGTAACTATAGCACTTTTCTTTCTAAAATAAAGTTTTTGAAATCACTACACAGACATATATGACCTTTTGATCTTGAATTAGAAAGTTTTTGATTACAAACGTGTAAAAATCTCGTCATATCATAAGATCTTATATATCAAAAATTAATATTTATACAAATAATTTTAATATTATGATATTTTATAATAAAATGAAAGCACTCCAATATCTTTATATAATTTGATAGTACATAATAATTATCACAAAATGTCTTCATATAATATTTATAAGAAGTTACAAATTTTTTTTTTAAAAGAATATTAATATCAAGATTAATGAAATAATACAAGTTAAAAAAAGTATTTAATTGTGAAATATGATTAACATTGAGAAGCGGCGTCGTCGAGCGATAATAGGGTTGAGGCTACAAGCCAACGAGTACTTTCTCTTTACCTTATGGGTTTGGTGGATGGAAAGAGACGAGCCAACTAATCATGTGCTTAAATGGGAAAATGTAATACGGCGGCCGGACAGTCCATTTGCTCGCATTAATTAAATGGAGTTGTCTCGACTCTCGACGTAATAACATGCATTAGTACTCATTAGTCAATCCATGATCAATCCCTTTCGTTAGGTCAAGTTCAGTACTGATGCAACGATAACCTTGCATTTGAAGAGATTTTAGTTGTTTAGTAAAGATAGATACATTTTCTTTTATAGTATAAGTTTTGCCGTACTCTCTTTAAACAAAAATTAAAATTTACTATTAAAAGTAATTTTTTTTATATAAATTTCATATTTATCTATTTTTTTAAAAAGAAATAATAGTTAAAGTGTGAGTATATAATTAGTGCGTAACTATTTTTAAAAAAATAAATAAATATGTGACTCGATCTCGTTATTTTTCAAAATAATTACGTTACGCTTGCGTACTTAACAAACACAACAAGAAATGAAGGTTTGATCAATTATATTTCATGTTCCTAACTGTCTTTGATATTTTCTCGCACTCGTGTTGGTTGCCAAATGAATTCACGAGGGCTGCCATAATATTCAAAGAGTACTGATCATGAAGCTCTTACAATCTCCTAAACTTATCCCACTTCAGGGGGACTCCATGCATGGATACAAGGACAAAGGTCACTGACAAGAAATCGATCGATATACTGTCCATATCCTCATTTAATTCCATAGAGCAACTCCACGTGTGAAATAATTCAATCAGAGTGCAGATTGAGATGTTTGCTTTCAACTAGCATTGATGCAATCCAATTGATCTCTCAATCATTCAAAAAAGGACATCCTAACAACTGACAGCATTGCATGCCACTTGAGAGCTATTATATTCGAAAATTGAACCATATCAAAAATAAAGAAAAATTACCCATAATATTAATTTTGAGTTTCAACCAAAATGGTATAATTTGTCTTTGGTCCTTAATTCCATTATATATATATATATATATATGATCCATAGCAGTACCAAGTTATCGGCTAGCTGCAGAAGACGTGCAGCATGGCGAATCAAGTGCATGCAGTCAATTTTAAGCTGGCCGTTCGTGAGTTATGCATGCACCATACAACAGGTGACAGATACCATAATATATATATATACAAAGCATGATGTGAAAGATACTTGGAGATCAAGCTGAACTAAGTTCCAAAATTCGAGCCTTTTTTATGAGTGTTTCCTTATTGTAATTAAGGTGGAAAATTGGCTTCATTAATATAAAAATTTTACTATCTGATCATCTACCAGTTCGAGTAGTAGTGAATCCCCCAAGCAAGGGGATATTGCTGCCTACATTGTCCTCGAGTTCCCTAGTTCTTTTTGGCTTGTCTTGCATGTAGCAGAAGATATATATGGTCAATCAACTCTGGAAACTCATCAGAACTTCATACTAATCCATCTCTCTCTCTCTCTCTCTCTCTCTCTCTCTCTCTCTCTCTCTCTCTCTCTCTCTCTCTCTCCACTTTGTCTTGGCCAGTCAGCTTTCTCCTGGCCAAGACAAAGAGATGGGGGTCTGGTCTTTACTTTTTAGCAATAGAATAGTACCCCAAGAGACAAAAAGGAGGATGGCTTATAATTGCTACAATACTCCTTCATTAAAATGTGGGACTGGTTATCACATGGAATGTCCAAGGGTAGATAAAATTCCACGAGGCATATGCATCCCAATCCTGAACTACTCTACAGAAGTATGATAAGAGATAGTACCAGCTAGGGCTGAAATCACACTCTGCGCCAATTTCTGGTCATACCCATAAAAAAATTAAAAAAAAAAAAGGCAAGTTATCTCAAGATCATTGTATCCTTCTTGGTGCTTTAGGACGTCCTCCAATATTATGGAGTACGTACGTATGCCCTTAAGAAGAAGAAGAAGAAGAAGAGAACATGTATATATATTAAGACGAAGTACCGTCAAGATACTTGGAAGAATCTGAGTAAAAACTTTGGAAACAATTAGCTCTTTTAACATTTACACGATTTGCTTTTCCGATCTACCTATTGGGTTATTGTTATTAGTATTTTCCATACAGAGATCATTATCGCAAGAGAAATCATTTGTACAGGTCTTAAATAGAGAAATCATGCGTAATTTATTTATAAAATATGTATATATAAAATATATTCTTTTTAGTGTAGCCTACCTTTTAATAAAAAACTTGTGCGAAACTTGTCTATTTAAAGTTTATTCCTAACATTATTATTTCTGTACTGATTGCCAATCTAGTCAATTCGTCGGCACTAGTCCTTAGGTCACCGTTGTTTCAGACACTACCACAACCCATATTGCAATCGTTCATGGAGCAGTAGTACTCTCGTCCATTCTTTACTATTCTTAATAGAGATCGGAAATAAAACAACCATGTCTCCAGCATTTAAAAGTTTGGTGCTCGTACTAAATGGACAATCAAAGCCACTGGCAGATGCACGCATGCATGTATTGATGAGAAACATATATAGCATTGAATGATTGATTGAGGGAGATCGAAACTTGTGGACATGAATTTGTTTGGTGGATAAGAACTTCGAATAATTGCACCTTACTGTACGTGAAAGATGCATGCATGCATGCTATAATTCACAAACTGCTGTGTATTACTGGCAAGCATTCAAATTTTTCCAGAAATCAGGCCCTGTCTGAAAGCAACCTCAAGCTGATCCAAACTATATTAACGAGTTGTCTACTTCACACACACACACACAGACTCAGATTGTCACCGAATCATTTACCATTAATAAAGAGAGATAATAATTAAGGTGGCCCTATGGCTCGAGCTCAACGACCGAGCTCCGCCCGAGCGAGCGACAGAGAGAGTTTAGAGATCAGAGCGTGAAGCAGAGTAAAAGAGAGATTCAATGTTTCCGATATTTTGCAGATTGTACCAAGAGAGAGAAATTTAAACACTTTAGCTGCCCATGGATCCTTGCATTAAAAAACGACACAAGCTTATCTGTGCAATATCTCTGCAATCATCGATCCTTGCATAAAAAAACGACACAAGCTTCTCGGACTATCAATCTTTTACAATAATTATTATTTTTTTTAATGTCAGAGAACCTTTCCTTCCAAGACAGGTTTCTTTGTATCTATTCTTAATATTACGTACAATCCTGAAAAAAAAGAATTTATGATTAAAAAATTTATTTATTTTTTATATAAATCTCATATTAATTCACTTTTTTCAAAAAAACTTCACAACATTTATATAATTACAATTACAAATATCATTTCCCTTTCACCAAATGGTATAACCCCAAAAAATTATTTGCGCCCATATGGTATCGAATCTTGAACGTTGAAGTAAATGATACTCCACAATAAATAAAATGTCTGGCGGAAAAATCTGACACAACTGGGACATCGCACGCACCCTTCAAGAAGTCGGGCTTTATTTTCTACTTCATCGCTTATGTGTATCTCCATAATACATATAGAGTAAATATTAATAAATAAGTAAATAAAAAAGGAACGAGAGGAAAACAACCCAGACAAGTACAATCATTGATAGATCTAGCATAGAAGAACAAGATCACAGCTAAAAACTCTTCAAGACCATACCAAATTACCAATGGACGGTGAAGAATCTTTCCAACATATAATAAACATGACTGCCGACAATAAACACCTAAATTCGAATCCTTAATTTTCAGGATCGGCATCGTTTAATTCATCAGAGGTATTAGCATAGATGATACGCCCCCTCGAGTCCAAGGGAGTATCAACAACATTGAGACTCGTTCGAAATTGAAGAAATTTATCAGCAACTATTGGTTTTGTAAGAGCATCTGCAAGCTGGTCGTTGGAGCTGATGAAGGAAACAACCAGTGTTTTGGCTGCAACACGATCTCTTACAAAGTGAATGTCGAGATCCAAGTGTTTGGTTCGGGAGTGATAGATGGGATTGGCAGCCAAGTAAGTGGCGCCAATATTATCACACCATAAAATTGGAGCTTGAGAAAGTGGAAGATCTAGCTCACGGATCACATTTTGGAGCCAAATAAGTTCAGCTGCAGAGGTGGCAACCGACTTGTATTCTGCCTCTGTGCTTGATCTGGCGACTGTTTTTTGTTTCTTAGAGCTCCATGAAATCAAGTGAGTACCAAGGAAAGTGCAGAAACCTCCAGTTGAACGGCGATCATCGGGACATCTCGCCCAATCAGCATCAGAGTATGCTTGTAAAATAAAGGGAGACTGAGATGAAAAGTGAAGGCCATAGTTGATTGTGCCTTTAAGATATCGTAAGATTCTTTTCACAACACTCCAATGTGGGAGTTTGGGAGAGTGCATGAATTGGCACACTTTGTTTACAGAGAATGATATATCGGGCCTTGTGAGAGAAAGGTACTGAAGTGCACCTACAATGCTTCTGAAAAGTGTTACATCCTCAAAATTAGGTGAGTCAAACTTAGAGAGTTTGAGGGAGGCTGCCATGGGCGATGGCATCGGTTTCGCATGCAACATGTTGCTGCGAGTGAGGAGGTCTTTGATGTATTTTCTTTGTGAGAGCAGAAGGCCATCCCGTGTATAGTCTATTTCCAATCCAAGAAAATAAGACAAAGGTCCTAAGTCTTTGACTGGAAAAGCTTTACTCAAGTCACAGATGAGTGTGTCAATGGCAGAGGTAAGGGAGGATGTTATAACAATATCATCAACGTAAACAAGTAGATAGATTCATATAGCACCATTGGACAAAATAAATAGAGATGGATCAGCTTTGGAGGCTACGAAACCATACCCAAGAAGCCACGAGCTGAGTTGGGCAAACCACGCCCGTGGTGCCTATTTGAGCCCATAGATGGCTTTCTGTAGTTTGCACACATAGTTGGGATGGACCGGATCAATGAAGCCTTGTGGTTGTTGCATGAACACGGTGTCAGAGAGAGAGCCGTGAAGGAAGGCATTTTGAATGTCGATTTGTCGCAAGGGCCACCCACGAGACACTGCGATGGAGATGATCAACCGGATGGTGGGGGCTTTTACGACTGGACTGAAGGTGTCGTTGTAGTCGATTCCAGCCTGTTGATGGTAGCCCTTAGCGACCAGTCGTGCTTTCCGGCGGTCAATGGTACCATTTGCAAGAAATTTGGTTTGGTAGATCCACCTGCAACCCAGAATGTTAGAGGCAGCATCAGGTGGAACTAAAGTCCATGTATGGTTTTGGATGAGAGCTTTGTACTCTTCATTCATGGTCGCACGCCATTCGGGAATTTTGGAGGCAACGGTAAAGCTGGAAGGGGTTTTGGGAATGGTGGTTGTAACCGTGAGACATTGCCGAGTGGGGTAGGGGACCGTGCCATCGGTACGAACAAAGGGACGGGAGGAGTTGGTTTGAGCTCTAGTTATGATAGGAGATATGGGTGGAACGAGAATAGGAGGAGAAGAGAAGGTGTTTGAAGAGAATGAATCAGAAGGAGAAGATACAGGGGATTGGGAGGAGGAAGACGAGTTGGGTGTAGAAGGGAAAGGAGGTGAATGGGGGCCAGGGCCTGGGCCTGGGCCTGGGCCGAGAACAGATGAAGGAAGGATGGGTAAGTGGACCTCAGAGTTGGGTTGGATGGGAAGTGAGGAGGGCATGGGTTTGGGCTGCGATTTGGATAGAGGAAAACATTGTTCATGAAATAGCACATCTCTAGACACATAAAGTCTGTTTGTGGTTAGATCTAAGCATTTGTAACCTTTATGAGAAGAGCTATAACCGAGAAAAAGACAAGAGGTGGATCAAAATTGAAGTTTATGGTTGTTGTATGGGCGTAAATTTGGCCAACATTCACAGTCAAAAACTTTTAAAAAATGATAGTCTGGAGGTTTGTGAAAGACAAGTTCGTGAGGAGATTTATTTTTCAGTGTTGGAGATGGAAGAAGATTAATTAAATAAACTGATGTCTCAAATGCTTCAGGCCAAAAGGAAAAAGGGAGTGAAGCATGGGCAATAAGGGCAAGCCCAATCTCAACGATATGTCGATGCTTTCGTTCAACAAGCCCATTTTGTTGATGGGTATGTGGACACGAGAAGCGATGAGTGATACCCAATTTTTGACAAAAGGGGGTGAGTGGTTTAAATTCACCACCACCATCAGTTTGTAGGACAGTTAATTTTTTATTGAATAAGCGCTCAAGATAAGACAAAAATTTAGGAAAAATATTGTAGACATCGGATTTTAATTTGAGAGGGAAAAACCAAGTGTATTTGGTGAATTGATCAACAAAGGACAAATAGTATTTAAAACCATGAGTAGAATCATAAGGCGCCGGGCCCCATAGATCCGCACAAAGTAACTCTAAGGGCTGAGTAGCTTGGGCCCGATTATTATGAAAGGGCAGCTGATGACTTGTGGCTAGGGGACAGGCAGTGCACTGGAATTTGTTGTCGATGGGGAGAACTGGCAGACGATTGTTGTGCAGAACACGAGATACTATGGTGAGTGAAGGATGGCCCAAACGATGGTGCCACTGAGCCATGGAGGTACGTTCGCCGACATGAGTGGAAGGAGATGGAGGTGATGTCGACGTGGATGGAAACTGATAGAGACCGTTACGGGTAGGGCCTCTGAGAAGTTCCATTCCCGTCAGCGTGTCCTTCACAACAAAATAGGATGCATGAAATTCAAAATAGCAACCATTGTCAGTACAGAATTTACAAACAGAAATGAGATTCTTGGTGATGGAAGGTACATGGAGTAAATTACGAAGATTAAAAAATGAAGAAGAAGAAGGGGAAGAAAGAAAAGAGTCACCAATGTTCTGGATAGGTAGAGCCGAACTATTACCCACTCGGATTTGATCACTGCCATGGTAGGGTTCTGAGGAAAGGTTGAGATTGTTCAGGTCATTTGTGATGTGGTGAGTTGCCCCTGAATCCGGATACCAGTTGGCGTCGGTATATGGGTTTGAGGTTGTGAGATTTGCAGAAAGGGAAGGTGGGGCTTCATACTGGTAAGAGTGGTCAAAACGGTGATAACATTGCAAAGCAACATGTCCAAATCTTTGGCAAACTTGATAGTGAGGCCTGGAGGGCGAGTTTGGTGACTGGGTTTGAGGTGGTGATAGAAACTGGGTGTTGCGACCTCCACGGGAAAAATGGGTTGAGCGACCTCTGCCACTACGGCCATGCCGTCCTCCACGTGTGAAGCTTCTGCCCCGTTGATCACGACCTCCAGAGGTCGTGAAGTGAACGGAAGGCTCAACATGATTAGAAAAATTTCGTGAAGTATGAGCAATACGATTTTCATGGACAAGCAGCAGTTGATATAGGTCATGTGAAGAGATGGGCTCAACCCGTGTCGTAATAGAAGTGACAAAGGATTTATAAGCTGAGCCGAGGCCAGTAAGTAAATATGTAACAAAATCTTGATCAGGTAAAGGATTACCAGATGCTGCTAGAATATCAGCTAGAGCACGAACCTTGCCAAAGTATTCGGTAATCGTTTTGTCTCCACGAGATAGATTGGCAAGCTGAAATTTCACCTAAAACTGTTTTGCACGGGAGTGAGATCACTGAGATGCAAACATGAAGGCTAGAGAAGACCATAGGTCACGAGTCGTGAAAGCCGAGAGGACATGTCCTACAACAGATTCAGAAAGGGAAGAGAATAGAATGCTAAGAACGAGCTGATCCGTTCTTTTCCAGGAGGAGAAATTGGGATTCAGGGCTGGATCAGTGGTTTCGGTGGACAAGAACTGAGGTGGGCAAGGAAAAGAACCATCGACATACTTGTAGAGGTCTTGACCTCTCAAATAGGCAGTGATTTGTACCTTCCATGGAAGGTAATTATCGGTGGTTAATTTTGTGGAAACAATACTGGAAAAGGACGAAGCAAGGGAAGTGGTGGGAGGAGGAATCGGAATAAGGGCCATGAGGACAGAGTGACTAGTGGTCGAAAGGCTCTTGATACCATATCAGAGTTTCATACTTGCTGAATTTCACAGTGCTTTTCTATTACATTTCACGTGTTTATATACACAGCCCTTACAAGAGAATATAGAATTAAAAAGGAATAAAAGACAGTTATAAGAATTGGAGAGAATAACAGAAATGTTTCTCCACGGTTCTTCTAGAACATGCTTAGTGCTATCATCTATGCTAATAGGAGGCACCCAGTTTACATTTTTATTTTTATTTTTGATAAATGAAGGCACCCAGTTTACATTTGAAACGAGTTTATTGTCTTCAAAACATTACAAAAAAAAGTTAAAAGTAGCGTTTTACTTGATTATTTGAAATAAAGAGGTTCGCCGGTACATGAGAACCAGCAAATGATACCATCCAAATACCACAACTTTGGCAATCAAATTCTGAAAGAGACATAATGCATCTCCCCTTCTCTACTATGAAAAAAATTTACCACAAGTACAAACATAATATCATTCAGACTTCCACCCCAGCATAGTGATGTGAGAGACTTGGATGCTTAGGGAATGGTACGCTGGTAAAGAGGCAAAGCTCCCAGGGCCTCACGTTCTGCATTCTCCCTTTTAACCTGCAAAACATAGGCAAACCATTTGATCACACATTTGGAACCTATTTTTGCTTTTTAGAATTGTTTGACATAATGGTTAAACACTTTGACTTGAAACTTTCTGATTGAGTATGGTACCATCTACCCAAACCATTCCATTGTTTTGTTCATAGTCTCATAGAGTAAGAAACTCTCATTAAGAAGAAGTGTTCTTTTATTATTCGTTCAATCAAACTTACAGGCAACACATACAAATATAGCATATAATAAGGAGGATATAAGGCCCCTACAATGCCTGCACTAAACATATTTCAAGATACCCAACAGACATTCAATATTCCACATTTTCCACAATGTGTGTGTTTTCAACCAAGTTGGTTTTCCAGTGTGTTTGATGCTTTGATGAAATCGCACTGCAAACAATGAGTGCAGTATCATGCTGCCGGTACAGTCTCCTCTATATCAACATCTTTGAGCACTATTTTTTAATTTTTTTTTTTCCCCTTTCCTGGGATCTTTGAGTACAAGCTTGTAAGCATGGACCATGCCCTCAAATTTGAATAACGTCAATCTGAAGTTTGAAGATAGCCGTTTTAGGATATAATACTTGATCACAAGCATACTGGCACATATTTCTTCTCATATGCTACCATTTTTTTGTTCTAACACATCCTCCTTTCATCATAGGTGAACCCCAATGAACACATTATTTTTTTGTATAGGGATCCAGCATTGCCTATAGTGGTATGTTACAAGTGCAAGATACTTAAGTTGACAATGACTTTTACAGGAAAAATTGACACCTATATATTGGTAAGAAACAAATTGTCAAAAGAAGTTATGCCCATCCAGTACATGTTTAATCCAATACCTGATTCTCTTTTCCATTGAAAATTTGAAACAAAGAACACATTATCTAGACCTGGACAAACATAAATCATAAGAAAATACAAGGTGCTTTGAATAGATGCGTCAAGGAACAATGCCAAAGCCAATAAGAGTGGTCCCATTGAGGTTTATGATATGGGAAAATTGAAGAGAGGACAAACTTACAGGTTGAAAGTTGCGAAGGGACCATAATTCCAAATGAAGCCAATAAAAAACTAAATATAAGAGCTACACAATGTCAAACTAGCTAAGCTCATCAGAATAGATAGTCAACCATGCTTCTCTCTTAAATTAACACTTGGAAATAAGTCATAACCAATGAACAAAAGAGTAATAATACACATCAGAATTCTTGACTCCCTGGTTCTAACATTTATGGAAAAGTTAGTCTTCTTATTTTCTAGCTTGCTAAGGGTTCAAACCTATCCCCAACTCCACTTGTTATGTAATGCAGAAAGAATCACGTAAAGAATCATGCAATGTGGATATTACAGATGTTACTTATCAAAGAGACAAAAGGATGCTGTCATCCCACCCAAAAAGGGTGACCTTGATAAGCACAGAATGTTTCGTGTGCGTGCGTGCGAGTTATCTCAAACCACTTACAAGGGCTAGCATTTCTTGAAGGTAGCTCCTGAATGGTGTTTGCACTGCCTGTAAAAGAGTTTTAAAAAATAAAACAATAACTCAGAAAGGGCCATAGGGGAATTTACTTCATACTTAACATGTTGCAAATAGATTCACATCAGAAAATTTTCAGGAGAAGACACGTGATGCTTATCCCTTTTTGCCTTTCAAAAGTGAAAAAAAAAAGTATGGGGATACAATAACCAATACTTGTGTGACCCAATCCAAGGTGGACGTTAAAACTTATAGCTTGAAGTTATGTATCAAGAGCTGTATTGGCCAATAAAAATTAAAACCATAATGCAGCAAACTACACTAGCATATCTAGTGAGTCAGCTCACAAATCATAGAAAGAATATATTGAAGTCGACAAAAAAAGGTTTCCATAGAACAGAAACACACCAAAGTAATACTACGTAGATGATTATGACTGCATGTAGTGAGTAACAAGTAAGTAACAAGTAAAAATCAGCAATAAGATTAGTATGCCTTATATTAAGCGTTTGACCATCTCGGTCCCAACACGAGAAATTAATTATATCTTTCCTGGAAAAAACCAATTCTTATGTTACGAAGCTTGTTTTGAGCGCCTCTAGCATGAATTAAATTTCTAAAAGCCGATCCCATAAAGTAAAGTAAATTGGGGAGCAGAGCAATAACTAAGGAATACGACAGCTTCAATTTTATTTTCTCGCGTGTTCCTTGGTCACCAAACAGAAAAAAAAAAAAAAAAAAAAAACTAATAAAAATTCTTATTTTTGATCGGCAATACTAATTAAAAGATTTCTCCTGGCCTGTGCAGCACGAATTAGTCGGGACTAACATCCGGTTCCAATAAAAAAAACTAATTAAAAGATTAAACAAAAAGATAACGGAGAGAAAAAACAATGGTGAAAGAAAACCTGAAGGCCCTCGGGGAGGTACTCGTGCTTCATGGAGAGGTCCATGGCGCGCTTGAGTCGCTGATTGCGGGCGTTCACTATCTCCCTGGGCAGCCGATTCAGGGCCTCCTTCACATCCAGATCGTAGTACGGATCGTACAGATCGTCGTACCGAAGTCCTATTTATCATTTCAAATCACACAAAATTCAATCATATACGTATTGAGGAATGGACTGGAAAATTTAGGGTTTGGGAAAAGAGACGGACCGTATCTCCGGAGGCGATTGGAGATGCTTTTCATGTGCTGAGCTGCGAGCCAGTTCTTCTTTGGGTCCAGCAATGTCCGCAGAAACGAAGACATCTTTCCGTCTCCTCTCTCTGTCTCTAGTTCTCGTTCGGAATGTGCGATCGGAATTTCTTCTGGAAGACTCGTCCGCTCCAGAAAGAAGATATTCTGAGCCGAATTTTTTTTTTTTAAGGTTTTAAAAAATAAGAAATTAGAGTAGGCTAGGCTGGGTTGTCCAGTCCACGGTCAAGACAGGCCCGGCCCGATCCACTGAATGCTTGAATTTTTGTTCCTCAGAATTTAGCTCGTGGCAATTTCTAAACGGGTGAAAAAAAAGAAGGATCACACTCACAAATTCAATAGAGAGACTAAACTAATATTATATACTATACTCTTATATTATTTTTATTTTATTATATAAGATATAATATATTATTTAATAATAATAAATATGATACATCTTACATAATAAAAATTTAGCATATAAATATGATGATAGCTTAATCTGTAAAATTTTTTATTTGTAATTCTTTACATGCAAGTCTCAATATATATATTTTAAAAATAAATTTAAAATTTATATTAAAAAATCATTTTTTTTAAATGAATGCACAAAAATTTGACTTATTTAGCAATGCCTTCGACAAAACATGAAAAACACAAAAAAGTAGGAAAAAGGAAAACCATACAGGAAATACGTGTAAAAGTTACACAAAATGAATGAATAACGATTCTTTTCTGGGGTAATTGCATAAATGTGGTTTTTCTTGTGGCTTTAAAAACCCTACGGATCAAAACCCCGGGTATCGTTCCGCTCTCCTTCGCCGCCTCTCTTTCTCCTTTTTTTTTCACCTTAAACGCAACACCACCACGGCACAATCACCGGTTTGAACCTCTCTCGGTCTATCTCGCGCTCTCTGCTCTCTGATAGTGACTAAACCATCAGAAACTAATCATATTGAATTGAGAAGTTTTGCTTCGCCAGTCTGGTCGTGTGCCCAGAAAACGGGCGACGCGAGGAGGAGAGACCACTTGGTACTGCTGCTATTGTTTTCAAGACCTGTTTTTTGGAACAGTTTTAGACTAATCATTCGTCGGCTCCGCTAAAGAAATCAGTGTTTTGCTTATTGTCGGATTCAATGCCGAAGAAGAGGGACCGGCATCAGAACCCGCAGCCTTTTATTGCTGACGAAAATGCCTCGGTGGCCTCAAAGAAGCGATCGAAATTGCCCAAACAGCACCAGACGGATGAGGAGCTGATATCGTCGGGCATGAGCTCCAAGATCCTGAAAGAAGCCTTGGCACAACAGAGAGAAATCCAGGACGAGGCGGAACCTCGAAACGCTAACGGAAATAACAACTCCTTCGTTTTCACTGAAGCATTCGCTGAGGCCGAAGAAGCAGAAGAGGATGAAATCGACGATTTTGGTGGATTCTCTGAAACTCGGAGCCTATTTGACTCTTATGATGTGAGTGTCATTTTTTTTAAAAAGTTGTTCGGCTTATACTGCTTGGTTATTGAGAATCTGTCTGAAATGTTGGATTTTGAATTTGAAGTTTTTATCTGATCTGAATCGGAAAACAGTCTAGGTAGTGAGATTCAAGCTTGTATTTTCCTCCCTACATTGTGATTATACCGCATTTTCTAATTTTTAACCTATCGTTATCGAGAATCTATGGAATGACAAAAAATGAAAACTGGGAGTTGAGGCTTCAGCAAATGGTAAAGCTGCCAAACTGCGTCTGTGACCAAGTGTACCGTTGTTATCAATTATCGAGAACCAAGATTAAAAAGCATAATATATTTCTTCCTTTTTTTTCGGTTTGGCTTTGCGTTTTGCATGAAAATGTTATTGTGCAATCATCTAGGAAAGTATGAATAATTGATAGGGTATCAGTGATGCCAGTATGGTGCAGCTCTAAAAACCAACTTTTATTTAGCTGCTTGGAAGCTTCCGTAGGACTGTAGGAGCATTCAATGAGTCAATCTGATACTAATAAAACCAACCATCTTTTTTCCTGGTATGGACTTGGCTTACTGGTTTTCCAAGTTTCAGGAGGAGATTAATGAAGAGGATGAGAGAGTACTGGAGGCATTCTTAAGAAAGGATGCAGGTCCCCAGCGTACGCTTGCTGACCTCATTGTTGAAAAAATTAAGCAGAAAGATGCAAATGCTGCTTCAGGTTGATATCTATCTTTATTAATCTTGTTCTTTTTTTTTTTCTTTTTTTTTCTTTTTTTTTTATGGTTCTTAGAAATACTTTCTATGGGTAAGTGTATCTTATCTTAGAAATGATGCCATTTATAGTTATGATTTTTAATTATTTTATTCATTTGATTTGTTTGATTGCAGAACCGCGACCTTTGCCCAAATTGGATAATTCCATCATAGATTTGTACAAGGGGTATGTAAGTCATGCATTTATTTTTTTCATATAACATTTAACAACATAACGACTCATGCATGATAAGTGCAATGCTCAATCATTACTCTCTTGATTTAAACTTATATATCCATTTTTCTTGATTATTTGTGGGAATATATATATACAGTAATGAGATTTAATTATGAAGATTTTCTGTACATGTAGAGAAAGCTTATTCTAAATGGAAAATCTGTTGAGTAAAAGTAAATAAATACCATGCAGAGTTGGCAAGCTTCTTGGTAGTTATACAGCAGGAAAAATACCCAAAGCATTCAAACACATACCTTCTATGCAACTATGGGAGGATGTCCTATATTTGACAGAGCCTGAGAACTGGTCACCAAATGCCCTGTATCAAGCAACTAGAATATTTGCTTCCAACTTGGGTGCGAAGAAGGCAGAACGCTTCTACAGACTAGTCTTGCTCCCACGAGTGAGAGAAGATATCTTGAAGAATAAGCGGCTTCATTTTGCATTGTATCAAGCTTTGAAGAAGTCACTTTACAAACCTGCCGCATTCTTCAAAGGGATACTATTCCCTCTATGTGAGGTATACAATCTTCAACATATCATAGATATTTTTTTGTTGTTCTCACAAGTTTTGTCTAATTTGCTGACATCTGTGCTTCTTTTTAAAAGAAATCTAAGAGTTAATCAATATTTCTGGTCTGAAACATAGATTGCCTTTGGATTAAGAATAACTTTTGTTTCTTGATGTTCAGTCGAGGACATGTAATCTCAGGGAAGCTGTCATTATTGGGAGCATTCTACAGAAGGTCTCCATTCCTCCGCTTCATTCAAGGTATTTCTGGCCTGGTTACATATATTTTAGTATCAAGACTGCGAGCCTATGTCAAGCATTTTGTATTGCTTAGCTGTTGTCGGCCTTGTTCAGGAAGTATGTCAGTTAACAATATATGCCTAGTTTATTTTTATTTGAAAAAGTTTAAACATATTGCTTCTTTTGATTTGTAAATATTTCTTGTTTGCACCTTGAGCTTTTTTATCCGAAGTTGTGGTTTTTTGTTACTGGTTTCGTTCTTGTATTTGTTGTTGTTGATACCAATACATTGTATATGTCAAGTTCTTGTAAATGGTGGGTATGTTGTGTGCGTGTCTGAGTAGGCGTTGAAACTTCAATGAGTGGTTTTACCATTAGTTGAATTAATTTACTTATAAAAAAAAAAAAACTTCTATGAGTGGTTTGACCTCTTACCCCTCAGGGAGATGTCTAATGCTGTTTCTGAATGTTTTTGCAGTGTTGCATTATTGAAGCTTGCAGAGATGGAATATGGTGGTACAACAAGGTAGTCAATGAGGCACCATGTAGTTTAAAAGGAATTCTAATATATGTGAATATCAATGGCTCATTCCTTGTGTCCTTGTGTGCATGAGTAGTTTATTGAATGGATTTTCTATACTAAAGTACTTGAGTGTTTTGTGATTTGGCCATAAGCTAGATGGAAATTAGTTCACACTAAAATCTTGTCACTATTTGGTCAAACGGACAAACTTGCTCATTTTGGTATGTTGTTAGTTAGAAATTACACAAGGAGATAGATTGTGTGATAGAACGGGGTTACTATAATATGTGATTTATTGGATGTAGAGCGGAGATGCTACCGTTATATGCTAAGGCTATTGTTTTAGTAAAAAGATGTAGGTGCAAGGGATAAAGGGCAGGCTTGGGATGAGCTATAGACTCAAACATCATAGGTTTATTTCTGCACTAAGAGTTCCCCAAAATTACTTGATACATGGCTTTTGTGCGTAGGGTCATGTATCTAGGGTTTACTCTCCATGGGTGGGCCTGAAGGTTTTCGCCTTGGCGAGGTAGATTAGCATTCATGTTGAACTCTTTCAATCCTTCACTTTAGTTTGGTGTATTAACTGACAATAGGTTTATTTATGAATTAGCTTATTGTAGTGTGATATATTTTTTTTCAACTCCTTTTTTGTGGCAAATGCTTTTGAACTATTTGACAAGGTTTCCTTTGTAACCATTGCAGCTACTTCATAAAGCTTCTTTTAGAGAAGAAATATGCTTTGCCTCATCGTGTCCTTGATGCTACTGTTGCTCATTTTATGAGATTCCTTGAAGATGCCAGGATAATGCCTGTAATATGGCACCAGTCACTGCTTGCATTTGTACAAAGGTTAGTTACCTTTCCTAAAGAATATCTTGTCTTATCCTATTGGCATCAAGAAAAACTTTGTCCCTGGATTATGTCTTTGTGTTTATCAACAAAGAGATATTACTTATAAAAAAATTTCTATAGAACGTTGTTTGGTTTACTTGCATTATGTTTGGAGGGAGAGATGGAGAGGAGTAGAAGGGAAAAAAGGAATGAATAGATAAGTAAAATCAATCAGTTTAGTAGGTGGGAAAAAGGGGAGAGACATGGACGATAAAAAAATGGGAAGGGACATGGAGGAACAATGTGCCCAGCCCATCCAAAATGGCCTGCCCAAAAAGTGTGTGGCTTGGGGAAGGGGAAGAAGGGGTACAGATTGTTAAGAAAAAATAAAATTGTAAAATCACTTTTCGCCGACTTCTTTTTTGACCGTTGAAGTGAGAATGATGATAGTCTTTATCTTCACACACTACTTGCACTCTCTTCCTTCCCTATTAGCTGAACAAAGCTAACAATGTGGAAGCGAAGTGATCCCTCTCACCTATCTTTTCCTTACCCCTACAACCCCCCCCCCCCCCCTCTCTTTCTCTTCTCTTCCCCCTCTTCATCCTCCATACTTTACAGTATGAGTGTTTAATGTCTCGTCTAATCATGGCTTTCTTCTCAAGAATGGGCCACAGACATATAACATACAGATTATGTGTTGCAATTTGTCTTGATTAGGCAATTAAAATTGTTATGGGTCTTGTTTTGTTCGTGAGGGGCACCATAGATGGCCAAGTCTTATTGATTTGAACTTTATACACAGACTTCTATGATTTAAATAACATAGGAAGTCCTTGCCTATTTGGCTAATTAGACGACATAATGCATTTTTCCTGTTTTATCAAGTTTATATCTTTCATACATCAAACATACCCATTCTTTTAATAGAAAAGGAGAAAAATGCAAGTAGGATTGACATGTGGCTTGTTGACCAGTTTGTAAAAGGTTACTGTATATCTCCAACTTCTTCTAAGTATGTCTATTTCATTCCAATCTATTGTATGCTTTTCTAACACAAGTCATGGTATGAAATTGATTTCAACAATGCTTCCTATTTATAATACTGCCATGTCAAATTCCTTTGCAGGTATAAAAATGACCTGCGGAAGGAGGATAAAGATAACCTCAGAAATCTACTTGAAAAGCAAAAGCACAAACTAGTAAGGGCCTTTTTTTCCAAGTCACTAACTACTAAGGACATTTTCCCTGGTGTAACTGCTTCTGCAAATCCCTCCAAATTAATTTGTTGTTATGTCTATGCCCTCTTCAATGTAGGTTACTCCTGAAATCCGCCGGGAGCTAAATAATAGCCGCAACCGTGGTGAAAAGGAGGATGATCTTATGTTAATTTATATCCTTCCTCTTTCTTAATATTATTTTCTTGATGTCTGAATCTATCTATTTCCTTTTTTCTTTTTTTGAAAAAAAAAAGTAAATTGCTACAGTGATTAATAGTTTCATAGGCTTTCTGTACATGTAAGCAATTATGTGGTTTCAGTATAATTTAAGCACTGTTTACTCTACAGGGTGGGTCCGAAGGGCCCTGCCTTGGAGAGGTTCTCTGACATCAAAAAAAAAAAATCAAGCACTGTTAATCATTGACCAGAGAGAGAAAGGCCACTTAACTTGCACAAGCCATCATACAATACAAGGTTATCAAAATACTTTTTACTTTGTAAGTATTGTCAAAATACTTTTGATACATATTAGTTCCTATTTACTAATCTGATATTAGTTACTATGCATTGCGACATAAAATTGAATAAGTTTGGATTGAAATACTACTCTGTATGGAGCTGCTTTTGTTGGTTTAAATTTGTGTTTTCATTAGTTTCATTGAGAAATTCCTGTTTCCTTGACTTCGCATACCCTCATCTGTTACTGTGATCAATAAAACTATTGAAGAAGATAGGTTTGATATTCCAGAGGTGCCTATGGAGGAGGATTGATCAATTGGCTGGTATGATACTGCATATTGCAAATCGTTAAATAATTATTGAGGCTAGATAAATCTACTGTCTAATACTAGTGAGTCTTATATTTTATTATCTTTTCTGGGATCCATGTTTCACTAGATTCAATTTAAATTACAAGGTCTCCTGCTTGTCATGTCCACCCTTTTTTTTTTTTTGAGAAGTAAACGGAAAAAGAACAAGTAGTTAAATTAGCGATTAGTATGCCCTAAACTAACTTCTCATGTACTTTAATTTTCACTTTATTCAATTTGGATTACAAACTCTTCTCCAGTTCTTTTAAGTACATAAAATGTGAAGTTAATTAGATAGAAGGTGTATCGCATTGTTTTGGTAAACTTAATGTGGCAGTTACCCACCAAAAAAAAAATGAAGACTGGCTCAAGTCGAACCATGGCATGGATGACAAGCATAAGGTGAATAACTTCGATAGATTTAGGGACATGCCCCTTAAAACCGAGAGGCGTAACGTTATTACTCAAATGTAAAATTTTATCTTTGGATGTGTGGGGAAGAAAATGTGCCCTTTGGCTTATTTTGGACTTTGTTTTTTTCTTTTCAGGTTTATGGACATGGGTTCCCCATGTTTGCTGGGAGAAATCCAATTTCATGCTTTTAGATGTCCGGAACAAATGCGGTTTCAGGCATGTAGAGGTCAGGCAGTTTTGGCAGTGATAGTTACGGTTGAGATACTGCTCATGTTCGAAAGAGTACTCTTATAGTGCTATAATTGGAACTCAAATTGGAATCTAATAAACTAATGATATCCGATGAGAATCTGTTTCTTTATGGCTTTTGTGTTTATATTATGACAATACATGCTCGATAAATGTTTCTTTTTTCCTTTCATGCCAAGTTTTTGTAGTGAAAGCTACAAACTTTTGGATTTATTCGCAGCGGACCTTCCCCACCCCGGCTGCAAGCTAAGAGGTTTCATATAAATGGGTCGGAGTTGCAGCTCCGTATCAAACAAGTGTCTATAATGACATGAGTACTATACAATTACAATATGTTTGATGCTTGACTGTGATGCAGAAAAGTCAGAAGAAATATACAGATTACTAGAACCAATAACCGAAACTCTGTAACGACAATGCTGCGTCGAGTTCCAATGCATCTTTTCCTTTCTTCCCACTGATAGGTACAAAAATGTAGAAAGCGATTATAGAATCAATAGCTACAACTCTGTTGCATCGAGGTCCAAATTTCCAATGCATTTTTTTCCTTTCCTTCCCCTAGGCGTTCTTGAAATTATTATAGCACTCCAACAACAATAAGAGAAATACCACTGTAGCACATCAAGAGGAGGGCTTCACGGTTGCGGCCAAGCAAACTTAATGCTGTTGCCGCTATATCATGTCCAGTCAACCCAGCAAGAGCAAGCTGTTCATCAGCTGATGCATGCTCTATGTAGTTTTCTGGTAGAACAATTGGACGCCACTTGAAAAGTTGAATAATAAAATTTAAACAAAAAGTAATAATTAGACTTGGGGAGTACTCAAAACAATAAATTCTAAGGTTGCATGTGGCCAACCTTAGAATTTCTATCTTTGCTCTATCAAAACCAGATTTAAGAAACACTAACACAATTCCCAAGTTCTGTCTCTCTTAACAGGAAAATGAACTAATCATCATCTTTGTGGCCAAAATCGTTTCCTTAATTCTTCCATCAAGTTTTCCGTCAAGTGTGAGGAACTGCCAACATGGGATCCAAATCCCCCAATAGAGCCTTCCTCAACGGTGATCAGATATTCATGGTTTTCACACAGCTGTCTGAGAAGCTTGATGTCTAGGGGCTTACAGAACCTTGCATCAGCCACTATTACCTCAAGGCCAAGCTTTGAGAGAAGGGACCGAGCCTTCAGACAACTCCGAACCATTGCCCCATAGCCGAGCAAAGCAACATCTTTACCCTCTACAAGAACTTTCCCTTTTCCAACCTGCTTCCGAATATAATGTCCTCAACAAGAGGCATAAAGAAGTCGGGTTATATCAGCAATTATAGTTGAAAAGTTTGGCTAGTAAATATCAGCAAAATCTGTGGGGTGACAAGGGACTACCTCAATGGGAACTCACTGCATATAGAGTAGTCTTCCCGTACAATGGCACCCTAGGATACCGGAAGCAAATAATCGGGCCGGGCCTGATTTACACATTGGGTTTTTGATAGGCCTACGTTGGTGCAAAAAATAGCCTTTTTTGTGCCAGGCCCAAAGTAAAGTAAACTATGCAAATTATTTATGGGCTGGGCCTGAGCCATCTTGCTTCAAAGCTTCGTATCTAAACTTCATTAATCAGATCCTTAATTACTAAGGATTACAATTCCAAGTAGCAACCGCATTTCAGGATGATCTCTCTGAGCATTCAAGTAAGTAATATCTTTCTTCTCTCAAAAACGTAATACCTTTCTTGTAAGGAAGCATAAACCGAGATAATGAGAATGTATGATCCACCTTAATTGCCTTTTAAGCAACAACACGTTAATCGTCTATATAAGCCGCGCGCACGCGTCCTTTGTTCTCCATTGATTTTTCAGTAACTTTTCCTTTGAAGGAAAGTACGTATGACTCTATCATTCTATGTATGTATATAAATTATATGGCATCCAGTGACCCACTTTCTTGTACGCACAATTAATATGTATTGGGGTGTACGTATTAGTTATTACATTACCTAAATCTCTACGCATGCTGCATATGAGATGTTACTTATCATCCATGCATGTCATACATACATATATATATATAAAAATATATTATGTTGTTAATGACGACTTTCCATCTAAAGATTATTTCTCTATTTTGGAATTTTGCAGGCCTCCTTTCCTCCCAGCTGCGTCAGGTAGGGCTGCACACCGATCCACCCGGTCCATAGTTTGGTCCGATCCGACCCGACCCGATGGAAAAACAAAATACGATTGATCCGATCCGGTCCGTGAAATTCAAGTCGGGTCGAACCCGTTCTAAACCCGTTCGCGTCCTCCTCATTTGTTCTGCCACAGTAATTCTTGCATCGAGACCATCACCATGAGGGGTGCCAATTGCAGTTTGGCCAATAGCCTCGGACCAGCCGAGGAACACGGTTCTGATTACAGGATTGCTCGAAATTGGAATTGTCGTGAAGGACTGGTCGCGCCGGGCATGTGACGTCAACACTGTAGAAAAAGCTGTGAAACTGTTGATGGCATCGAAGGAAGGGCATGCGATACGGAAGAGGGCGGCAGATTTGGGCAGTGCTGCCAGGCGGTCCATGGATAAAGGTAGGTAAAGTACTACTGGATCAGACTTTGGGAGATTAAACGAGAAGAAAGATAGAGATAATAAAACAAAAAAAAAAAAAAAATTCCAGCAACCCGTAAAGAGAAATTCCAGCAACCCGGCCAAGGTGAAGAGATCTGAGACCTAGTGAACAAATACTAGAAAGCAATACAAAAGAAGGTGTAGGAATCGTGCAAGAAGCCATGTGGGTCGTAGAGGACGAACCCGTTGCAGGGGAAGATCTGGACGCAAAACCCGTTGCAGGGGAAGATCTGGACGCAAGGTGGAGCAGCGACATAGGGCAACAGCAACGGTGAAGACGACGGCGACGACGAACGGCGACGGATGACGGCGACGGAAGACGGCGACGACGAACGGCGACGGACGACGGAGTGGTCACACCGGTGGCTAGGGTTTGTGAAATGAGGGGAAGAGGTCTCTGCCTTGGTTCTTGCCGATATCGGTTTCGACTGATAATACTTAAGCTCGACCCGCTAGTGACGTGGATCTGAATAACCCGACTTTTGTCGGGTGGGCTCAAGCCGGTTCATGCGGACGGATCGGCCCAATGCATTTCATGCACAGGCCTAGCGTCAGGTATGTAGCCATACTTTGGCCTTTAATTTATTAAAGAAATTTCTACACAATTTAAAGTTTTTCTTTAAAATAAATTATTATATTGTTAGTAAGTAAAAGAGTACTGTTGTCAAATTATCTCACTCACTCTTCTTTTATGTTATTATTATATGAAAAAGAAGTTATATAAAAAGTTTATTGGTCAATTAGCAGTTCTATGACATCCCTTCTACCTACTAGGACTGTTCATACGGGCCGGATTTAGTCCGGCCCGGCCCAGAACCCATATAACCGGAGTTCTGGTTATGTGTTTCGGCGCGGATAAAAATCGGGACCGAAACCCGCATTGGACAAACTGGATTTATCCGATCCTGACCCGGGTTTCAAACCCGGGTTCCGTATTAGTAACCCGGTGTAATCGGGTTTGTATAAATTGGAAAGAAAAAAAAAACTAACCCGTCTTCCCCGAGTCCTGACCCCCCCTCTCTCTCGTTCATCTGATTCTAAAAACCCTACTGCCTCTCTCTCTCTCTCTCTCTCTCTCTCTCTCTCTCTCTCTCTCTCTCTCTCTCTCTCTCTCTCTCTCTCTCTCTCTCTCTCTCTCTCTCTCTCTCTCATTGCGCGAAGTGTTCTATCTCTCTCTATCTCACACCGAAACCCAAGTCCCTCGGTTCCTCTGTCGTTTGATTGTTTTCGAGTTTGTAGGTTTCGTCTCAGTTGATGATAGCTTAAGCGCGAGGGTGGTCCTGCGAACTCAGCAAAATCAGCATATTTTGAACACCTCAGCCACCACAAGTGCCGTCGCTAGTGATATAAGAAAGCAAAAGGGAGTTACTGAACCTATGCTTGATTTTATTTTTTAATCTTTTTTTTGTTTACTTCAAGTGTTGTTCAATCTCTACCTCTAAATGGAGCTTTTAAGATTTTCTTTATATTTATGATGAAACTGATGATAGATGCTTACTTTTTTGTGGATTAGATTTGGATTTGTAGAATCTTAGGAAATTTTTTTGTGGGTTAGATCTGGATTTCTAGAATCTTAGGGAATATTTTTGTGGATTTATGTGAAAAGGAGGGCCGTTTGGAGCACCCGATGTTTATCAAACATATATTTGGGCCATCGTCTTCTACTTTTTTGCTCTGTCTTCGTAGATCTATAGTGATGTGCTTTGTCTATAACTACATGTTTTTGGAAATTTGAGTTTGTTGTAGTGATGTTTGTATGCAGAAGAGAAACAAAAAATGAAACTTTTGACAATTTTGAAACAATTTAGACATACAAGCCAACCCCTTCACCAAAAAGGAAAAGATAATGACAATAATGACATATAAGTTGTTGCTCTTTGATTTACAGATTGGCCTAATTATATTTGTATAATCTCAGTACTTAGACATGCTCTTATGCTAATTAATTGCTTACCTATTTCTGTTATATATATATTAATTATATATTGTTCTGTTCGCCTTCTCCCTTAAGATCATTGGTCTAAGCTGTTTAGTTAGACCTTTCGATCTCCTCTTCAAGTTATTAATAGCTAAAAGTACTGTTGCACTTTGCAAAACAGGTTCCTTATATCTCAACAAGTTACCTACAAAACATATTTGTGAGTAGAAATGATGTTTACTTGCCCAGTTGGGAAATAAACACTTAAAGAGTAATTATATACCCCTCTTTCCTTGAATCTTCACGTTTATTCATGAGTGATGAATCCCCAATTTCCTACAACCCAACTCAAGTGAGAGAGAGAGAGAGAGAGAGAGAGAGAGAGAGAGAGAGAGAGAGAGAGAGAGAGTATATACCTATCTCATGAGAGATAGTACTTGTCAAATTGAAACTTGCAGCTGTTTGGAATCCTTAAACACAATTGATATGGTATTTAGCACCCACTAGATTATAATTTTCTTATGTATAGCCTATGGTTGAGCTCCCAATATAGATTATAATTTTCTTCTTGAAACTGCATCATTTAACCATATGGGGTGGAGACTGAGATTTGTGTTCACTCTTTCTAAATCTGATACTATATACTGGTGCATAGATTTGTGCTCACTCTTTCTAAAACTTGAATGATGCCTCAAGTAACATCTATATTTTGATTTTCATCTTCATTTTTTGTTTGTTTTGGGTAATATGACTTCATAGTCCAAGACTCCAAGTTTATTTTAATGCCCAATTACTATTTGGTTATAAAGGTGCAGTTTATTTTAATCTATTTTTTGCTTCTTATGATTGCATCTTTTATAGGAAACTATGATATAGCAGTCCAAGAACATTGTTGAATACATCTTGTAGATAAGCTTGGACTAACAATGGCTGGAAGAATGTATTGATTGTATGAAGCAGATATATTTTGTAATATGTATTGGTGACTCAATGTAATCCATTTTTTATATGTAATTTCATATATTGTAATTGTGTTTTGTAATGTAATGTATAAATATCAAATAATATAATATGTAGTGATTGCATTTTTTTTTTTGCATGCATTTACATGATTTATAATAAATTTATTTTTTTCAGATGCATTTAGTTAAAAGTAATAATTAGTTTTATATATAAAGGAATATGCTTTTCAACCATTTTTTCTTGAAAAATTTGTAATAATAGGATTTAAGATAAAAATAAGATGCTTTTAAAAGAAATTTAATAATTTAGGTAAATATAGGTTTTTGTAAAAAAAAAAAAAAAAAGGGTTCTATCTGTAAACCGAAATCCGGGTTTTTCAAAACTCGGATACATACAGGTTTCAGACCAGGTCTGACTCGGATTAACCTGGTCCGGGTTTCGGCCCGGATTTGAGACCCAGGTTCCAGTCTGAATGTACCCGGATTCCTGAGTTGGAATCTGGATGAACAGTCATAGTAAACTCATTTAAAGATCCCAAAAAAACCTTAATGGTCGAATCGTACGTGATACCAATGATTTGATTATTCAAATAAAAATAAATTTTGATTTTTATGAAGTCAAAGCTACTCTAATGTGGCCGATTGTTTAGGTAGAAGACAGTTGACAAATAGGTTGGGTTGATGCATGACCTAACGAGACATTACAAATTAGGTAAAAGAAGATAAAATTGATGGAGCTAACCATAAATGTACTTTTTTTATTATTATTTATCAATGATTATTCTTCCAAAGAGAAAGAAGAATAATGATATAATATTAAGGTATGAAAACTCTCTAAAATTATTAAAAACATTTATGTAAATTATATATTTAATTACTTTTTTTTTTTAAAAAGTACGTGAAATTGATGTAAGGCTGCAAATATCAGTTATAAAAGAAAATTTTAGATTTTATTGGGCAAGAGTCAAAACCTTTCCAAAGCTGTTGGGCCTACATTTTTTATGGGCTGGGAAATGGTCAGTGTTTAAAGCTCGGACCAATTTAAACTTTGGGCCTGCTTTCTTATTCTCTTAGACATTGGAAAGAATTTTAATCTGTTATTATTATGGCACTTTACATTTTAATTAATAAATAAATAAAATTAGTTAAAATATATCATAAAAATAAAAATAAAAATAAGTATTTTATTTAGAAGTCTGTGATCATAATACTAACCTAACAATAATTAATTTATATAATAAATTTAAATATTTAATTTTTTATAAAATCCAATAACTTTTCAAATATAGGAACAACATTTTCCTAATTATGATTTTATGGGAGTAAGTTTGGACATAATGAAATTTATATTTTTTTAATTAAAATATACGTATTTTGTTATTAAATGGTAAGATTTAATTGATAAAATTCAAATTTTCAATATTTTATTATTTTTCATTTAAATACACTAAAGTGAAAACAATTGTTAACAAAGGAAATTACGTAATTGTGCTCAGTTAGCATATCGGTTATCCCGCCTCCTTACCATTTTTGTGTTTTAATTTTTTAAGTTTTTGCTATTTTATCTCGACGCTATCAAAACAACATCCAAGATTTTTCTATAAATACTTCCGAACGTTCTCGTTCCACCCTCTGCGAAATCTCTCTCTGTCTCTCCGTGTTGGCGAGCCAGTCTTCGAATCGAGAGCGGACAAAATATCAGGGAAAGGCGCGAAGGGATTAATAATGGGCAAAACCCCTGCCCAAAACAAGGATAAGAAGAAGTCCACCACTCGCTCCTCCCGAGCTGGTCTTCAGGTCCCAACTCTTTCTCTCTGTCTCCGTCTCCGTCTCTCTAATCTTTGTGTTCAGTTCTTGTTTCTAATTGGTTTTGGGTTACTGCATTTTTTACTCTCATGGTTGTGTTTCTGTTCCCAAGATTGGAGTTTTTTTAACCTTAATATACATGCTCTGTACATATGAAGTGTTTGGCAGTTCATTTTCTATTATTATTTTATTGTTATTTAATGGGTTTTAATCTGGTTCTCGATTTCAACTTTCTGGGTCAAATTTATCTTCATGTTTTGGAAGATAATTTTAAAATAATATTCATTTGGCCGTCGAGGTGTTCATGATTTAATAAGTTCCTAGTTGCTCACATGGTTAGTGAATATGCGCTTGATCTTTCATAATTGTCCGCCTCAAAATGATTCTACTGAATCATGAACCTTCCTAGTTATCCAATCTCCATCTTCGACTCAAAACATCATTCCTTCTAATTAGCAGTGAATTTTAGATGTCAGCATATAAACATTACAAGAATTTGGAGGTAGCAGGGGATTATGGCCTAGACTAGGAGTAGGTAAATGGGTTTCTTCAAAAGCACAATCTTAAGGAACTGCAGCAGTGTGTCTGTCTAGTGTTGTGTATATGGAGGGAAGGAATGAAAGGAACTTCTTAAGGATCGGGAGCATATGATAGAATGCTCAAAACCTTTCTACATCAGTTAGTGAACAAGTATCTATCCACCTCCATCCTTCTGTATTCACCGAAAAGAAAAATGTACTTGTAGTTCAGCATAGGCTCAACCTTTTACATCTGAACTTGCAGTTCCCTGTTGGTCGAATCCACCGTCTCCTTAAGTCAAGGGTCGCAGCCCATGGAAGGGTTGGTGCAACAGCTGCCGTATACTCTGCCGCAATCTTGGAATGACTGACTGCAGAAGTCTTGGAGCTGGCAGGTAATGCAAGCAAAGAACTGAAGGTTAAGCGCATAACACTGAGGCATCTGCAGCTTGCAATTCGTGGGGACGAAGAACTTGATACTCTCATCAAAGGAACAATAGCCGGTGGTGGCGTTATTCCTCACATTCACAAATCGCTCATCAACAAATCCTCGAAGGATTGAAAGCATAACGTGGTCATATATGGTCAACTAACTTGGGTAGAATGAGATTAGTTTGTACATTTTGTGACATCTTGTTGGTGGATATCGGTCCCTTTGTAGAGTTTGGAGTTTTCAGCCACTTCTGCAGGTAATCAAAGGACAATTTTCATGGTTGAGTTTTGGTACTGCAGTAGAATGAATGTATATATATATATATATATAACATCGGTTCCTCCATTTCCGTGTGTAGGTGTATATAACAGAGGTTTTTATTTATTTAGTTTTCATAGTTCTCCTTAAGAGGTTTAATGGATCTAAATTCGATTCAGTTGTCAAAATTGTGGACTGTTTTTCCTTTTGGCGGAGAGGGGGATCAGTCACTGTTCAATGATCGGAAACTATTCCCCTACGAACTTGTAAAGATTTTCTTTCATTTTCCTCTCTTTGCTTAAGCAGATGGTGGAACAGGTGAGCATATATGAAAAAGCTTATTTTGTTCGAGGAATTCTCTTACGGATCGCCGAAGTTAAAAAGGGTAAAACCCTTGAGTTGTGGCTTTCAATCGTAGAAGATTACGTGAAGGAATGCATCCTTGTTTGATGTTATTTGCTCCTACACGTCTCATCTCGTCTCGACAGTATCTTCAGTCCCTAGAAAAATTGGAGTCCAAAACCTAAATTATGTACATTCTATCACGGCAAGAACGGGCTAAAAGTCAATGTCTCATATTTGAGAGATCTCTTCATGTACGGACAACTGAGGATCATGTGAATAATTTCTCAATTGCCAGTAGTCATTTGTCAATATCGCTGAAAAAAATGATATCCAGACAGACCGAGAAGAATAATTAGAGCTACATTCCGTTCATATAATCGATCTTAATGCCATCACACTTGTGAGTTAATGTAAAACAAACAATCTTGCTCCTAGCCTGGTCCTATCTCAAAACAAATACCTGATAAGTAGACAGTCAGAAATCATAACTCCAATTTCTGAGTTGAACTAAATGGACCTCGATCTGGGATCACAGCAAATCAGACACTAGCATTCTCCATTTCCTATCAAACAGTAACAGTTACCACCAACCAAATAGAACTAAACCTAGAGAAAGCATTAGAAAGGAAACTACACCATTCATGCCACCTTTTCACCCAAATAGAGAGAGAGAGAGAGAGAGAGAGAGAGAGAGAGAGAGAGAGAGGTTTTAGCACTCTATTAGCAAAGGGGCTAATAACCACTTCATATCAAATGGATGAGACCTTAGGAACATTCACTGGAAACTGGTGGATCTCGTCTATCCATGGGTTCTTCTCCTTTCCTGGATTTATAGTCCGTAGAGCATTCCAAACTGCACTGTTACATTTGAACCCAGACCCAAATGCGATCTGCCATATTCTGTCTCCCTTCTTCACCCTCCCCTTGGATTCTGTATAAGCCAATTCATACCAAAGAGAGCTGCTGGAGGTGTTGCCAAAACGGTGGAGTGTCATTCTTGAAGGTTCCATATGCCAATCTGAAAGCTGCAAATTCTTCTCCAATTCATCCAGCACAGCTCTTCCTCCAGCGTGAATGCAGAAATGCTCAAAAGCCAGTTTAAAGTCTGGAATATAAGGCTTCAACTTCATCTTGAAAAGTTTTCTCCCAAATAATGTGGCAAAGAAGAGCAGTTGTTCAGACATTGGCAACACAAGAGGACCCAAAGTAGTTATGTTAGTCTTCAAAGCATCCCCAGCAACTGCCATTAGATCCTTAGACAAAGAAACTCCAATCTTCCCAATGGAATCCTCTTGTTGAGTAACACAAGAGAAGCACTTATCATCAGCACCTTTGTGGGTTCTAACGGTATGAACCAATCGATACTTGGATTGGCGCCAGTCAGACCTCTTGTTCGAAAGCAAAATTGCAGCTCCTCCCATTCTAAACAAACAATTTGAAACAAGCATCGATCTATCATTTCCAAAATACCAATTCAAAGTGATGTTCTCCATGCTAATCACCAAGGCAAGTGAATTGGGATGAACTTGAAGAAGATCTTTAGCAAGATCAATGGATATCAAACCAGCACTGCAACCCATCCCACCAAGATTATAACTAACAATATTCCCTCGAAGTTTGTAATGGTTAATAACCATTGCAGATAGTGATGGTGTTGGGTTAAACAAGCTACAATTCACAATTAAAATCCCAACATCTTTTGGTTTCAAACATGTCTTGTCGAAAAGCTGATCAAGAGCACCAAACATCACTGCCTCAGCTTCTTTCCTCGCCTCTGCCATTGACGGATTTGGAGGAACCCTCAGAACTGCTTCTGGAAGATATGTTGACTCCCCAAGACCCGACCTTTCCAGAATTTTCCTTTGGAACTCAAGGTTTTCCTCGGCGAACGTCCCCGTCGAACAGGACCGATCCATAAATATCTGCCTCGTGCATTTCCGAGCATCCTCAGGCTTATAGCATGAGAATTCAACGAGGTAAACAGGGCGGGGACGAGTAAGGAAATAAAGGGTCAGTAAGAAGACCAGGAGAGTTGAGCATAGAATCACGGATATGAGATTGTATTGGAGATGGTCCCAAAGCTCATAGAGACTTTTGAGTGAAAAAGTAGAGAGCTGTGCTGCGACTACAAGGAGGAGAGGCGATAGAAAAAGGTACATTCCATGGGTTATGAGGTAGCGGTAGCCAAGTTTCACATATTTCAGCTTCACGGATTGTTTGAAATCTGGAAGCTTTCGCGAATATGTGGACGGTCGAATCAATGGCTCGTTTGCATTTGGATTGAATTCTGACATTTTCGATAGGAATTTGAATATAGACTTAATGGAAAAGGAATAGGTCAGAGTCTGACAAAACTAAGGAATTTTCCGGATATCCAAATAGAATAATGGATGAAAAGAGCATGAACCTCTTTTCCTTTGGAGCAAAAAGACTATGAATTTGAGCTCATAGAAAGCGCATTGCACGGGAAATCAGAATGCATGACCCGGTAATTAGTAAAATAACATTTAGGTTCGTGGGTTGGATTAAATTTACTCAGAATTCGGATAAAAAAATTATATGTATTTGGAATTGGATTTTTTCCGGATAAGAAGAGGGTATCTCGGTAAGGCATTGATGAATCGCAATGAGAGAAGCATAACGCTGCACAAAGAACCTAACATCCCTGCCGAGAAAAAAAAAAAAAGAAAGAAGACCAAAATCCAAAGAAACACAATGATACATCACCTACTAATAAAAAACAATCATCAAAAAGAAAAAAAGTTTTGAATATTCTTACAAAACTCCGCACCTCACATTTTCTAGATGGGATCTATAAATGTTTCTTTTCTGTTAAGTGCAAGAAAAAGAAAGAAAATAAAATTAAAGCAATGCAGGAGAGATTCTTCATGCAATTGCAATGCAAGAAGAGACCCAGTGGAGAATGGGCTGAGACCCAGATGAATAGACCTTACCTTAAAAGGCCTAAATGTAGTATCTGATCAGAGTTCTTCCTGTTCGTGGCTGAGAAGTCAATCGGGTAGAGAGAGAGAGAGAGAGAGAGGGGGGGGGGGGGGGGGGTGCAGAGCGGAGAGCTTCAGCATTTATACATGCTCCGGTTGTACTGTACAAATCCGTCGTTAGTCGTCTCAAGTGAACTTGGTGCAGTTTAGTCCGGTTGTACCGTACAAATGCGCCGTTTGCCCCAGGCCGCTTGGAACAAGCATTTTTCTTTCCGTTTGCATTCACGAAAACGTCACTTCTGGTTGTGCCACGTGTATTTATAAAATATGTTCGTCAAAAATTAACGGCCCAGATTTAAACATCGTAGACAGCTAGCAAGAGCCATCATCATTTCCAATTGCTACTATTCTCCATTCGTCGCAACTTTACACGGGGAGGGTGTAGACTGTAGAGATAGAGAGAAATCAAAACGATGTCGCTCTGTTCATCTTTCTCGTCTCCCCGTTCTCTCTCTTTCTTCTCCAAAACCAGACCCTTTAAAGATGATCCCAAACCCCTTGCAACCTCTCGCTTCAGAGCTTGTGCCGACGTTCCCGATTTTCTCTCTGCCGATTGGTACGTATGTTGTTAATTATTCAATTCTTTCCGCATAAATACGTACATGTCTGCTTGTTGGATTTTGGGGTTTTTAGTTGTTTCTCAAGTTGGACTGATTAGGTTATCTTTGTAGTCTGATTTTTTTTATACGTATCTTTGAAGTCTTATTAACAACAATCCTACAATCCCATTAACTTGTTTTGGTTGGCTATGTCATTTGTAGTAAGTAATTGTTGCCTTTTGCTTTGCAGGCTTGAATCTCGTAAGAAGAGACCTTTTGGCCCAAGATTAAATGTAATTCTCCTGTTGTTTCTGTTTCCTTCTTTATGTTACTGTTGTTTCTCTCTAACTTTTCAATCTGTGGTAACACTTGCTATAGTTTGGTGCAGAAGAAGCTGTCCAGTACCAGCTTGACGCACTCAAATACAACGACCAGCCCCGTCAAGATTATGGCATCGAGGTTATGTACAGGGTATGTTACTGATTCTGGCACTCTTTATTCTTTTGGTTGTTTAGCATCACTTGGGAACAGTTTAGCAATGTAAATAACGTGGATTATGTGAAATCGTGTGATAATCGTTTTGCCATGACAGTTTGCTGGATTCGATCCTTTTGAAAGGTCCACCTATTTTGGACCCTTTTTCGATTTGGGACAGGTAATTGATTATAAAATTTGAGAAACTTTCCAATAATGCTAACATGTGTTAATATCTCTTCTTGGTTTGCTGCTTCATTGTCGGTGCAGTTTGAACGGTTTAGGCGGATTTTTCACCATTCAACCTATCGAGTTTTACTTGGTCATAAGGATCGAAAGATTCTTAGCAGTTTGTTTGTGAAGGAGGTATAAATGGCTTATCACTTGCATGGTAAAGAGAAAAATATAAATTGTTCATCTTTCATGTGGTGAAGGAATAAAACATGTTGTATATAAATTACTTGTCATGTAGTTGTAAATTAGGCTGAGCACTTTCTGTTGTAAGTCATGCACCTTTCATCCAAACATAAATTATTTGATTCTTCATGCTGTTCTCGATTGTTTTTCACTTTGCTAATCAGCTGCTATATGTGTATGAGCTGAAAAATAGAACCGATTCAAGCAGAGGGTTTGGATACAAGGAAGTCGCCCGGAGGAAGAAGAAACATTTCAGTTTACCATGGTTCAGGTTTGTTCATGGCACCTTTTGTTTATGGTAATCATCTGTTTCTTTGTGTAATACATGGTTTCAAGTTGGCACTTCTATCATTAAATTGTTTTCCACTTAGATGGTTATGATTGAATCTAGGGGTGGTCAGCAGGTGTTTGTTGAACTCTATAATCATCATATTACTAATTTATGTGTACATGTGGAGGAGTTCTATTGTATTCAGTGACCTTATCTATTCATTTATCTGAAAATATAACCATCAAAGGCATTCCATTAGTTGTATAAATGTTTTGCATTATTATAATGACGGGTTTGGTCCAATATTTTTACTTGATAATATATGCTATGAAATATCAATTTTTGTTGGCATAATAATCTTACCTTGTAATTTATCGAACTATGGAGGCAGAGGGTTGGTGGTTCTTGGGATGGTTATTGGCTGACGGAAAGTCTACTTCACGATGGAGATACTTTTGCAGGTGGATTGGCTTACTGAATATCGAATGCAGCCATGGGGGGACTTCAGTTAGTTACTTCTGCCCTGTTGTTGAAACATAACATTGTTCGACTAAACCTCAGAATCTGTACATATGGAAAAATGTAAAGCGATGTCACTTCAACATTAATTTTTGTAAATAAAGAGTGTAATTAATTATTAGTTCTGATGTATGTCTTAGACTCTTAAGTCTGAAACCACCCCCCCCCCCCCCCCCCCCCCCCCCTCTCTCTCTCTCTCTCTCTCTCTCTCCCCTAAAATTCTAAACCGTGTTTTCGACTGCTGGGATGGGAGTATTTTGATTAGGATTTCTTCAGGTAAGGTGATGCACTAGAGACGGGATGCAATCCTCACTTTTTTGCCTTGCCTTGCTACATTAATACAAACACAGATTTAGAAGAAATTTAGCCTATTGGGAGCCTTTTGGTAAACCATAATTGCTAGAAATTTTCTAGCTGAATTAAAAGACTGTAACCGTGGTTTGCTCTTGGAGCAAAACAGCTTTATTTTGCAGTAGTTCTGGTTCCGGTTTGCTCATTCTTGACATTTATTTTACAATAAGATGGCACATTTATTACACTTCCCGATATGAGCGAGCCTTTAGCAATTCTTTGGTGTCCCATGCTCACCAAAGAAAGATGGGTCGCATGCTCACCTATGCCTAACCCTTGATACGGTGCTAAGACAAACCCAATGTCATGATATAAACACAGACAGATCCACCTTCCTTCTTCTCAAAGCCAGTATGCAATTGAACCAACACAGATATAGCTATAGTATGCTAAGGAAAGGAGCATAAGAGTAACTATAGGATGACCAATCCAAATATCAATGGGGGCCACAAAAACTACAGTTTCAAATTACATAGTGGATGTTGGAACGTACAAAATTACAACAATCATAAGGTGTGGACATACACACAGCTGTGTGTGTGTGTGTGTATTCTTGTAATGTGCTTCACATACGTTGTTTTTCCCCTTTTTTGACAAGTGTTTTGCTTTTACATATGCCATGAACATTTATCTACATAGTAGTATTCCTTTGTGCAGCATATATGGACCCTTTTGTTGGGACTGATCAAGTTGATTCGAGTTATCTTCTTCCTTCACATATATGCACCCATAGAGAATCCATATTGAATCATATTCTACATGCACCACAGTGAATTATAAACTACTATATACTCAAGACATAAGCGGACCAATAGACTAGCAAAAAAAGGAAAAAAACTATGAAGAACCAACATTAGGATGGAAACACGAGGACCCACATATTGCGTTGGCAACCTTCATTCATGTCTCAGGAATTACTTGATGCTATGTAGAAGCAGTAAAAGAAACTTATACAGAATATTTTTAGTCAATGCCCAAAAGAGCAATATTACATTCAGTTGTTGAATTGCAAATACTGCACAATCACTTTGAAAAAAAGTGGAGTACACGATTAAAAAGTTAGTTTTTTTTTTCATGTGGATTCCATATTAATTCATTTTTTTCAAAGTGACTGCACGCCGCTTGCACAACTACGACTACAAATATCATTTCTCTTATATATATACTGTATATCAGGATCGAGTGTTTTACGTTGTTATTATTATATACAGTTTTGTACGTAGTTTTCTTGTATTTATTTTTAAAAATTTGAGGATGATCGTTAAAAAATAATAATTTTTTTTCATAAAGAGTACAGATTTTATCTAATTTTCCTTTAAAAGAAATACACGTTTCCAAAAGCTGAAAACAAACCGGCGGAGGACGGTGAAAAAAACAAAAAAAAACTCGCGGGTGCAAGGAAATAAGTACGTGCGACATCCACGCACGTCCTCCGCCATAACATCTTGTCATATCAGCACGACGAAGGAGTAATTAGGAAAACCAAGTAATCGAAGCGCAACGTCCACCAGATCAGATCAGACCGAGTAGAGGAAGAACCATGTCTGGCTCAGCAGCAATGACGAGAGATGCGGCCACTTGGGCTCACGCCCTCGTTAAGATCTCTCCCTACACTTTCTCCGCTATCGGCATCGCCGTCGCCATTGGCGTCTCTGTCCTTGGCGCTGCCTGGTACTCCTACTCTTTCTAGCTTCCCGAAATCTTTGATTCTCCGTTCTTTCTTTTTTTTCAAAAAAAAATTTCTGATTTATAAAAACCTCTATTTGTGGAGACGTGGGTTTTGCAGGGGTATTTATATCACCGGAAGTAGCTTGATCGGTGCTGCAATCAAAGCTCCTCGTATTACGTCCAAGAATTTAATTAGGTATAATGGCCGCATATATTTCTCTTTTAATTTTGTTCTCCCTAATTTTTGGGAATGATTAGGTTTCTCTTTCAATTTCCTAATTTACCGTGCGAATGTGCGATTGATTTAGAATTATGTCGATGAATATCTCTATAACTGAATGCCAAATACCTATAGTAGACATCTCGGCATTTATAGTTTTGTTAATTCAAGTTCACGATTATTTACAAAGTGGTCTCATCCAAGTGTTAAGCATCTATCATGTTCATCAAAAAGGTATCTACTATATGTTCGTTTCAGCTTTTGGTTTTCGCTAAAATTTGATCTAAAGTTCGTAAGAGTACTTACACTTGCTTGTTATTAAGTTGGATAGTTTTTGTCTGATAATTCCAGTCTACTCGCCTATGATGAATTTAATACCTCTTTTTTTTTTTTGATAAGTAAGAAGAAATATATTAGAATAGGAAAGGGCAAGGCCCAAGTACACAGGGGTATACAAAGAGCCTTGCTACAGGCTAAGAGCTGCGAAGAGCAGCGTAAAGTTCAGTAAAATAAGTGCCATTCAGTACAATAGATGATGCCCATAAGACTAAAGTATGGTAAAAGAAATCCCTAAAGCCTTCCGGAGATCGCTTCTTATTCTCGAAACAGCGACTGTTCCTCTCGGTCTTTTTATTTTGGATAACCCTTTCCCATATTAAGTACTCTATTTCTTTGGGCTTTCACTTAAGTGCTAAGAGCTGAGGTGTAGCAAATAAATTGTCCAAAACCACATTTGTCCCAATTGACGCCTTTATTGAACTCAGGCATCATTGTTGTCGCCCTAAACAGGTGTTTTCGTCCGGTTCGCTTTCCCAATCTTCTCATCTTAATAAGAGACTTAAGTGAGAAATTGAAAATCCTATGGGAAACAGGCTGAAGGATCAAAGATGACATAGAAGACAATTAAGAGGATTTTGGAAAGGTTATGATGAGAATGATGCTATCGCTTTCTTATCCATGGGTGGCTCTTACTGTTTTCCCCGGGTTTAGCATGCATGATAATCTTTAAGCCTAAGAGGTACACTGCCTCGTATCCTTGAAGATTATCTTTATTTATGTATCTAGTTTTAGTAAAGCGTTGTAGCAATCCTTGTAAATAACAAAAAAAGCAAAGAGAGAACATCGGTTCAACATCCATTGTACAATTACAACAAAGTAGCTGGAGCACGAAAATTTCCAACTCTTTATTTCAACTTATAGGAGATTTCTAGAATCTCTCAATATAAGATGGAAAGCAATGGATGAGCTTACTTATGTATTGATGGCTACAATTCCTTTTTATTTTCAGTGTTATCTTTTGTGAAGCTGTTGCTATCTATGGGGTTATCGTGGCAATTATTCTACAAACAAAATTAGAGAGCGTTCCATCATCACAGATTTATGCACCTGAGTCTCTTAGAGCAGGATATGCAATCTTCGCATCTGGGATTATTGTGGGCTTTGCAAACCTCGTCTGCGGGTTAATATCTACCATCTTTTTCCATTGCATCTTCCATTGGAATTCCCATGATTAACATATATTCCACCTTCCCTATTACTTAATTCTGATTCTTCTTTGTAAACAGGGTTTGTGTGGGAATCATTGGGAGCAGTTGCGCATTGTCTGATGCTCAAAACTCCTCTCTTTTTGTGAAGATTCTTGTGATTGAAATCTTTGGTAGTGCACTTGGGTTGTTTGGAGTGATTGTGGGAATTATTATGTCAGCTCAAGCATCATGGCCTGCAAAAACAGTGTAAAATGCTGTTCTCGTTGGAACATGATGGCCTAAGTTAAGCAGTGCAATCTTCTTTATGGCTGTTTCTTGTTTATTTCTCGCAAAGAGGGTTTCAATCTTTACAGGCATGAAAACAGATTGCCTGAATTTTGTGCTACCTTGTATTATTGTATTTGTCATTGTGCTAGTGAAATGAAAAACGCAGCAACGATACACTAATTTACCTGATTGTACATCTTTGCCTCTTTTTGGATTGCGTCTTTCGTTTGGTGTTTTACTTACATCAGAAACCCTCTTGAGGATTAGGAAACGTGAGCGGAAAAAACCTAACAGCTTCAGGGTTCACGACAGCCTCACTTTCCTCAAAACCAACAAAAAGGTTGTTTTTCCGGCACTCATGCAAATAGACCCTTCACCCTCACTTCTCCTAGTATATATAAACTCACTCGCAAAGAAACCAAAAGCATACCACAGTCGAGGCTTTCAATTATCTCCAATATCCTAAAAAATAATGGCCGAGAACGAGATCATGTATGTCTGCAAACGAACAGTTGTCAGCACCAAACCGGTCCAACCGGGAAAGCACCATTCCTTATCAGTCTTGGATCGCCATATGGAGAAAAACCACCTTAGAGTAGTGTGCTACTACAGATGGCCTAGGGGTCAGGAAAAGGCTGGAGAGATCACCAAAAGGCTCAGAGAGTCCCTATCCGAAGTGCTTACGCATTTTCCGATCATGACTGGAAGGTTAATCCAAAATGACAAAGGGCATTGGATGATCAAGTGTAATGATGCCGGAGTGAGGATGGTGGAAGCAAGGGCCAAAGGGAGCGTGGAGGATTGGCTTCGAAGTATTGATAGGGGAAGGGAGATGATGCTTGTGCATTGGGAAGACATGTACTACAAGCCTTACTTTTGGTCTACATTTTATGTTCAGGTAGGTACTTATATGTTCTCATCCTTTAATATCAGGACACTGACAGGCTTATTACCTTATTACTATCCATTCACTACTCAAGTGCATTACAAGTTTTTTTTTTTTTTTTCATTTTCTTTTAAGTATTTTTTTAACATTCTTAATCACTAAGAAAAAATTAAAAAATATATAACTTTACTAATAATCACTTCCTTAATCATTAAGTAAAATAAAAAATTAAAAAAAAATCAAATACAAAAAGAGTAGTAGATGGGTTGTAGTTGAGTAGTAACTATATCATTTTCCTTAATATCATAGGTTGGATAATTCTTAACCCAAAAGTGATGGTGTGTAAGATAAAACTCAATCACGTCATGTTAGTAATTTAATTTTTTTAACAAAAATTTTATGTGCAGTTATTTTTATATAATTTTTACGTACTCTACTGATATGATTGACTGTGTATTAAGAAAGAATTGACTAATTACCATTATTTCAAGGCCTAAACCCCTCATGTTCAAAGACGAGTCACAAGATTGATATATTTTCAAAATTTGCATTAAAACTTATCTATTGGCACCCCAAACGTACCATTAATATGAAAACTTGCGACATCAGTTAACATAAAGAATATTGGTGTTTTTATTTTTTTTATTTATAATTGTAATCTTACAATTAAATATCATTTTTCAACTTCAGGTTACAGAATTTGACGAAGGTGGACTAGCTATCGGTCTGAGCTGCATTCATCTCCTGGCGGATCCCACCTGTGCTACCATGTTCATCAAGGCTTGGGCTGACACAACTTTGCCACGAAAAATGCTTGCTCCTCCTTTCTTCGACCCACTGCCTCCTCGAAGACCTAGTAACAGAATACCCAACCACAAGCCTTACACTGCCTTGATTGACCACTACAACTTCTCCCTTCACAATTCCAATCCATCCACTGACGGAAAACACACAACCATAACCCTAGCATTTTCCGACCATATGGTCCAAGCCTGCATGGATATGACCCAGTCCACTGCTGCACCCAACAAGCCCAGTCCATCCCCCTTTGAGGCCCTAGCTGGGCTTTTCTGGGTCTGTATCAGCAAGGTGAAAAGTTTGAGAAATGGGCTACTAAACATGTCCATTTGTTTGGACGCAAGGAAAGTTCTGGGCTTACACAAAGCGTTTTTTGGGAACTGCATGATCTATAATAAGGTCCATTCGGATGGTTTGGAAGAACACGAACTGTCACAAGCTGTTAGAGCTGTAGGAGAAGCGGTGGCAAAAATGGACAGTGAGGGGATAATGGATTTAATCGAGTGGCTTGAACAAAATGAAAGCCCAACACCTCCATTGATGAATAGCTGTGATCTGATTTGTGCTAATTTAGAGGTTGTGCACATACATTCCACCGAATTTATTGAAAAGCTTCGACCAATTCAGGTTTCTTATTATGTTGAGCCAGTGTTTGGAATGGGACAGGTTTTGATTTTTCCGGCTCCGCCAGGTGAGGGTTCATTGGGCAGGGTGGCTATGGTTACACTTCCTGAGGATGAGGTGATCAAACTGTGTGAAGACGAACTGCTTTTGCAATTCTCTCCTACAATTCTGATGGGAGTGAATAAAACTCATGCTTGATAATGGTTTTGGATTTAGTGCCAACAATTTCTTTCTGCAGGTGGCTATTGATGAAATACCATTTTATAATAATGAAACAAAATATATCTATAGTATGCTGTAGGAAAAGGACATGCCCGAGCCTGCAATTTATTTGTGAATGGATCTAGTACTAATCCCGTGTCGTTCGTCCATGGCAACCACACGACCTAGGCAAGTACCGTCGTCAATGTTGCACCTGTTGTTTCTTTATGATACATGCATGTTGTAGACACTCATGTTGAGCAGTGAAAGCTATGAAAGTCCATCGAAAACATCATGGGCATGTGATTGGTGTCTTGTTTTATAGCGCAAATAGTAGGGAGAGAGAGAGAGAGAGAGAGAGAGAGAGAGAGAGGCAAAAAAACATGGAAGATAAATCAACTTCAATGAAAACAACAAATCATGTTAATTGACTTGCTGCCGCATATGTTACAGTTAGAACTCAAAATTCTCTCTCAATCTAAAATTAAAACAGAAATTTTTAAATTGAAAAGATTAAAAACAAATAAAAAGGGCGTTCGTCACCATTAATTTGCTAAGCTATCTAAGAAGCTTTGCAACTCCCTCAAACCTTCAGCAGAAAAGCTCCTGTGCACTCTAGGGCGTGGGGCAACCAAGTTAGGGGGAGGCTGGCTTTGAAAGCAGACCACGACAACAGCTAAATTATCCACACTTTTCCTCTTCAAAGCCTCATCCACCATATCCTTACTACACAAGGCCGGGTCATTGTGCTCTTGAAGTCTGCGCCGAGCAAAATCAACAGCATTTTGGCTCATAAATACATCCCATATCCCATCACAGCCTATAATGAGGAATTCGTCCTCCTTCGTCAGTTTTGTAGACATAAACTCAGGCTCTGCACTGAGTGGACCACCATCCTGACCTTTCATTCCTTCCATGTGCCAGTCTCCCAAAGCACGAGCAACATTCAGTTGTCCGTTAAGGTAACCATCATAAACATAACCTCCAGATGCCTCAATCCGCTTCCTCTCTTTGATACAGATTGGTTTGTGATCCCTTGACATTTCAATCGCTTTGCCACGGCGGCAGAGCACAGCTCGACAATCTCCAGCATTTGCCACCACCAATAACCTGCCATCAGAAACTACCATCAAATTTATGCTACAATGTAAGAGTAACTTATATCTCAGAATAACTCTAAAAACAAACTGGGGACTTCGGGGAGTACAAGATGTAGTGTATTATACACCAATGAACGAATAAATTAAAAGATAACATCAATTCATATCAAAAGGGCAAAACAACCTGCCATCAGAAACTACCATCAAATTTATGCTACAATGTAAGAGTAACTTATATGTTGGAGTAATTACTTATAAAAAGGGGCAAAACACCTGAAAAAATAAATTAAAAAATAAAACACATATATATCCAATGGACAAAATGTGTATGTACATTTGGTGGGTAGCAAGCCCCTAACCTTCCAACCACAAGTGCTGTTAAAGCAGTAGTGCCAGATGCAAGGGCTGCATCCAAAGAGCAAGCATCCGCAAAGGCAGTGTCAGTTTGCAAAAATGCTGACGCAACAACCTTCTCAATATCCCTTGGAAAGTTTTCATCCTCAACAATGAACTTTGGCAAATGATAGCAGGCAAAGTCAGCAGCATGCTTTCCTCCATGCCCATCAAACACCTGAGCAGCAAATAATATACTGTATTTGAATAGCAATATTATATTTTTTTTATAAGTAACAATATTATATATATCAATAGGAGTAACCAAGTACACTAAATGTATACAAGCAAACACCTAGCCCATACTAGCTAGCCCCAAATGACCCAAAAAGCCCATGAAAATTAAAAATCTATCCAAAATACCGACCCCAACCCCAAAATACACACCTCCTCAACCCCAACCCCAACCCCCCGTAAGACTAATACTCCATCCGAAACTCCCTCTACGAGGACGTCTTCATAATGCCCTCCCTTTCATCTTCCCTCAACTAGAGCTACCTCCCTTAGCATCGTAGTTGATTGCCCAAGAAAGACGTTTTAACTCCCTGCTTTTCTTAAAACTTGATTTGGTTTCAAACTTTCAAGCAAGTGGCCCGCCTCTATCGTAGTGAGTAATGCTTTAAATTGGTCTTCACATCCTCCATATGAAAGCTCCACAATATGCTGAATCTCATTAACCTTATGCAAAACCCAATTTGATGGTGAATTCGCTATGTTGCTCGTCGAAGGAAGAGAAACCAGGGGAACAACATTATCCCCATACACAGTTCCCAACTGCTCTCCCGACCTTAGACATTCGTCCTCACAAGGCAGCAATATTATATTAGCAAGCAAAATCAAGACAGACAAATGACTATTCCGATCTTTAAACAATTTTGTGAAAGCTCTGTATAAATTAGTTTTTCATACAACTAGTGCCATAAACCATCACCAGCACCACAATGTTCACCGCACAACCACACCAATTCTCCATGACCCACCATTTGGAGTAGAGGATAATACAAATTCTCAGAGAGAAGGGAAAACGTGAAAGATGGAGACCAACACAAATTGAAATGGATAGAAAAATTGGCAATAGCATTTTCAGTTCAAGAAATGGATTTTACAAATATTAGCATGTGCATGAACACCTGACTTATATACATACCTCCATCACTGCAAATGATCCAGAGGCAAAATAAAAAATACGGATATAATTCAATTACTTTCTTTTTTTGTGATGGATAATTCGATTATCTAAACTTTAGAAATAAGGCATAATAAAATCACCCCGGAAGGACCTACACATTAAATTGAAAAGTATATCAGCCACACAGGTATGGAATGCAGTACGCGTTGATCAGTCCTTGACAACAAAAAGAGAAGAGAATTACCCCATAGAAGGCACTGGGACCATCAGTGAGATTCCAAAGTCCATTATCCCTCGTAAAGTCGTCAACACAAACATATACATCTTCCATGTTTGAACGAAACCCAACGTCGGCCCACGCTCCAGAGCGCACAATTGGAATGAACTCAGACTCACGATTCTCTACGCCAAGCCCCGGTTCAACAGAGACGTCCGCGGGCTTTGTCTTCATCTGAAAGAAAAAATTCCAATCATCGATTCATCACCGTAAGGTGAAGGGAATACAGTGCTACACTTCAAACCCAAAAAGAAGGGGAAAAAGGCATTATCGAACCCTTTTCGAGCTAGAGACCAAAAATAAAGAAGCATAAATCAAAATTCAACGTCTACATCAACTACAGTCTACAACAATTCAAATGCCAGACCTCAGCTTCGGTAAGTTAATTGATGCTAAAATGGTATAGTACTATAAAAATAACATAAAATATGGAAGATTTAAAAACGAAAAAAGGAATCTTGAAAGTTAAACTGAGGGTTGCTATGAGAAGAAAGCTCACGAGAGACGGGTGGCGAATGAGTGATTTGTCGCACGGTACTGCAACGCGCTCGTTACTAAAGCAAGGCCGATACGCCACGGAGGGAGGGTTCGGAGGCCGACCCTGACAGTCACTCGCGCTTCCATTCTCTCCGCCGAAACACCCTTTACTTTCTGCCGCCATTGTCAACAAACGAAAACCATCACATCCTCCGACACAGAACCCAATTAGCCAATGGGGGTTAGTTAGTTAGTTAGCTCGACTAGAAAAATTGGAACAAAATAAGAGCGTGAAGAAAGTTCGAGTACTTGGGATTTAAACTTTAGGGGTGAAAACGACGAAATTAGGGTTTCTAGGAGAACTCTGAAACTGAATGCCTCGTTGAGAAGAAAAACTTAAACTCCAAAAAGATTCTTTTCTGCTAACAAAAGTATGATAGAAGAAATCGAAGCACTGGGTGAGTCGTCAATGAGCCAACTCAGTGAGATTCGATGGAAATGACTAGACTTTCACAGATAGAAGAAAGAAAATGCGTGGTTTGGGTAGTCAGGATTTGCAAGAACTTGTATAAAAGGGTGGGTAAAGTTAGAGGGGAAAGAGAGAATCAGAGGTGTACGGTACACTACAGACTCCTTGAAACTTGAAAGACGTCTGGGGCGATTCACAGTAGGGAGAGAGGGAGAAGGAGAGGGAGCGTGGGAACACCGGCTGTGCTGAATGTTTTGTTGTTCATTTTGACTTCCAATTTGTAGCATTTAAGCTACCTAACGACGACGTTTTAACGTAGTACGTCCTGTCTTTTGTTTTTTTTTGTCAAATACGGGAAACGTCAGCCTCTCATTTTGGGAATATTTGCACATATTTGCGACAAATGGAGATATGAGATATCTTCCACGGAAACTAAAATCGTGCCTTTTCGGTTACTACTTCCACTTTTTTTTTTTCTTGTTTTTTTGGTCTCTCTCGCAATCAACGACATGCGATATATGATATATTAACCAATATCCCTTCTGTTTTTTATTTTGAGGCCTCTGTATATAGATTGTTATAATTTATGTGTCAAAAAATTTAGTTGTAAGTAAAATTTTATATTAATATGTATATTAATTTAATGTAATTGATTAAAAAGTAAATTTTATTAAAATAATATTAATTTAAATTTTAAATATAAAATAATCAATATTAATAAATAGATTAGTACATAATTTTACTTGTATATAACAAAATTCTTTTTATACGTGACAAAATTGCAAAAAGATGCATAGGAGAGGTCGTTCGTGTATTCGGCTCCATCACCCACAAATAGAATACAAAATTTTAATTTGTTATATTGCCCATCAAGACCATGCACTCAAACGCAATATACATGCCTACACTTTCTTTATATTGTAATTAAAAAATAATATTATATACTACATTCTTATCTTATTTTCATTTTATTAAATAATATATGATTCACTTATTATTATTAGATAATAAAAATATATATAATAAATAATTATTTAAGGATGACAATTGTATCACATTATAATTAATAGAATAACAATATAATATATAGAATTTCTACAATTAAAACCCATTAAAGTCAATTATAAAAAATAATAACTTCTCTCGCATTTTTCCTTTTCCCATAACTTGGGAGTTGGTAGAGCAAGACGGCACGCAACGAAGCCGCGTCTTTGAATGAGGCATGAGGGGTCCAGAGTCCAGACTCCTAACTCCACGTGTTTCTCGTCTCCTGCAGTCATCCGACCAACCACGAAACACCACCGTCTTTTTCTTCCTTAATTTGCGCAAAAACACTGCATACTAGTTTATAATCTCCTCTCCCTAGCTCCTACAACCTTGAAAGCAAAAGGGGGAAGGAAGAGAAAGAGAGATCATGGCCTTTGCAACGAGTTGCTGCCTCCATCTCCCTCCTACAGCAGCAATCCCTCCTTCAAAACCTTCTCTCACTCCAAAAGCAAATCATCAAGTTGCATGCAGGTAACTCAAACTAGGAAGCATTTTGATATTTACTCTACCAACTTTTTAGTTGTTTAATATCTGTATGTATTACGCAGGAAGAAGAATGAAGAATCATGGAGAAACCGATGCATTATAGGCATGGCTTCCATGATAATTGGATTGGAAATAAGCAGCAACTTAACGATCATTGACGAAACCCATTTTGCCACTAATATTGCCAAAGAAAACATGTCGACCTTGCAGCTCGCAGTAGACTCAAACGGTCAGAAAGTCGCAAGATGGAGCGATAAGCGAAGTTGCCCCGCTTGGCAAGAGAATTCCCTGGAGACCATCGTGCCGGAGAACCTCCCCAGGCCGTCGGTTCGCCGGAGATGGGAGGCTGTTGGGCATGATTCGAAGACTGCACCGCCGGTTAAAGTGATCGTCAAAACTACCAATAGAAGCAACTACTGCTTTTCTCTGTAATAAAAATTACAACGTTTCCCGGCCACGATATACATATTAATTTGTTTGTACGTTATGAACATGAATAATGATTTGAAATGATGGGTGAAGTTGTGATTGTCGTATAATTATTTTAAAGAAAAAATAAATAAATATAATAATAAATTTTATTATTTTTTAAAATAATTATCGAAATTTGTATACTTTATAATTACATATAATATTACTATTTGTAAAAATTTCCCATAGATAATTTTTTATTTGGTAAAAATGTAAACTTCCCTTTAAAATAAAAATGTAAACTTCGCTCAATCTTTTATTTGGTAAAAATGTAAACTTCCCTTTAAAATAAAAAATTATTTTTTATTAATAAAACTTACTTTTTTTTACAAAGAACAAACTTGCGAGTTCGTATATTTTAAACTTGAGTCATGTTAGACTACTCTTCAGTAATGACAGCTGGACATGTCGATTAATACAATCTTCACTTTTTATTTTTTTATCTTTTCGTTTTTTATATTTTTTTAACATATTTAAATATTTTTAAATGTTAATATTGTTACATTAAAAATTACTTCTTTAATTATTAAATAAAATAATTAAAATAAACTATAAATAAATAAGCAGTCAGATGGGACAAATCTAAGTAAAATAGTAACATTTTCCTTTAAACTTATATTTAACATTACTCTTAAAATAAATAATAATTTCACAAAAACCCAATATAGAACATCAAATTCCCTCTCAACGGTAATATAGATATCGTAACTGAGATATATTTCTTGAAAGATCATAATCACTTTTGCCCTTTTTATTTTATTTATCAGAGTCTAGTCTATAGATTTTTCAATAGCCATCGACTCGACTTTTCTAATAGGGACATAGATTTCTACAGGTCGGGAACGGTGGCTCGAAGAAGTAGTCAAAAGTTTGGCGGACTACAACGTTGGAGGTTTCAAATGGAAGCCCGGTAGCGATGTGACTTTTCTGTTGAAAATGGGCCAATTTTGGGCACGCAACGATGGGCCTGCATTACAGAAGGGGGTTCATTCAATGCTGTCCAGGATTTTCCTGAGCTGTGGCTTTTGTGAAGTTGGGCAGGTCGGCCCATAATGATATTTCGGCAACAATAAAATCACTAGCAGTAAAAGTTCATAAAAATAAAACTAAAAATTTTATGTACAATTATTTTTATATATTCTTTTACATACTCTATTAATATAATTAATTACATTACTTTTTTAATATAAAATAAATATTTTAACTAATCACATTAATGAAATATATAAATAGTATGCAAAAGTTAATATATTTAATATAACTCAAATAAAATTAAGTGTAAAGTATAGTGTATGGAGATAATGAATAGAAAAGCTCTTCTTGTATAAACTCTGGTTTAAGTTCTTGGTTTTTTACCCGTTTAATTTTAGTGTTAATTTTGCAATTTTTAAATACACAAGAAAAAGGTCATAAACCGTTGGAAATGAAGGAGAGAGCTACTCTTGAAAATGGTTAATTCTTGAGTAAAGTTATATACCATCATGAATTGCGTAAGTATTACACATTATTTTTTTTAAAAAGTAAAATTTATTATTAAAAAAATAATTTTCTTATATATATCTCATATTTACTCATATTTTAAAAAATAAAAATTTTATATACAGTAATTTTTATATATTTTTTTATACGCTCTATTAATATGATTAGTTGTGTATTAAAAAAATTAATACAATAAATTATATTAATAAAATATATATATAAGTAATTATATATAATAAAAAAATACGTGACACTTGACCAACTTGTGACTGTAAATTAATCGGGAAGTATCAACTTTGAACATGTGGGAGTATCTTAAAAGATCAAGACTTTTGTTTCCGCGTGAGAGATCAGATCCTAGTTGGTACGAACCATTGAGAAACAATAGGTAGCTAGGTAGGAAATGATACAAGGGAATATGAAAAAGTATGATATTTTACAGTAAATGCAAAAAATAAATAAATAAAATAAAATAAAATAAAAATTAAAAAGCAAAAGGAGAGAAAGAAAGAAAGAAAGGAAGGGCAAACCAATGTTTCCATCGGGACATTTTGACAGTTTTTGAACAAGTGGCGACATGTTTCTCTCAAAGAAGCACTAATTGTAGAGACATTGCAGCTATGGATCTATTCTACAATTGGCACAAACTAGGTGATAATATCATTGCTCTTAATATAGAGTCACTTTTATGCCTTCTGTTTCCTTTGTATCCTCTCTCTCTCTCTCTCTCTCTCTCTCTCTCCCCTCTGGTAGGTTTTGCTACTTGAATCTGCCTGTCCAGTTTAGTATGGACCTGAAAGTGAATGCGCCACTGTGGACACCTAAGAAACACATCATTATATCTACCTACATTAGAGTCTCAGACAGCATGCGATGGTACTATTTATGTATATAATAGTATTGCCGTTATATTGCCTTTGTTATATCCCTCACTTTATCTCATTAAAATATATTATCTTGTGATTTGTTAAAAATAATATATTTAAAATAAAATGACATCTAAAAACACAATAAAAAATACTAAAACTCGTAGATTTAAATAGTAAAATGAAATAAATAATTTTAGATAAAAGTTATAAGTTAAATAAAATTTTATTTTTTAATATTATTATTATTTTAAAATATAAAAAAATTAAATTATTTATTATATTTTATGTAAAAATTCGATAAAATTATAATGATAATTAAAATAGAATATTTTCATTTTTCAGATAACAAAATATCTTTACCTCTTTTATATTAATATTTTTAATTTTTTTTAATAAACTACGTGACATCATCACACCAAGAGGATAAAGTGCGATATAACTCAAACAACGTAATAACATTTCTTATATGTGTATATATATAATCATGTCAAACTTCTAGAACAAGAGTACACAAATACTTTGATATATACAAGAAAAATAGAGTTTTGCAATCAATTTATTTTAACAAAAAGATTATTAATAATCATTTTTATTGCAATAAATTGATCGTAAAAGTCTATTTTTCTTATAGAATTCGTTACAATTGCTACAACCTAAAAAATTATTTAAAAAAAATTGAAATAGAATCAACCAACTAATTGCTATGATTTTGGTATTTTTGATGGGTTGAGAAATAAGAAAGAAATTTTTGTGAAGAAGATCAATGAAATGACTTCAAATATTATGAATTATTTGTATTTAATGGAGTAACACAATAATTCGGTCCCACGTTAGAAGAACATGCATTGTTGCAACTTGTTGTGAGAAAGTAATTCAACTTTCAATAATTGAATAATTGAAAGAAGAAGTTGAACCGGCCGATTTCATTATTGCGTGAGACTGCTGAACAGTACTAATGGGAAATGGTTATTAGAAGCTGGTTAATTGGTTGATGTGTCATTTGTGATCTTGGTATGACATGATATAAGGGTACGTGTGTGCATTTTCGGGACATTTAACTTCAATTATTTTAAAAGAAAGAAATAATACAAGCTTTTCTGTCTTGGTTGGAGATCATGCCTTGGGTGGAGATGGATAAGCTACGGGTGTTAAAGATTATATAATAGAGATCATGCATTGAGTTTATAGAGGGCTTTGTAATTCCATTACCAAACTTTCACGTAAACAAAGCTTAAAAAATATTAAACCCTTCTCAAAGTTGGCAATGATCGAATTTGTTGTTCAGTCTTTTATAATAGGACGTCTGGAACAATTAATTGTTCTTCTCTTGCATGTATATATATATATAGGCGATTTGAATATGTCTGCAGAAGCTGATGTATAAACACACGTTTTTCTCTGGGGATGCAATTAATTAAACCCTGTCCGACGACGATCAACTTCCCACAATAAGCCTAGCACAGTGATGAAAGCAAAGTTTTGAAATCCGTTCTGGAGACCATTTCGGTTGAGGCACTGAAACGAAATATTTCAGTACCGGTACGTTTCGGTATACCGTTTCGGGATTAATTATATATTATATATAAATATTTATATGTATATATAAACTAACAATTAATAAAATAAATACATATATATATGTAAGTGTGTAATATGTATATGTGTATATATATAGAAGAATTAAATATTTATAAAATGAATATATATTGAAAAAATTCACAAACTTGACTTAAGACACAAAAATAAAGGAAAAAAATTAAAAAATAGACAGATTATTAAAAGTAACAATAATTCTAGTACACGGAAAATGGTATTTGAATTCTAAAAGTACAATTTTATTAATTATTTTTCAACTTATTTACAATAGAGTTTTTTTTTTTTTGGACCGAAATTATTATTTCGGCCGGAATATCGGAATTCCGGCCGAAATTGACCGGAACGGCCAGAATTTGACCCGGAACGGAATAGATACCTATCCCATTCCGGTCACTGTTCCGACACGAAAAATTCCAATCATTCCGATTGAAACAGAACGAATTTTAAAACTTTGGATGAAAGTACTTTTTACTGTGTATATAGTGATCGAGATTCGATTATATATATGCCAATCTTGTCATGCATCTGAGTTTCTTACGATCGTACTTAAGTTTTTTTTGTTTTCTTCCCGTGCATGATCTTGATCTGTAACTTGTCCTCAACAAGAACACCCATAAAAGAAATCATAATAATACTTCCATATGTATATATATTATGCAGAGTGCATGCTTCCTCTTAAAGCAATTAATGATCGTCGCAACAATGATATACTGATGATGAACAGAAGGAAAGATCTAGAGAGAGATTCTCTTCTCGGACAAGTGGCACGGCTGGCCCCCCAAACACCAAGAAAGAAAGCGACAGTCGTGATATAGTTTCATTCTCAAATTCATCTTAATTAATGTCAGTTCATTTCGTTTAATTATTATAATTTTTTTAAAATTTTAATATAAAATATTATAAATAATTTAATTTTTTTTTTAAATTTTAAAATAATAATAATAATATTTTTTTTTATTTTTAATTTTTATTTCAATCTAATTCATCCCAATTTAGTATCTAAATCTAATAGAATTGTGAAATCATTTGACGACAAAATTAATGTGAAATTAGAGTGGGTGCATATCCCCACTAACGAGGAAAGCTGCTGCAGAATAGTTTAGCTTTACTTTAGCTCAGCTTGTATCGATCATGGGCTAAGAACAATCATGCAGAGACTAGAGCTGGGTAGCATGAGCTTTGAATCATCAATATCCCATTGAAGAGTATATTGCCTGTTTCCCATATGCTAAGCTGACAAATCAGTCTCCCCTTTTCCATCCAAAAAATATTCTTCTGTATCAGATGGTGGGGTCTGATTGTTCTGGAATCGCATATGGCCGCCGACATGATCACTTTCAGGAATACTTGCATTATTACAAAAAACCCTTTTCTGAAGTTCAACCTATATTCTACTTTCTCTTCTCCGAATCATTTTCCTTGAGAATATCCCGAAACTAGTTGTGGAACACATAAATTTAGAATCAATAGGGATCTAACAGATTTCCATTTTCCTTGTCGGTAGGCTTTTTATTATCATTACTTAATAATATTATTGCATCATGGAATGTCTCATCTTGGGCCACAGACAACTCTTGCATGGGCTTTCTATAAATGTTTTTTTTTTTTCCTTTAAATTATATATATGCTGTGATAATTTGTTTTTTTATTTATTTATTTTTTGAAATGAAACTTATATTTCATTAACTTATCAAGTGTTTACATGAGCCAAATTGGCTGAAAAGTCTACACTTTCCACCACATCATCTGGACTTAATACAGCTTCTTTGGCAAGATTATGGACATAAACATTGCCACATCTTTTGACATGTGAGACCCTCCAACTAGTTAAGGATACAAGCCTATGTTTTATATCACTAAGGATCATTCCCACCCTATCCCATCTATCTATTTGTTTATCTATTCCTTGTACAATGGTTAGAGAGTCCCCTTCCAATATAACTGATCTGCAATCCATTTCATAAGCCATATCTGCTGCATATAGACCACCCATACTTTCAACTAGTAGAGGATCCATTAGACATGGTTTTGACAGCTTTTTGGTAGCTAGAATACTGCCTGTATGATCACGAGCCACTAGCCCAGAACCTGCTCTTCCCCTATCTTCATTCAGACTTGCATCCCAATTGATTTTGGTTACTCCTATTGGTGGAGGTTGCCATCTGTTCTGTATCTGTGCATTCCTTCCATGTTGTTTCATTTGTTTTTGCTGAAGCACTTTATATTCTTCTAATGTTTTCCTTGATTGCTTGACTAATGCATTAGGATGAGTAAAGGCATTTTCAAATACAAACTGAGTTCTTCTATGCCATATGTTCCTTGCTATTATTACAAACTTTTCCAAAGAATCTTGATCATAATGTGACATTAGTGCTTCGACTAATTCTCTAAAGTTTGCATACCTGAATGAACATTTTTGTAGGCCCGATTGTGTTTGACTCCACACATCCATTGCTGAAGAACAATTCCATAAGGCATGTGCCACACTTTCCTCCTCTGATTTGCATATTGGACATTTAGAAGATTCAACAATTTGTTTCTTGGCCAGGTTCACTCTTGTGGGTAGAGATTCAAGACATGCTCTCCACATGAAGTGTTTTGCTGCATTTGGTATGTTTAAATTCCAGCAGTTTGTCCAAGCTTCATTCTGAGAGTGAGATGTTGATGATTGGCCTGCACTTGTATTTTCCAACTCCATTTGATAATGATAGGCACTTTTCACATTGAAATTTTCATTCTTTGTTCCTAGCCACATTAATCTGTCCTCTGCACCATAGGAGCTGATTGGTATCTTAACTATTGTTGCAGCCTCATTTTCTTCAAATATCTCCTTGATCAATACATGATTCCATTCTTTGCCTGACTGTTTCATAAGTGTTACTACTTTAGCCTCCCTTGACAGCACCTGGTTTATAGATTGAACCTTGTATGATGATGGAGTAGGAAGCCATCTATGTTGCCAAATGTTTGCGCTCTTTCCATTTCCAATCCTCCATACCAAGCCCTTTTCAATTAGATTTCTAGCTGAGCAAATGCTTCTCCAAATGAATGATGGTCTGGACCCTATTTTTGCTTGCAAGAAATCTGTTTTTTTTAAATATTTCTCTTTGAGGACTTGTGATGCCAATGACATAGGTTGTTGTATAATCCTCCATGCTTGTTTTGCTAGCAAGGCAGTATTAAAGCATTCAAAGTCTCGAAATCCCAGTCCTCCCTTGGCTTTTGTTTTTCCCATTTGGTTCCATGATACCCAATGTGTTTTCCTTTCCATTTGATGCTGGCCCCACCAGAAATTTCTCATGATCTTGTTCAACTCTTGGAGAAGATGCTTAGGTAGTTTAAAAACCCCCATGCAATAGGTTGGTAAAGCTTGAATGATGGCCTTGAGTAATATCTCTTTTCCAGCTTGTGATAGGAGTTTGTTTTTCCAGTTGCTTACTCGACCCCTTACTCTATCTATTATTCCCTTAAAAGCCTGATACTTTGACTTGCCTATAAAAGTAGGTAGGCCAAGGTACTTTTCATGACTTTGAGTAGCTCTAAGGCCTGCCATATCAAGGATGTGATCTTTTGTCCTCTTCTTTGTATTTGCACTGAAAAAAATAGAAGTTTTTGCCTTGTTAAGTTTCTGACCCGACCCTTGTTCATATAAATCCAGCAAATCTAGCATTCTTGCCCATTCAAATGCATTGGCACGACAAAATAATAAGCTGTCATCAGCAAAGAATAAGTGATTGATGCTTAATCTACTCCTTCCAAATTGAAAACCATGAATTTGCGTTGAAACTTCAGCTTGATTCAGTAGTGAGCTCAATGCTTCTGCTACCAGGATAAAAAGATAGGGAGATAAAGGATCTCCCTGTCTTATTCCCCTAGTATTTTGAAACCAAGATTGTTGGGCTCCATTAATGATAAGAGAGTAAGACACAGTTGAGATGCATCTCATTATCAAACCAATCCACCTTGAGGTGAAACCGAGTTTATACATAGCAGCTTCTAAAAATTGCCACTCCACCCTATCATAAGCTTTGCTCATATCAAGTTTCAATGACATGTATCCCTGCTTCCTTTTTCCTTCAGTTCTCATAGCATGCATGGCCTCAAAGGCCACAATAACATTATCCATTATTAACCTGCCAGGTACAAATGCACTTTGGGTTGGGGATATGATTTGTGGCAATATGGTTTTCAATCTATTGGCTAGGACTTTAGAGACAATTTTGTATATGACATTGCATAAAGAAATTGGTCTGAATTCAGTAACAGATAGGGGGGTTTTAACCTTAGGGATCAAAACTATATAGGTCTCATTAATACATTTCAAATCCCCTTCATTGTTTAGAATATCCAATACAGCTCTAGTTATATCTTCTCCTACTATCTCCAACTGATTTTGATAGAACACAGCAGAAAATCCATCAGGTCCTGGAGAACCTAAGGGATTCATTTGAAATAATGTTGTCCTTACCTCAAGTCCAGTAAACTCCTGATTCAAGTGTCTGTTCATGTGGTCATCAACTTTCTTTTCTAAAAACTGCAAACACTCCTGGATCTTGTCAGGTTGGGAAGTTGAAAACAGCTCCCTGTAGTAATTCTCAAAGGTTGCTGCAATATCCTCCCGGGTGCAAGCTTCAGTTCCATCTTCTCTCACAATTTGCTGAATTTCATTATTTTTTCTTCTCTGGTTTGCAGTTCTGTGAAAGAATTTTGTATTTCTATCTCCATCTTTGAGCCATGCTTGTTTTGCTCTTTGTTTCCATTTTGCATTTTCTGCTTCCAAGAGGGCTTCTATTTCCTTTTGCTCTTGTTTAACTGCTGCTGTCATAGTGCCCATATTTGAGTTCTGCATCTTGTTCAGTTTGTTCATTTTCTCCTGAGTTTGTCTCCATGGCTTGTCAATAGAATGTTTTTTCCAATTCAATAAAGACTCCTTACATTTTTGAAGCTTTTCATGTATACCCCTCATATAAGATCCCTGCCATGGCAAGTGTTGATTCCAACTCGAGTTGATAGTTTCCTTGCAATGTTCATTAAGTTCCCAGCTGGATTCATATCTGAATATCTTGTTTCTGTCTCCTCTGTCACTTCTTCTTCTTTGCATTCCTTCTCCCATGTTGAATATAATGGGACAGTGGTCAGAAGCTTGTGTTGGTAGAACAGAAATCCAGTTGTCAGAGAAATGGTTGATCCAAGTTGAATTTGCTAGTACTCTATCCAGCCTTTCCTTTATAAACTGAGTACCCTCCCTTCCATTATTCCATGTAAATTTTGTTCCCTGATATCCTAGATCACTTAGTTCACAGAATTCCAATGTTTCTCTAAATATTTCCATTTGTTGATAGGACCTTGGAGCTACTCCTTGTTTTTCATGTTGGTGTAACACCTCATTAAAATCCCCAAAGCAAATCCAATCATTATCATTAGTGGGTTTAAGCATTTTCAGCAACTGCCATGTATTATTTCTCTGTGATGTTGAGGGGTGTCCATAGAAGCCAGTTATTTGTATGCAGTCTTGAAATTCATTCCTTTTATAAGCCAAAGAGATGTGCTTTTGTGAATAAGTTTCTAAATAAATCTCCTCAGGGCTATTCCAAATAAAGGCAAGACCTCCACTAAATCCTCTACTGTCCACTACATAGCTTCTGTCATAATCGAAAGAATTTCTAACTTCTTCTACTCTCTTTCTCCCACACTTGGTTTCTATTAGAAAGATGACCTTTGGCTTTTTATTCTTCACCCAAAAGTGAAGTTCCTGAACTGTATGAGGGTTGCCAAGCCCTCTACAGTTCCAGCTAAGAACCATCATTGCTGTTGGTGGAGCTGCACTGCAGCCTCCACCAACCTAGGGTCAACCCCATCTAGTTTCATATCCTCAACTGTTTTTTGTTTCTTACTATGCTCCATATCTTCTCTTCTACTATCTCCTTCTCTCTTTTTTTGGCTAATGTTCACATTTTCAGAAATTAAAAGTGCTTTTCTATTTGCTTCTCTTGTTCTTCTTTTCCAAGTGTTGCCTTTTGTTTTGGTCCCTTCCAATTCCCTTTTAACTGTCTTGAATTCCACTGACTCCTCTTGATGACTATTTATGACAGGTTGGTTCGAGTCTACGGTTAATGAACTGTGTTCCTTTGTTGTCCTGTTTTCTGCTATTTCCATCTTGCTTTCTTTTCCATCTTTGTTTTTATCTTCTAACTCTACGTTTATTCTTAATTTCCCCTTCTCTTCTACAGGTATATTACTCACACCAGGCACAGAATTCTTGCCTTCTATATCCATACTGTCCCAAAACTCAGCAACTAGTGGATTTTTGTTTTTTCCTTGTTTCTCTTTTGTATTTTTCTGTTCTGTAGATATTTTCTTTTCTTCTAATCTAATATCTTCAATCTTGAACCTCCTTTCCTCTGTTATATTTGTCTCTTTGTTCTGGTCCTTTTCAACTGAGTCTCCATACTTTCTGCAGTCAAATATATTAGTATTTAGTGGTTGAGCTCGAAGCCATGGTCCAAATTGTTGGATCTTTTCTCCATCTCCCCTCTGGTCAGTTATCTGTCTGGTGCATCTAGTCCCTTTATGAAAAAGAATTCCACAATGGAAACAAAATGATTGCAGTCTCTCATACTTAAAGTAGATCCAGTATTTTTTTCCTTCAAATTCCAGCCATCTCCCTCTCAGTAAAGGTTTATGGATGTTTATAGCAATTCTGGCTCTTAAACACTTACCCCATGCTAATCCATCTGAATCTGCATCGACCCTTATCACATGACCAATTCCTGCTCCAAATTGATTTCCCATATCTTCATTCATGGCTGCTAGTGGCATATTGTGAAATTGTATCCAAAATGGTTCATATCTGAACTGAATGGTATTTAGAGCAGCAACTTCATCTATTTCTTGCAGTGTTAATAGATTTCTATCAAAAAATCAAGGTCTCCCACTTAGTACTTTCTCTTTATCAGCTATATGTTGGAATTCAATTAAGAATTTCTGATCTCCCAACTCTTTAAACCTCACCCATCCTTTCAGCTTCCATATTAAGGTCATAGTTTTCCTAAAGGCTTCATTATTCAGCCCTTTCTCAGATAGGATCTTACTTGCTATGCAGTGTTGGCCACGTATGCCATAATTCTGTGTTTGAACAGCATGATAGATTGAATTTTCTTCGCTGGTTAGATTCAAGTTTTCCCAATGTTTTGATAACTCTTCCTCTATCAACGCCATCAATTTCTGTAGCTTTGTTCTTTGATTCTGAAAAACTTACACTCTCAACACAAGAGACTCAGTCCTTAGCTTGAAACAAAGATATTTTGTTCAAGCAAGAATACACCGCCTTACTTTTTCTCTAGAGAAAAGAAGGACTCAACATAATCCTCGATCTAACATTCCTCTATTCAATTTGTTTTTTTATGAGAAGTCTTATAGCTACTAAAAGATTTTATAAAAATAAATTTATAAATTAATATGATTTCATACGATACGTTAAATTTAATTTATAATAAAAATAATTTTATAATCTAATATAATACATCAAATCACGTCAATTTATATTTATATTTTTATAAGATCTCTTTATATTTATCTTTTTAGATAGGGTACAGTTAAATTGTACCATAGACTCGAGTTATGAATAATAGAATCATGTTCCATTTATAGCTACTTACATAACCGGAAAGTGAAAAAAGGCTTATTGAGTTACATTTGAGAACAAGTGGGAGTATTTAACGGTTAGGAAAATGGCAATATTAATTTTTCTCTCTTAAAATACCAATCATAGGTTATTGTCTCTTAATATTAATTCAGTAGACTTCACAGTACCCAATTTTAAGGATTCCATAGGAATCTTCAACTAAGAAATTGGTGATTGTTATTGAAGACAAAAGTCAAATCCCCATGCCAATGATGACATCACCTTGTGAAGATAATACGTACGAAATCCATGTAATTAAAGAAGACAATCAAAAGCATGAATGTCAGAACGCATGCATGGAGGAGTCAATAGAAAGGCTTGAGGCCGTTGGATCGGCTACAGATTGCGTTTCTACACCTTTTAAGGAGAATCTGACGCCTCAGAGTCAAGCATATATATTATAGGGCCGGCCCTGGACCTTGGAAGTGCCAACCCCGATATTATGATTAGGAAAAGTTCCGGAATAGCGATAAGAATTTTAAGTTGGAGTTTAAAATATTAATTTTAATAATGTTATTGTATTTAAATTTAAATAAATTGTATTAAAATTTAAAAAAATTAAATTATTTATTATATTTTTTATAAAAATTTAAAAAATATATTATAATAAGATAAAAATTTTAAGTTTAAAATAAAAATTTTAAATTTTCAAACTGTCCTTAACTTCAATCAAAATCTCTCTAAAAAATAAAATCAGTAAGACGTGGCAAGCAGGGAGGAGTAACGGTGGGCTTTAAAAATTCTCCTTTATTTTGATATTTTATCTCGTTTTATTATTATAATTTTTAAAAAATTTTAAAATAATAATAATATTAAAAAATATTTTATTAAATTTTTAATTTATTTTTAAAATTATTTCATCTCATTTTATTATCTAAACTGCAGTTAAATTTAATTTTTCACTTTTAAAAACAAATTATGAAATTTTGTTCGATGATCAATAAATAAAACTCAACCAAAAACCATCAACGCACAATGAATTAGGCTGATTTTAATGGAACATTAAAAAAAACAAATTGTGACATCAATAATCTCGATTAACTACTTTTTAATTGGTTAATTAATTCAATTTAAGAATGATAGATGGACAGCATATATAATAATAATTGTGATAAAATTTAGCCAGTAATTGTTGTTGTTTATTATATATATAGCTAGCTAGTGATTGTTGCTGAAAACGAGAGGAATGAGATGTGGGCTCGATGACCGGGTCCCAAAGGGTATTTTTCATCTTGGCCCCAATGGTCCCACGTTCGGAGGAAATTGGCATTTTAATTGCATGCAAATCTATAAATTACACACACACACATATATACATATATATATATATATATGGAGAGAGAGAGAGAGAGAGAGAGAGAGAGAGAGAGAGAGAGAGAGAGAGAGAGAGAGATGCGTTATGCAGCTTGTGAAAGTGTATATGTTCGGTGGGATTTCCAAAAGTTGGACATCCATATTTGTCCTGGAATTTAGATACCATTTTCGATCGAATTGATTCTATTATATATCAGTGTCGAACATTTGGTGGGATGTGTAGATGGGATGACATATTCCGGAGGATTTGATGTTGGGTTGGCAAAGTTTCAACTATAAAGGGAAAATTTGCAAAAGAGAAAAGAAAAAGGCATCGCTTGTTGTCTTGTAAATTATATATATTGTTATCATTTGCTAGACAAGATAGAATATTATGCCCAGGTTCAGATTTTTGTCCTTCCAGGACTCGTGCATGGCATGAGGGCTAGCAGCTTTCGAAGTACTCCCTGCCAGCTCCATCGGTGTCTTGATCTTAATTAATTGTGATTATAATTTAAAAAATCAAAATATTAGAAAAGTATTTCACTATTTTTAATGTGTCTTAGATTTATTAATTTTTTTAAAAGGGACTGTGTATGACTTACATACTTTAAAATTATATAAATTATTTTATTTATTTTTAGATAAAAAGGACCTGTGACGTTATATATATATAAAATATTAATTTTGATGATAAGACACATTTCGTTTAACGACATGCATGTAGATACATCTCTAATTCAGATTTGAAGTCAATTTTAAAAAAATGCCACCTAAACAGAATACAAACTTCACCCGACATTGATTTAGTTAGAAGCGACATACATTAAATAATAATAATGCGAAATTGAAATAAATAAAGAGTAATGTTATATATAGTTATGGAGTGTATAAATATCATGCAATCTTTTAAAAAAAGAATAAAGTTTAATATTAAAAAATTAATATTTTTTTATGTAAATTTTGTATTTAAAATGATTATATGGTACTTGCATACTCACGACTATAATTATTATTTATCATATATAAAATATATACTAAAAACATATATATGATCGATAGAGGAGGTAACATATATAACAGCTGGAATTGGCTCCAGCTAATTTAATTAAACATGGAGAATGATCCTTTAAGAACATATTCCATGCATGAAATCCTAACCCTAGATCTTGTTTCTAGATGTTTTTTATATCAGGTTTAACTATATATATATATATACTAGATGAGAGTAACGTGCAAAGCACGTTTGTCTAATTTTATAAAATGATTATTTGTAAAAAATAATATATATTTTATAAAAATTATTGATGTCACTTAATAATTTAAGGCATATTGGAGAAAATAAAAAAATTAGTTCAAAGTATCATATAATCCAATATATGTTTATAACATCTATAATTTTAGCAAAGATGTATACAAAAAATTTAATAAAAGTCTAACGCAAATGGTAGTTCAAAATATGTGTCGTTTGATGTTTGTATTATAATTCATCAATTTATGTCATCCTGTAGACAATCAATAGAGACAACATTGAAATTCTTATTTTGCTGTTGGTTGAGTCGATCAGGGACAACATAAAGTTAAAACATAATCTTTTTATAAAATTTGTGGTATAATATTTTCTATATATAGCATATATATAAATCATAAAATATATTTTGAAATTGTTGGCCGAATTTACTCTTTCTTGATTAGCTCAAGGATCACGGCTTTTGTCACGTGCCTATCATAGCAAACCCACGTATGGAATATGACTTAGCGGAAGCTACGTCCTACTACCATGGAAAAAAAAACACTTTGATTAAACACACTTGTATTATATATTATATGAGATTTTTAAATTTGGAATACTCAATAATCTGAGTTAATGAAACGTATAATACACGTATATTATACTTAGGGATTCACGTTTTATGCACCTAATACACGTGTATATGTTAAGGAGAAAGAGAAAAATATAATAACTAATCTTTAATTACTTATTATTATATAAACTATTAAGTATTATAATTATTGAGATTAATAAATCATATAACAACATTGAATGTTATCTTTCTTAACATTTATGTCTTCATTTTATGTGCTAAACCATTAAAACAAACGGTGTTAACTTTAACGAAAAAACAAGAAAAACCGTTAAAATAAGATTTTCCGTTTCATACACACTTTTTATATATAGAAGATATAAGCATGCATGCAGCAAGGGCCCTTAGATTCGCATATGATCAGAACACTCTCATTTATGGAGGTCGTTGGATCTTATATTAATTAATTTATTAATGGTTGACCCGCCCTTTAACTTTGTTCTTCTTGTCGTTTCTATGTCGCGTGATCTATGGAAGATCAAGTACAATGATATCCCCAATATATTTCCATAGATATTTATAGGCGGCTGAGGCTTTAGATATAATTAAAACAATAGCCCATGCTTTTCTTTTCTTTTTAGAATTTAGGCATTAAATTGAGTTGAATTTAGTTAAAATAAAATTTTTTTTTAAAAGTTAAAATAAAAATTATATAAAATATTATTATAATATTATTTTTTAATAATAATAATATTTTAAAATTTTAAAAAATTAAATTATTTATTAAATTTTGTATTAAAAGTTAAAAAATTATAATAATTAGATAAGATGAATTAAAATAAATTGAGAAGAATTGAAGAACTAAACGTAATCTTAGAGCACTCTCACTAGATTATCCATATTAAAAAAAAAATCTCACTCTTTAACTATTAAATAGAAAAATTACTTGCATCCAATAATCTATAATCAAATTTATTAACTTTTAATTACATTAAATATAAAGTTAAAATCAAATTTAATAGTTAGGTAGAGGAAGCAAATGCTTATTTTATTATTTTTCTTTTAACTTTCCCTCTCTCCTCTTGTGCCTACCCCTCTCCACTACTCTCCCCTTATCACTGCAAGTGTATCTGCGTTGCTCGTGCATATATTTATATATAATTTGTGATTAAATGAAAATAAAAAAAATATAATTTTTTAATTTATAATTTAATTAAAATATGATTACAAATTAATATATAATAAATAGAATAGTAAAATATGATATAATAAAATAAATTTATAATTAAATAATTTTTTAATTATTTATTACTATATAATAAATAAATAGATAATTTAATGTATTTGATGTGAATAGTTAAAGTTAAATTTATCTTATATTGTTTTATTATTATATAATAAAAAAAACTATTCCGATATAAAGACTTACGTAAATGAAATAATCAAAATCTAAATTTATCTTACGTTCATCAAAATTATTATTTACATATGCATAATCTATTAACAATGTTCTTACAAATCAACAAAACCCAGTATATATATGGTACGTACGTACATACACTGAATGCGCTCCCTTCGATTTGTTTTTGATCGGTTTCAAAACGTCTTCGCTTCATGCATCCTCTCTGCATTACGATCGAGTGATATGCAATCTTACACGTAGCCCCAATGCTCATTTCTTCATCTGGTTGCCGCTAAAATATATATACACATATATATATATATATATATATATATATATATGTAAGAGAGGAAATTAAGCTTTGCTTTGAATATGACTTGTCCAAAATGCTTAGAGAGAGAGAGAGAGAGATAGAGCTAACATATAGTAATATTAATGCAGAGCGAGCAGTAATCAGTAAGAGTCGACACTTAATGCAGTACATGTAGAGTCGAAGGTTTTAATTCGATCTGTGGCCGTCTAGATAACGTTAAATCTTAATGAAGCAGTCGTGTAATTTTTGTCTTGTCGAGTGAGTCAATAGACGCATTTGACTCTGAAATTGGCCTGAGAGATTCAAATTGATCAGGTCCAGTAAGTAAGCCTTGTCGGGTTCGTTGTTTCCTGTATATCTAGATCGTGGTATATATGTAAGATAGATACCTTTCAGTACTAGCGCTTTCACGCTATAGGGTTTTGAAGGTTAAAGGAGCTTGTTGGAGTTAGAAAAATATCTATTTATTATTGACAAATCAATCAGAGATACGTTGCTGCATGCTTCACATGTAAATCTACTATTCATATAAAAATTAATCTATTTTATTTTTATTTTTAACAAATTTAGATTCCAATAGTCTCGAAAGGATGAATAAAATCGACCATAGGGCTAGCAGGAATATTGAGAATTTGATTTGGGAACCTTGGATCCCTCCGTGTGCTTATGGATTAACCATTTTAATTGGTCGTTTTGTGTTGAGAATTTTCCAACCTAATTTAGAGGCCAAAGCTTGATTTGTGTTTCCCATCTTAATTTCTAAAACCCCAAACAATTCTTTTGGTTTACAACTAGACCAGACAATAATTTTAGGGTTTTTTTGGTTGGCATAGGCATAAATACTATACATACATTAAAAGATTTGTTAGGTACAGATTTTAAATAGACAAGTCACGTACATATCTTTAATAATCAGAGACATACGTAGAGAGGTCTTAACAATGTTGAGAGAATCAATAATGTTCAATTCTGATTCCACTTCAATTGAAGCTATAACAGCCTTGAGAGCTTGTATTTACTATTGTGAATTTGGACTTGACCAAGTGCTATTGGAAGGAGATGCTAAGATTGTAATTGATGCAGCGAATAACCCACGAGAGAATTTCACACAATATAGACATATTGTGGAGAAAATTAAGCATGTTTTAACTGGTATAGATACTTGACAGATCTGCTATGTTAAGATTACTGCTAATCAAGTTGTACATGTTCTTGTAAAAAATGTTTTATTATATAGTTCTAAGTGTATAGATCTAGGATTTGTACTTAATTGTATTAATGAGATTGTATTGTTTAATTTGATTATTTAATAAAGAAAATTGATGCGTTTTTCCTGTAAAACAAAAAAAAAAAAAATCCTTTTTTCCACTTTTTCACAATGAGATCTTTTTTTATTTTTAAAACAAAAGAATCGTGCGCAAGTTGTTACAAATCATTACTCATATTTAAAAACCAGTACGACATCTTTAGTTCAAGTGCATGACCACATCATTCAATTAACAGGACTGAGATAATTAACAGAAAGACAAAAGTACTTGCAAAAGCTAGAAGTACATAAATATAATATCCATGTTTTACGTTACATTCATACGTAAATAATGACGATAATACTAATTTGCCATTGATTGTCCCGAATATTTGTCCTCGTGAAGCTTTTCTCGAAGACTATTAATTATTTGCACGAGGCTAATATAAGGGCTACGTATTAGGTAGTTTTGAAATATTGGTGTCGTATATCATTAAAAGTAAAATATTTTAACGATAAATTTATAAATTAATGTCTTGATGTATATATAGATTATAAAGTTATTTTTATTATAAATTATATCTAACGTATGTTATAATATTACGTTATTTTGTATAATTTTTTTTTTAAATTTTATGTATAATCACTTTTATATATTTCTTACGTACTCTATTAATGTGATTAATTACGTTATTTTTAATATAAAAGAATTATTTTAATTAATTATATTAATAGAATTTATAAAAAATATATATATAAATGAGTATAAGTAAGATAACTCTTTTTAATAATTCAAAGGAGGAGAGTAATGACAATTTTTTATTTATTTATAATGGACTAATTCCAGCACATGATGCGGATGTATTAGTTTTTGTTTTGGTTAAATTGTTTTCCTTTTTTTTATTTTTTTCTGTTTTTGGGTAAACTCAAGTATTTATTGTACCTTCTCAATACCCGTTGCCTCCCGAACTCCCAGCAACCAGGCATCATACACCCCGCAGAGAAGCTGTGAAGAAAAGGCCTTGAGAACCAAATCCTTTTCTTTCCTAATAACCTTCACGCGTCCATTACAGCACAACTCTCTCTTTACTCTCCCCCAGATTTTCTCTCTCCACTTCTTCCCTCTCATAAAAAACTCTGTTTCTCTTTCTGTTTCATCTGATGCATTTAAAACCCTGAGGTCCCCAGACCACACCCCTGATTCGCTTCTCCTCCTCGAGTACTCTTCCTTCGAAGTACTCAGTACTTTCCTCTTTTGCTTCACTCCACTCCTCCCCTCTCGTTTGCTTCATCAGGCGTGACATAGTCAAGAAAACAGGGCAAGTAGAAAGAAGAGGAGAAAAAAACACAGGATTCTCTTATTTTCTTTCCCGTTCTTTGCTTTCTTCTTTCACTTTTCTTGGGATTTTCCTTCATGGATTCTTGCACTGATAAAGAAGAAAAACCAGCAAAGTTTGTGTGGGTTAATGGCCCTATCATCGTAGGCGCTGGACCATCCGGTCTAGCAGCCTCTGCTTGCCTCTCCGAACACGGAGTTCCTTCTGTGATTCTCGAGCGAAGCAACTGTATTGCTTCTCTCTGGCAGCAAAAAACCTATGACCGTCTCAAACTACACCTTCCCAAGCAGTTTTGCGTCCTCCCATTACTAGGTTTCCCAGAACATTTTCCCAAGTACCCAACAAAGGATCAGTTTATCTCATACTTGGAGTCCTATGCTGCCCACTTCTCAATCCAGCCCAGGTTCAATCAGTCCGTACAGAGCGCAGAGTTCGATTCCAGTTGTGGGTTTTGGAAGGTTCGGACCCAGGACTTGGAGTACATTTCCCGGTGGTTCATCGTCGCCACCGGCGAGAATGCCGAGCCGGTGATACCGGAAATTGCCGGTATTGGGCGGTTCCACGGGCCCATTGTTCATACTAGTGCGTATAAATCCGGCTCCGATTTCGCAGGCCAGAGGGTTCTGGTCGTTGGTTGTGGCAATTCCGGCATGGAAGTTAGCTTGGACCTTTCCAGGCATGGTGCTGTTCCTCATATGGTTGTCAGAAATACGGTGAGTTATTTTCTATAAGATCCTATTTCATAGATATAATTTCAGTTTTGACATAGGAGTTCTGTTACTTAATATTTTGTTACTTAATATAAAATATATTCAAAAAAGCATTTAGATTTTTTGCTTATTTTGTTCAGTGATGTTGATGAAACAGGTGCATGTTCTACCTCGAGAAATGTTTGGCTTCTCTACATTTGGCATAGTGATGGAACTTCTCAAATGGTTTCCTTTGAGGCTTGTGGACAAACTCCTCCTGCTTGTCGCCAACTTAACAATTGGAAACACAGGCCAATTAGGCATCCATCGGCCTAAAACAGGTCCGATCGAGCTAAAAAATTTCACCGGGAAGACCCCAGTCCTTGATGTTGGAGCACTATCGCAGATTAAATCCGGTAAAATAAAGGTAAATACCCATAAACTTGTTTTCTCTGCCTATATGCATTTGGTTTCCGTATGCCTTTTAGCTGATTTTTTTATTTTTTATTTTCCTATTCTTTGGGGAATGGTTTCAGGTGATGGAAGGTGTGAAGGAGATAACCAGAAATGGAGCCAAGTTTATGAATGGACAAGAAAAGCAGTTCGATTCTATAGTCTTGGCAACTGGCTACAAAAGCAATGTGCCTACTTGGCTCAAGGTAAAGCATGACCTATTGTTCAGCTCTATTTATTTTTAGTTTTAGTTCTATCGCGTTATGAATCACCTATCGCTTTCAGTGGACTCATGCACAGAGGGCAAATGACTACAAATCTCTTCTTTTCTCCATGCAAAAAGGAATAAAATCACAACCTTGGTTCTGCTTGGGTCATTTCAGCAGTACCCTTTGTTATACGCCATCTTTTTATTCTATGGTTTTCTTCCACTCTTTTTTTGAAACTAGTATCTTCATAGTTAAGAGGAACAATTCCCTGTTCTTTTTTAGAATTTTCACCATTCATTGGTTGTAGTTCTGAGAAAATAATGTAAATATGGTTTGTGCATAGATACTGCAGTGGCTTTAGCTCGGGGTTACTACAGAAGTCTAGTAAGCTCGGGGTTACTACAAAAGTCTAGTATATTGTGTTCAATTTTCTCTCTCTCTCTTTAATGGTGTACTAATTTCATTTTGAAACACAGGGCTCTGATTTCTTCACAAAAGATGGTATGCCCAAAACGCCCTTTCCTAACGGTTGGAAGGGACAGAACGGGTTGTATACAGTTGGGTTCACGAGAAGGGGTCTCCTCGGAACGGCCTCTGACGCCATCAAACTTGCCAAAGACATTGCTGACCAGTGGAGGACAGATCAAGACTGTAGAACGTACTCTAATATTGTCCTTGTTAAAAATTGTACCAAAAAATAAACTGTAAAAAAAAAAAAAAAAAGGATGCGAGAAATTAGGTTATTTCCAGGGGATAAAAGGTTTTCAAATGGGATACTTTTTCTTCTCTTCACAAGGACCTGTAAATGTGTCAATTTTGCTGGGCCGGCGCCGGGTGTAAATCTCCTTCTCCTTTCACGATCTTTCTTTGGTTTGTTTGTACAAATGCAGTTTTATCAATAGAATGCCTTTTAGTTCCATAAGTGAATATTTGTCAACGTTCGGGCTGTTCAGTTTTCAATGAACCAGTTCTCTGTTCAAAATATAGTCTGAAAACATGATAGATGCAATCGTCAATGTCCAAGTAAAAAGTCGATAAATACAATATAGATATATAAAAACAAATTAATTTCTTAATAATAAATTTTATTCTTTTTTAAAATAATTGTACAAGCCATTATTTAATTTCAAAAATTTTAATTAAATTGTGGAATTATTGATATTTTGCAATAAATTATTTCCAAAAATAATATGTTAAAAAATAAAGTATAGAGAACAGGAAAATATAAGAACAGCCCAATTTTGATTGCCAAATGAGTGTAATTCCATGGTATGTTTTTAAAGAGAAAATTTAATTACAAGTATAATTATATATTAATATATACACCAATTTAATATTATTAGTTAAAAATTAAATTTTATTAAAAATAATAATAATTTAAATTTTAAATATAAAAAAATTAATATTTATATATAAATTAATGCGTAATTTTATTTATATATAAATTAATGCCTCTTCCATCAACGTTCTTAAAATAATATTTGAAATTTTATATTAGGTGCCATCTTCTTGCTCACTGTGCCGGCTGCAGCTTTCCAGCAAAGCAGCACATCAGTCATCGAATCACCTCTCCCGGCCAAACGTAACTTCCATGCTTCAAAACTCGTATATATGTTACGAAAAAGTCTAAACTTTTTTTTTATCGTAGGAATCATATTTATTTATCTATTTGGGATTTATATTTAATATTAATTTAAATTATGATACATTGATATTGATTTTTCTGTTGAGAGTTTTTGTAACATTTTAATTGAAGGTTCAAAACATATTATTTCTATTTTAAAATGATTAATTAATAATATAATTGAAATTTTATTAAAATTTTATAAATAATAAAAATTTTTTATTCTATATTAATAGGTTATCATATACACTACTTACCATTATTCTTATCATATAGAATATAATAATTTTATCCAAAATATTTACCGATTTTATTTGAACTTCTATACTAACTTTTATGTATATATATATATATAATTTTTTTAGATTTTGAAAAATATTATTCAAAGCTTGTTTGTTGAAATAAAAATTAAATTATTTACACGAAAGTTTGATACAACAGTTAGCATAAAAAAGGATTCGTATTTTTATTAATTAATTACTATGATTAATATGGAATACATATAATATATGAACACGGACGGTATAACCATAATTTTTTAAATTTACCAAAGTCAATTTTCCTATCTTCCTGATCAAACAAATAAACTACATAGATAGAAAACCATTAATTTTCCTAAAAAGTCATGTTTAGCAAATTAAAACTCGACGAATACGAACTAAAGTACGTACATTCCTTTGATTAATTTTACAACAATTTAATAATATATTATAAATTTATTTTTATAAAAATATTTATTTTATCTTCCTACATTTAATAAAGCCTGGCCGGCACGTCAATCAGCTGTACGTGACCATCACGAATGGTTGATTTTTCGACAACTTAGTGACGAACGAATATTAATGACAGAGATTATAAAGTCAAAATTTGCGGTGAAAATTAAAGAATCACAACAATCGCATGAGGTAATTAATTTGAATGAGCATTCTGACTCACCTATGATACAGTCTTCTCAGTAGGGTTTCTGAATGCATGCATGCGACATGTTGCGGTTTTATTGATGAGTAGGTGGTTGCGTACTAGGTCATGTACGGCCTTTTCTGGACTTTGTAATATAATATATATATATATATATATGAGAATTGTTTTTCTCTTTGACTGTGAGCAGGTTGATCCGAAGACCTCATCGTCAAAAACAAAAGTGTGCCAGAAAAAGGGTTACCGGGAGCACGAACGAGAAAAGTAGAAAACCAGAGTTGATAATATTAATGGATCGAGTTTAGTTTGAAGATCGCTTTTTATATAGCTAGCACAATACAAAACGATCAAAGTTGAACTTCAATGAATGATACTAGGTAAGCTAAAAGGCCATTTTTGTGGTTTGTTCCTCCATGTTTACGCTGATCTGCCTTTTTGTCCATATCGGGAAATGGAAAGGCATGTGTCCTTCTTGGGCAAGCGACGCCATGCATAGATCTAACCCGCCTTTATGCCCCTGTAAAGTTGCTTAAGAATACTTCCCGCTTTTACATCAATCCGCGAGCATGACGCACAGTGCATGTCAACGTCTTAATTTGTAGCAATTTACTCTCTCTCTCTCTCTCTGATAATTGAGACAATGATGGGGCTCTGACTCCGTCTCTTCCATAGAGAGACGATTGTACGAAAATCTCAGAAACGGATTGACATCTCCGTTTCACTCTCGGCCCCTGCTCTGCTACACAGCTGCTTCTCTCCTCTCTGGCCTCTCAAAAATAATGTCTATATGTAAATTTCTGGCAGTGCGTGTGCCGCCATGTATAAGACAAAGGATGTGGGCCGGCGGGGTGGACGTATTAACAATACTGAGGAGGAGGAGGAGGAGGACTGCTGTGACGCTGTCTGTTTACGGAGAATTGGCCTTGGAGAGAGTGGGGGAAGGGTCTAGTACTACTCTCTGTGAGAGAGAGAGAGAGAGAGAGAGAGAGAGAGCTTCATACGTTTCTTCTGAGGCATTGAATTCGAAATCCTCAACACACGCTTCCCCAAGATGCATGCGTGTTACTTACGTCATTTTTTTTTTTTCCTGTCTCTGTCTCACTGTCCCACCGATCAGTCCTACTGACCCATTTTGCACAGAGAGAGAGAGAGGACTGAGAGGCAGATTGCATGGTTTTATTGAAGAACCTCCATCTCTCTGCGTCTCCTCCCTTGTTAGATTCATTTCATTTCCGTTTGCATGCACATCCTAATCATGTCAACCCCAACCCCCCGCCCCCAACACTCTCCAAAAACTGTGTGCGGTACACGCCTTTTGTTAGCTGCTTTTCACTTATTACCTACATTAATTATATATAATATGGAGCTAGCCCCAACAATATCATAATTTCATGCTTAAAACACTTCTAGAAATATGTCTGCCACATTAATTTAGATTATCTAGCTTGTCAATATAACTAAAAAGCAATCGATACTTTAATCTTAAAACTTGCCGGGGAAGCATGAAGAAAGTTGTTTCACATGATCATATACTATATCATACGCGCTGATGAGGTGCATGGGGGCTGATCCAAGGGGGTCTGTGTGGATCATTTATTCAGACTTCGATATATGCATATTGCATGGGGCGTATCAATAGGAAGTAGGTTGGCCTGACTTGGCATGCAATTGTACCGATCTGAGGCTGGTGATGATATATGGTGTGTGCATGCATGCCATCCCCATGCATGCGATTTTATTTTATTACTATTTTTTTTTTGTTTTTCAAATTTACATGCATACAGCCAATTAAAAAAATTGAAAGAGTATTGTTGCTCATAAGTTTCATATAGCACATATTTTAATTTTTTAATTTTTAAATTTTTTTTTGGATTTATTTTTTAAATTAATTTAATTTTTCTATTCATTATTCATATATTAAATATTTGATAAAAAGATTAAAAAAATAAATAGTACGTGATGTATGCGGGTATATTTAAAATTTTTCAAATTAAAATAGACCTGCCATTTTACTGTTGAGATCGAATTTTTTTTTGTTTTTTGGGCAGTGATGAAACGACGAGGACGACGATGATATAAGGAAAAAGGTCCCAGAGAATTCTCTTGAACATGGGGCCCACTTGATCTCAGTGGTATGTTGCTTTTGCAGCAGCATGGCTAATGCTGACACAATGACACACGTTAAATATTACAGGACTATATCGGAGGAGAGATCTCACAACGTCACAATGGTCAGTACCATTCTTGTTCTCTTCCACGTAGATATTCGTGGTCAGTTTGGAGTTGCCTGGCTTCTTATTAACATGTCATTGAAATCTCAAACAGTGTATGGTTCATAATTTGAATTTATGAAACCCATGCTTCCACTTTTGGAAGCTAAGGTGGAAATAAGCTTATAGATTTTATTTTGTGTGCTTTGAAGTGAAATATATTTTATTTTTATTGCCATCATAGAATAAAGTCATGTCTAATCCAAGAGTGCGCGCGTAGACATTAATATATCTATATATATATTAATTTAATCCAATACCTAGTCAAATACATTGTTCCTTGTTGGGCAATGCTAACTGTACTCACGAGAAATTTACATATCCATGTAGTTTTATCATATGTATACCACTTTTATTAAAAAATAATATATAAGAAAAGAAAATATTGTAAAAATCCACGTGGGTAAGTAAGTTTTTTTGGAGCAAATTTATCATTTTCCTTCTTTGTTACATTCTCATATATCCAAGTCAGTCACCTTTGAAATTATTTACAAAGGTCGAAACGTCGAAGGAATATAGAAAGATTTCTCTAAGCTATCGATACATCTTACTGATCCATGCAATGGTGGTGGTGTAACGTTTTGTATTTCTTTCGGGCCGATAAATATGGGCCTATGGAAAAGACCCAGCCCACTTTTATATCCCTCCCAATGGCCTAGAATTGTCAGCAATGGCGTTCGTCTGTTTATTTCGCTGCAAGGACGTTCAGATGAAACTGCGTACTATTAATAAAGTTGACGATTCAATCTCTATGCAATTCCACCGTAAGACAGTAACGTTGTTGGTGATGGACTTGGCTTCAATTTCGTTGTAATTCCTTAAGTCTTCAGTCTTCTCCAAACGTCACCGTTTTACCTATAGCCATTCAATCTTATTTTATATATATATATATATATATATCTTGCCAAAATATATCCTCCAACTGTCCATAAAAAATCCTTATAAAAAGTATTATTATTTTTTCAATATTTAAAATTGGAGATCAAAGTTTAATATTTTTCAATATTTGATCCGGTCAAAATTGTCATCTCGTGGTTGATAAGCAAGGCAAGAGCTACCCACCAATGGTTAGCAAACTTACAGCATTAGCCATTAGGCCGAGCAAGGGCATTAGCAGACTTCTTGAAAGTATTGTGGTAGATTTCGTAATAATAAAAAAATAGAGGGCTCCGTGATAAATATAGGAAAAGAAATGCACCACAAGAGAAAAGTCACTGGGAACTGAGCGCAGGCACAAGATTCACTAACGTCCCTCCTCTTGGCTCACCAAATTACGCAGCATTGCCTTCAAGATTCACAGGCAAATGGCAATCGCCTGGACATGAGGGTAGTTCGGTCAAAAAGTTGTCCATGCGCACGGTGTCAGAGTCTGAAAATTTGACGGGACTTGCGGGCCAATTTGGTAAATTCGTTTAAGGAAGCCATCATGACATCATTGCACCCACAGCAACTCCTTCCACCAAGTGCTCGATAGAAAAATCCTTCGGGCCCGTTTGCAACTTAAATGATTAATTAATGGCTCATTCATCGTCCTTATAAAATATATCTTGTTAAAATTTATTTTTTTATTTTATATACTGATTTTTATAATATATTATAATCAATTTTTTTTATATTATTTAAATATTATATTTTTAATATTTTTAATTATTAATGATATCTTTATATATTTTGATATTTATAATATCTCTTTATATATAATTTCATATAATTATGTTCTATTTTAAATTAATCTAAATTTATAAGCTGAATTAAAATATAAATCAATTAAAAAAATATAAAATATATTTTTGTTTATTCAACTGAAATTGCTAGCAACAAGATTAAAACAAATGGTCTGCATGCAAAGTACAAGATTTGCAATGAATTAGCAGGGAGATCATTCAACATCCCCACAAAGCCATCAATTAAACATACAGATAAACACTAACGCAAACCCTAAATATCAATTAAAAACGTAGTGACAATTAGAAGAGGAAACAAGACTCATGTTTGTGTAAATACTTGACCGAAAGATATGAAGTTAGAGAGATGAGGGGATGTTGATTTTAACGGTGTAAAGGGAACCGTACAAATCGAAGACTCTGTGAATGTTCGCCTCGATGGCATCGTATGGAAGCTGCCCATGTATATCCAGCTTTAGTCGTCAATCATCATTTCTATGACCTTGGCAAATTTGAAGCGGTTGAACCATACCCAAAAGACATTTGAGAGAGAAGAGATTGCCCAAAACCAACTAATAATATGAGTTGTGAGGAGGATTGATGGAAGACTAGCAAAATGCAATTGTAAAGAACGATACTTGAAATGGAAATATAGAGATTTGAAGTAGCTCTCTGACGATTAATGGAAAACGAGTAGAAGACACTTGCGTGGAAGGAAAGACGTGCGAAATAAACATATGAGATGGTAAAAGAGGGGAAAGTAAATGAGAGATAAATGATTAATAATCAAAGATAACTGTTGCAATTGTAAATAATCTTTATAATATTTTTCAACTTAACATCTATTTATATATGAAATTTTTAATTTTTTTAATTTTTTGTAAATATATTTTAATTTATTTTAATATTTAAATGTATCTAAATTTATTTTAAATAAAATTTATTAAATTCACTCTATTATTTTAACACATTAATATTTAGGAAAGAATTCAATCCAACTCAACTATTCAACACAGAGGGCCGAGACTTCAAAAGAAAATTGAAAATGGAAGAAAGAATAAAATAAAATAGAAAAGCTCAAAAACGAAAGAAACGTTTTTTTTTGGGGGACTCGTAGTTGTCTCTATCCATCTTTCACTGTCTCAATATATTTAATATCTATTCAATTAAATAGGATATTAACGTTATAATAAATTAGTTTCCGTGCTTCTAACTTTCTTACTTTCTATTCGCTACAATTTGAGGCTCTGGTTCCATTCATTACATAGATTCTCCCTCTCCCTGCCTCCCTGTTTGTCTCCGCACTCTCTCTCTATGTTCTGTGGGTTTTGATGTTCAGTGACAAGAATTTCCTCTTCTGCTTTTCTGGGTTTGATTATATTCAAGGGTTAAGGGAATCAGAAGCCGGTATTTCCCTCGGAAATCATTACGTTTCTATTCCCTGCGTGTGTGAGCTTTCAGTTTCAGCATCATGTCACAGACTAACTGGGAAGCGGATAAAATGTAAGCTCTTTATGTTCCAGGATAGTGGTATCTTTCTTCTCATTCAATGGTCGTCTTGTGTTGCTTTTTCTTTGGGTCAGATTTGGGTTCTAGATTTCTGGGATTTTAATACTTTTATGAGTTATTTTAGTTTTTCAGATTCAAAGTTCTTTTCTTTAATCTTTTGCCATTTCCTACATATAATACTTATGGCTGACCTGTGGTAATTTAGGGTTTCTATTTTCTGGTGCTTAATGTGGTTGAATTTGTTTAGTAGTCGTTTTACTTTGGCTATATGTGCTCTTGCCGAAAAATTTATTGTAACATTAGCGTTCTTTATAGGCTTTCTACAATCTCTGTTTTGTACTTTTTTCTGACAAGTAATCTGTTTGGCACTGCAAACATGTGTTGTTGTTAATATATATTGTTCTCCACGAAAGTTTTCATTGTTTCCTAGCACGCATTCCTGATACCATATGTTCTTCCCACCGCTAATTAACAGGTTAGATGTGTATATACATGACTATCTAGTGAAGAGGGATTTAAAGGCTTCCGCACAGGCCTTTCAAGCTGAAGGAAAAGTATCGTCTGATCCCGTCGGTAAGTAGATTTAGGAGAATGATCTGGATTAACAGAGGTGCTTTTTAGTTATGAATCATGGGTGGGTTTAAATATTATGTATTTTGATTGATTTACATTTATGGATCATGGATTTACAGCTATTGATGCGCCTGGAGGTTTCCTCTTTGAGTGGTGGTCGGTATTCTGGGATATATTCATTGCTAGGACTAATGAGAAGCACTCTGACCCCGCAGCATCGTACATTGAGGTTGGTTTAAGAATATATTATTACCAATTCTCGGGCATGCACCTTTGTGTTATGCTTGTGATGATGGGAGTACTTCAGAGAGGAAATGTGGTAACTATCCCGTATAATGAGAGAAAAATGAAATGATATGCAAACTGTTTCATCTAAAGTCACTAATGCTTTCATTAAAAGCATGGATTTTGAGCCTCCTGGGCAGAATCGCAGATCAA